>NC_086106.1:33929176-34251851 GCF_963921235.1 Mobula hypostoma | reverse complement strand
ATCCCCCCTCCTTCCACCAGCAAAAAAAAAATCGGCACCCACCACCAAGCACTCGAGCATGCAGCAAAGCAACAGCAAAGACTCAGACTTGCAGTATCCCAAAGACTACTCGTTCACCTGGTATTCGGCATACCACAGGCTCTCCCTCTCTCTCTGTTTCACAGTGAGAGGCGAGACATAACAATTTGCTGGTTTATGGTCTTTGGGCCCACAGCTGTAGATCTTCCGACTCGCACGACACACCGATCTCCTGTGAGGACCCCGACCTGCGATCCACCGGTCTCCAGAGCCATGAGATCCCAGGCCTCCAAAGGTGAGCTACGCACTTAGTCCGCATCCTTGGAATGTTGGATAATGGCCGGTCATGAAACCCCAACAGCAGGTCCCATTCCCGCAAAGAACCAAAGTCAGCATGTAACTCCAAATCAGGGTCTTCAACAGAACCCTGAAAGGGAAAAATAGAGATATTAAAGATGAAAATAGAGCTGTTTCCGAAGATGCAAGCAAAGAATTTGCCATTTAGTGCCATCATAACTAAGTTATTGAATGTAAATCTGAAACCACTGAGCAAAACCTGTTTACAAAATGAAAATATCCCTTCACATCACATCAAATCAAGTCAAATTCAATCAAATTTAATTATCATCCAAACATACATGGATACAGCTGAACAAGACAGTGTTCCTCTGGGACCAAGTTGCAAAACCTACACAGCCTATTCAAAATAGCAAGAAAAAAAAGTCATGAAAATAAAAACACATATATCGCCCAAGGTCCTGAGCAACTTGTCCCACAAATGGATGGCGTAAGTCCCAGCAATGCAGCCTGTCATTCCACAGACCAAACACTCGGGGGCAGCACAGACAGTAGAAATGCTGAAGGGAAGCGATGAAGTCAGACCTTCATTTGAGAACTTGTTAGTATCTGTCGGCAGTGATCGCAAATACTGACTTATAAAAGCAATTCCGATAAGTGTCGAGTGAGAATACATTGGAGTAATATGTGTATCAATATCTCAAAGTGGAATAAAGTTGAAAAGCTGTTCAACGAGATGTCACTGACACAATGCAGCCACTGGCAGCCCTGTGCATGACATATTTACTTGACTTTCCCCAATTCTGGCTGATTATGCAGGCCTCAGTTTCACTATATCATAAATGGACGACATGTTTTGCCTTGGAAATAAAGCTTCTGATTACCCTTTCGGTGCTTTCAATATGTTATCTTCTGACTAACTTTAGCCCTGAATTTAGAATAGTTGGAGAGTAGTAATTGCTGGCAGTTGGAAGCCACAGTGTTCACAGACCTCTGATGTCCTGATATGCGGGCATTTGCGAAACTGCAAAGCAGTCAGCACCTCTTAGCATTACTACTAAAGCAAGTATGGTGAAAGCATAGGTCCAGCGTTGTCTATTTCGCAGCGCAGGTGTCCTCATGTTGGGGGCCTTACTGACTGGGCTTATTAAGGAAGAGAAAAGATGAGGAATGATGCCCCGCTGCCTAGCTGAGTGTAAACTACCAACCATTTTAGCAAGTTCCCTATAGCCTATCCGAGGTGCATTAGTGAGGGCTACACAATCTGGATCAGATATTTGCGCATGAAGTGTTTTTAAAATCAAAACAAGGATGGTGATTTCCCAAGAGGGACAAGATGTAGTCCATTAGCTTCACAGACTTACCATCACTGAGACCAGATAAGGAGAGCAAAGGTTTGGCATGCTCAGATGGTGATACTTCAAAAGTCTGTAAAAAGTGATTCAAAAGGTTTCAAAAGGTGTATTTAATGTCAGAGAAATGTATACAATATATATCCTGAAATTCTTTTTCTTTGCAAACATCCACGAAAACAGAGAAGTGCCCCAAAGAATGAATGACTGTTAAAATGTTAGAACCCCAACTCCCCCAGTTCACCCCTCCCATGCACAAGCAGCAAGGCAATGATAGCCCCACCCCCCCACTAGCAAAAAGCATCAGCGCCCTCCACTGAACTCTTAAATGTGCAGCAAGCATCAATAAAGACACAGACTTGCAGTACCCCAAAAACTACTCATTCACCTGGTAATTTGACATACCACAGTCTCTCTCTCCCTAATAAGGGAAAAAAGATGCCTCATTTCACAGCGAGAGGAGAAGTATAACAAACATCTCTCCGATTTACGATGTTAAAAGTCTGTTGCATCATTTTTTCCGAGCTCTGTGCCCAGAGAGTTGGCACCAGAAGGGCGCAGCTCTCCAGACACACAACCCCTGGCATTTAACCCGCTGCTCCCAATGTTCCATGTTCTTCCGCAATACTTTAGTCAGGGGCACCAGCCTAGAATCAGCATGTCTCCAGAGCCACGAAAATCCGGAGCCCAGAAGGCGCGCTTGCCTTCCAAGCCACATCCTTGGGATATCAAAAAGTGGCTGGCCATGAGGCCTGAGAGCAGGTCCCAATGCCGCAAAGTACCGAATTCAGAGTATAACTACAGGTCAGCGTCTTCAGACAACCTTAAATGGAAAAGAAAGAGACATCAAAGAAAGAAACTGAGCTGTTTCCGAAGATGCAAGCAAAGAAGTCACCAGCATCGTGACTTCACTCCACCTCCGGATGATATTTCAGCAGTTGGTGTTTATCTTGTTCAAGCAGACTCACTCTAGCAGCCATGGAACTGCCAAGCGATGCTACCACATAGAAATATTTGGTATTGGCTGCAGAGATTTCTCGAAGGGCAAACTGGGTATCCACTTGTACAAACCAAGCGATGGCATTTTGCTCCCGAAACTCTGGCAATTTCAGTGTCTGTGTTGTCCAACGGATACAATAACTCCTGAATCATCAAGGGGGTCACCAATGAAGGTTTTCCACAAATAAAGTGAGGTGAGGTGATTTATGTTTAATGAAACCCATAACACATTTTATTGAACTCCGGAGCGCTAACAGACTTTTACGTAATATCGTCATTGCGTCAGACAAGCCTCTTAAAGTCAAACCACAACTCAATGTCAATGGTTGTGAATTGTGTACGTTTATCCCAATTATATTGTAGAATGCCTACAGGATGGCTTTTAGGAGCAGCTTGTCCAGAAGCCCACCAGGGGACCGGCTGTTTTGGATTGGGTGCTGTGTAACAAACCTGAGGCGATTAGGGAGCTGGAGGTAAAGGAACCTCTTCGAAGTAGTGATCATAATATGATTGAGTTCAGTTTCAAATTTGAAAAGCAGAAGCTGGTATCAGGTGTATCGATATTTCAGTGGAACAGGGGAAATTACAATGGTATGAGAGAGGAACTGGCCCAAGTCAGTTGGAAAAGTAAACTAAATGGAGGGACGGCAGAGCAGAACTGGATGAAATTCCTACAAGAAATAAGGAAAATGCAGGAAAAACATATTCCAAGAAAAAAGAAAATCATGAATAGAAAAATGGCACAAATGTGGCTAACAAGAGAGGTTAAGGCAAAAATAAAAGCAAAAGAAACGGCGTACAAGGAAGCAAAAATTAGTGGGAAAAATGAGGACTGGAAGACCTTTAAAAACTTACAGAAAGAAACTAAGAAAGTCATTAGGAAAGAAAAGATGAATTATGAAAGGAATTTGGCGATTAACATAAAAAAGAATACTAAGAGTTTTTTTAAATATATGAAGAGTAAAAGAGTGACAAGGGTAGATACGGGACTGATTGAAAATGATGTTGGAGTAATTATAATGGATAACAAAGAGATGGCGGAGGAACTGAATGAGTATTTTGCATCAGTCTTCACTGTGGAAGACATGAGCAATATACCTGATAGCCAGAGGTATCAGGGAATGGAATTAAGTACAGTCAAGATAACTAGAGAGAAAGTGCTTGGGAAGCTAAGTGGACTAAGAATAGATAAGTCTCCCGGCCCGGATGAGGTGCACCCAAGGGTGCTGAAGGAGGTGGCTTTGGAGATTGTGGAAGCATTGGAAATGATCTTCCAGGAATCAATAGACTCTGGCATGGTTCTGGAGGACTGGAAGGTCACAAATATAGTTCCGCTATTTAAGAAAGGAAGGAGGCAGCAAAAAGAAAAATAGCAGACCTATCAGTCTGACATCGGTGGTTGGAAAGATATTGGAGTCAATCCTCAAGGACAAGGTTATGAAATACCTCGAGGTGCATGACAAGATAGGCCGAAGCCAGCATGGTTTCATGAAGGGAAGATCCTGCCTTACCAACTTATTGGAATTTTTTGAGGTAATCTCGAATAAGATTGACAAGGGAGAGGCTGTGGATGTTGTGTATTTGGATTTTCAAAAGACCTTCGATAAGGTGCCGCATATGAGGCTGCTTATTAAGATGAGAGCCCATGGAATTATAGGAAAGATATTGAAATGGGTGGAGCATTAGCTGATAGGCAGAAAGCAAAGGGTGGGAATAAAGGGATCCTATTCTGATTGGTTGCCGGTTACTAGTGGTGTTCCGCAGGGGTCGGTGTTGGGGCTGCTTCTTTTTACAATGTATATCGATGATTTGGATTATGGATTAAATGGTTTTGTGGCCAAGTTTGCAGATGACACCAAGATAGGTGGAGGAGCAGGAAATGTTGAAGAAACGGAAAGGTTGCAGAGAGACTTTTTCAGTTTAGGAGAGTGAGCAAAGAAATGGCAGATGAGATACAACGTTGACAAATGTACGGTTGTACATTTCGGAAGAAGAAATAATCGGGCTGATTATTATTTAGATGGGGAGAAAATTCAAAAATCGGAAGTGCAAAGGGACTTGGGCGTCCTCGTGCAGGATACCCTAAAGATTAACCACCAAGTTGGATTGGCGGTAAGGAAAGCGAATGCTATGTTGGCATTCATTTCAAGAGGAATAGTGTATAAGAGTAAGGAGGTGTTGATGAGGCTCTATGGGGCATTAGTGAGACCTCATTTGGAATACTGTGTGCAGTTTTGGGCCCCCTATCTTATAAAGGATATACTGATGTTGGAGAGAGTTCAGAGAAGATTTACGAGGATGATTCCTGGAATGCAGGGGCTAACATGTGAGGAGCGTCTGTCGGCTCTTGGAGTGTATTCATTAGAGTATAGAAGAATGAAAGGGGATCTCATAGAAATGATTCGAATGTTGAAAGGGTTGGACAGAGTAGATGTGGAAAGGTTGTTTTCCTTGGTGGGTGAGTCCAGGACAAGAGGCCATAGTCTTAGAATTAGAGGGTACCCAGTTAAAACAGAGATGAGCAGAATTTTTTTTAGCCAGAGGGTCGTGGATTTGTGGAATTCGTTGCCACATATGGCTGTGGAGGCCCGATCATTGAGGGTGTTTAAGGAGGAGATTGACAGGTATCTAATTAGTCAGGGTATCAAGGGATATGGGGAAAAAGCCGGAAATTGGAACTAGATGGGTGAATAGTTTAGCTCATGGGGGAGCTGCGGAGCAAACTCGATGGGCCGAATGGCCTACTTCTGCTCCTTTGTCTTGTGATCTTGTGATATTACCTTACATGATAAAGAACCCACCCATACATCCAGCGTCCTCTTTGACTTTCTACTGTCAGGCAGGAGACTCCAATGCATAAAAACAAGAATTACCAGTTTCTTCACTCAGGCCATTAAGCTTCTGAATTCCCTGTTGCATTGCATTTGAAGTGTTACCGGTTAATCAATTCATTACCAGAAAATATTTAATTTATGTACTTTACTTTCTTTATATATGCATAATTCATCTAGATTTTATTCTTACTTTCATTGTTACGTACCCCGTAACTGGGTTGCCAAACCAGCAGAAATGGACCACTTAGTTGGAGTCTGGATTACTGCAACTAAGAAGGTTTTATTAAAGAAATAAGTAACACAGTACTCTAAACGTAAGGATATAAATGCAACAGGTTAGCAATGATAAAACACACATGTACACAGAAATAGGATAATACGAATCAATCAAACTCTATCGCAGTCTAGGGGTAAAATGATCAGTCTCAAGTGACACAGAGTTCAGTTCAGTTTAGTTCAGTTCGCAGTAATCACTGTTGTGCCATTGGGGAGAGAGAGAGAGCGAATGTTGATATTCAAATCGGATTCAACAGACCTTTGATATTCCTCGCAGTTAGCTTTCGGGCGAGCCCTTTGTAATGTCTTCTGAGGTCACCAACTGTGACTCCTCTGTTCCGGATACAATCGTTCTTCTGCGGTGAACCCGGCACCCAGGCAAGGGTGGATACACACACCAGGTTCCCGCCGATTGTACCTTCTCACCCTGTGCATCTATGGCTGGTCCCGCGACCAGACCCCCAAAACTCTCACCAACTTGTGGGGACACACCGCTTTTCCAGGGTCTCGTTATCTTGTGGTTTCGTGGTCTGTGCTGCCTTAGCGAACCTGTTCCTTTTATCCCCCTGCTGGGGTATCGCCTGTCCATCAAACTTCAAACAGTTCGGGTTCAAAGCAACTGGTCTAAACAATACTCGGAACTGTGTCTCTTTTCGTTAATCTTCTCGTCTCTCTCTTATTAGCATTTTGAATGTTTCCCCATTGCCTTTCTTATTGGCCTCAATCTTCTGATAACTTGGTATTTTGTCACATACCCCTATCCTTCAAAGGATTTTTACCGGGGTAAAAATTATAGGCATGAATACATTATTAGATACACACAAATATACATGTTCATCAGATATTTGGCTAATACAGAGAATTTTAAGTTGCCAGCACCTTGACAGACAGTCAGCAATCACTTTTTCCATTCCTTTTATATGTGTTATTTTAATAACCCTCTAAAACCAGGCTCCAACTTAGCAAACTTCATAGTGGCCAAAAACACTAATAAGTTGTGATCAGTGTAACTTCTCAGTGGTTTTCGTCCCGGACCAAGATAATAAGGGTCATCCCATACCAACTTAGCATTCTTTGGCAAGAGCTTAGTAAGAGGGTGGGTAATATCTGCAAAGTTTTTGCAAAACTTCCTCTAGTACCCCCCCCATCTCCAAGAACCTTCTCAGGGCTTTCTTGTCTGTCGGGGTTGGAACATCAGAGATAGCTCACACCTTAACTTGCATCGGTGCCAGCTGCCCCTGTCTTACCACAAATCCCAGATAAGTGACCTTCGCGTGGCCAAACTCACTTTTTGCGAGGTTCACTGTCAGATTGGCTTCAGACAGCCGTTTAAACAACTCCTCCACTGCCACAATGTGCTCCTCCCCCCAAAAAGTCCACCAAGGGGTATCTTGAGGGCCAGGTTAAGAATCTCATCCCCATAAATTTTTGGCACCACCCCCCATTCCTCATCTGCGGGTACGGTACTTGGTCTCCATTTCTTCCTTAGTACTCCCTGCTCCACACAATAGCCCACTGGCTCCCTTTTTAATTCTACTTCAGAGAGAGCTGTCTCTGCCGAAACCATCAGCTCCTCATCTCACTCCTGTGCCTGTACAAATTCCTTCCTGGCTAATGCTAAGTCTGCCTCAACTCCCTCACTTCCTCCTGTTCCACTACGCTCCTTCTTTTCACTTTCTACCTCCCCCGGGTACAAGGCTGGTAGAAACGTCTCAGCTAAATTTACTTTGGCAGCCTTTCTGGACACACACCAAGTCACTGCGCAAATGGGATAAACCTGTGAGTCCATGGGCGGGGTCTCAATGCTGGCAGGCTGGCTTGTTAGTTTTACTGCTGAGAACACATTTCCACCGGCGAGGTAATTACCGAGTAAGACCTCCATGTCCTTCATCGGTATTTCGGGCCTCACCCCGATTGTGACCGGTCTGGAGACCAAGTCGCTTTGTAGGTGTATCTGGTGCAAAGGTACTGCTTCAGTCCCTTTTCCAATGCCTTTGATCACACTGACCTCCCCAGTCTGGGTCTCTGAACTAAAGTCTAACACACTCTTTAATATCAATGACTGACATGCTCCCGTCTCTCTCCAGATCCGTACTGGAACTGGGTTTAACCCCTCCTTCACCGACACCAATCCGGCCGAGATAAACCTCTCGGGCCCTTTCTGAACTTTGTCAGACCTCTTCTCTCCTAGCGGTTTGCTTACCAGCTCAATACAGCCAGTCGGAACCGCTGTTTTCCCTTTCCCCGTCTCCTTCTTTGGGGCAAAGCACCTGGACGCAAAGTGTCCGACTTTGCCACAATTATAGCATACAACCCCAGGAGACTTCCTACCAAACTGCTCCCGGTCTACCTTATCCTTCTCACCAGTCCCTGGCTTACTTTCTGACTTTTCTGGCGGACTTGCCCCACCGTCCTGAGTACCCTTCTGGTAGCCTTTACGCCAGGCAAACTTCATTTTATGTGTCAACGCGTACTCATCCGCTAACTTAGCAGTTGCAGCTAAAGTGTCTGCCTCATTCTCATCTAGGTAGGGTTTCATACCTTCAGGGACACAACCTTTAAACTGCTCAATCAGGATTAACTGTAGCAGTCTGTCATAATCCCCAATGACCCCTTTCGAGGCGCACCAATGCCCACAATATGTCTTCAGCTCACGGGCAAACTCTAAATACGTGCTTCCCCGGATGCCTCCGGGACCAACTCATAAATCCTGAGGATGGCCTCTTTCACCACCTCATACCTCTGGGCATCTTCTGCGGACAAAGCCGAGTAAGCTTGTTGGGCTTTTCCTTTAAGTACATTCTGAAGCAAAACAGCCCACTTATCCCTCGGCCAGTCCTGACTTGCAAACTTTTTCAAAATGGAGAAAGTACCGATCAACATCGGTCTCGTCAAATGGGGGAACCAGCCTAACCTCCTGGGTCGCCCTGAACCCTCCACCTTGGTTCGGCATGGGCCCCTGCGCTGCCATCATCTTTAACCTCTCCAGCTCAAATTCCCTTTCCCTCTGTTTCTCCAACTGCCTCTCTTCTCACTCCAACTGCCTCTCTCTCTCTCTCTCCTGCCCTTCTAACTGCTTCTCTCTCTCTTGCCGTTCTAACTGTTTCTCTCTCTCTTCGTGTTCTAGCTGTCTTACCCGGAACTCGTGCTCGAGTCTCAATTTTTCCATCTGCACCTGTACTGCGTCTCCACCAGGTTTTCCCATAGATACCACCTCCAGCTCCCCTTGGGGAAACACACCTTTAGACACATAGTGCTCTATGATAGCTCTGTGCATCTCCTCTCCCCTCATTGTCGACTTCCCCTTAAAAAGATTCAACCATTTGGCCACAGCTGCCAATTCTACTTTCCTGGCATCCTCTAATGCCTCCAAAGTCGGCGCCTCTAGAAATTCCTCGGTCTCCATTTCTGCTGTTTGCCTTTTCTTTCTTTTGGGAATTTTAACCCAATCAATTTACCCCGTCCCAAATTTAGCATTCAAAATCGCGGCCAAGAACCCCACTTATGTTACGTACCCCGTAACTGGGTTGCCAAACCAGCAGAAATGGATCACTTAGTTGGAGTCTGGATTACTGGAACTAAGAAGGTTTTATTAAAGAAATAAGTAACACAGTACTCTAATCGTAAGGATATAAATGCAACAGGTTAGCAATGATAAAACACACATGTACACAGAACTAGGATGATAGGAATCAATCACGCTCTATCGCAGTCTAGGGGTAAAATGATCAGTCTCAAGTGACACAGAGTTCAGTTCAGTTCAGTTCAGTTCACAGTAATCAACATTGTGCCGTTGGGGAGAGAGAGAGAGAGAGCAAATGCTGATATTCAAATTGGATTCAACAGACCTTTGATATTCCTTGCAGTTAGCTTTCGGGCGAGCCCTTTGTAATGTCTTCTGAGGTCACCAACTGTGACCCCTCCGTTCCGGATACAATCATTCTTCTGCGGTGAACCCAGCACCCAGGCGAGGGCGGACACACACACCAGGTTCCCGCCGATCATACCTTCTCACCCTATGCGTCTATGGTTGGTCCCACGCCAGACCTCCAAAACTCCCACCAGCTTGTGGGGGGCACACCATTTTTCCAGGGTCTCGTTATCTCATGGTGTCGTGGTGTGTGCTGCCTTAGCGAACCTGTTCCTTTTATCCCCCTGCTGGGGTATCACCTGTCCATCAAACTTCAAACAGTTTGGGTTCAAAGCAACCGGTCTAAACAATACTCGGAACTGTGTCTCTTTTCGTTAATCTCTCCCGTCTCTCTCTTACTAGCATTTTGAATGTTTCCCCATTGCCTTTCTTATCGGCCTCAATCTTCTGATATCTTGGTATTTTGTCACATCATAAATTATAGTGTGTTATATGTGTGTTATGTGTACTACTCTCTGGAAACCCTGCTCTGGAGAAATATGTCTCATTTGATGGCAAACATGTATATAATTAAACAACTTGATTTGTATTTCCTTGTTGTCAGGGAGCTGCATGAAGTGAATGTGGAAAAGATGTTTCCAATACAGTATTGGGAGAGCCTAGGATCAGTGGACACATCTTCAGAATAGGACATCTCCTTAGAACAGAGAAGAGGAGGAATTCCTTTAGTCAGAGAGAACAATATGATGGAGGACTCAATCTCTTGTCTTCCGAATTGAATGAGCTTCAAGCTTTCCTCATATACATGAGTCATGCAATTTTTGCTGCTCAGGAACTGTTGTTTAATGTACTCGGGATCTGGCGTAGAGGGGACCAAGGTTCAACAGTCTCCCATTTATTCCTATATGTGCTGGTCTTTAGTGAGTAGCTTGCTGGGAGTGAGGATGTTTAATTAGTCTGGAGTGATGATATAGCCTTGTTTGACCCTATAGTCTGTTCTCTATTGGAATGGGCTCTGTGTTTGGAATCATAGAGTGTGTGATCATGTGGCTGAATTAGAATGGAGTTGAATTTCTGAGAATTGAAATGATTTTCCAATATCCCTCTCTGTTGGCAGGACTGAAGACTCGAGTAATATTGGGTAAGGTTCAGTATGGTGATTGTTGTTGATCCCTGCATTTACCTTGGGTGATTAGCATATTGCAGATGTTGATGGGCCCCATGTAACCTGTAACTTAGGAGCTACACTTCAGGCACAAGAAGGAGGTTGAACAGGGTGTGCATTTAATGACAGAAAATTGTATGCAATATACAGACTGAAATTTAGTTTCTTTACAGACATCAATGAAAACAGAGGAATTTCCATGTGGTGGAAAGTACAAAGGCCCTTCTATAATTACAGTATTCAGATTTTTTTTTAAATTTGTCAAGATGATTAACTTTGGGCATTTTGACAGCCTCTTGCATATCATTCTCTTCCCAGATGCAATTGAGCAGTCTGTGAATTCATGCCAGAGGTTCCTCTCTGCCATGTTTCAGTAACAGGGATATTATTTACTCCAGATACCTTGCTTCCACTGCTTGGATTGGGGTGGTAGTGAAAATGGACTGGTTAGAGTGTCATGGGATGGAGTTAAAGCATCAAATAGACAGACTCAGTTCAGCCTTCTTTATCCTCGTCTTGATGAGTTATCCATTCTTGGCACTCGGTTAGGAGGGGCCATTGGGTCTTTGGGCTGTAGATGCTCTTGACAACTCTGAGAAATACACATGTGATACTCAGCTAGTTGCTGGATTGTGTTTTTTTTGCCACTTTCTGTTCTTTAGATCTGGGAGTTTCCATTGAACTTCGACCATTAGGTGCATGAAATACATATTATTTCTCCAGAGGTATGCTGGTTACCTTTGTAGTTAGTTAAGCCACTGAAGTACATGAGTTTTAAAAGCTGTAATTTTAGCTGCTTCTATCACTGCCACTAGAGGTGTCTTCTAGATAACTATGTGGAAAAATGTGCTCCTCATATCTCCTTTAAGGTTCACGTCTCAGGCTGATGCCCTCTCATTTTATATTCATCTACACTGGGGAAAACTCACCAACTATCTGGTCTATATATAAGACCATAAGACTATAAGTAGTAGGAGCAGAGTTAGATCATTTGGCCCGTCAAGTCTATTGGACCATTTCAACATGGCTGATCCATTTTTCCTCTGTCCCAGTCTCCTGCTTTCTGCCGGTATCCCTCCATGCCCTGTCCAATCAAGAATCTATCAACCTCTGCCTTAAAGATCTATACAGACTTGACCTTCACAGCTGCCTGTGGCAATGAATTCCACAGATTCATCACTCTCTGGCTAAAGAAGTTCTTCCTTTTTCTGTTCTAATAAGACATCCCTGTACTCTGTGGCTAAGTCCTATGGTCTTAGACACTCCCATCATAGAAAGCATCCACTATATAAAGTCCTTTCAACATTTAATAGTTTTCAATGAGGTCCGCCCTCCTTCTTCTGAATTCCAGTGAATACGGGACCTGAGCCATCAAATACTCTTCACATAACAAGTTATTCAAAGCTGGGATAATTTTCGTGAACCTCTTTTGAACCTTTTCCAGTTTCGGCATATCCTTCCTAAAATAAAGGAGCCCAAATCTGTGCACAATAATCCAAGTGATGCCTAACAGTGCTTTAGAAGGTCTCAGCATTGCACCTTTGCTCTTATATTCTAGTTCTCTTGACATGAATGCTAACATTGCTCACCACAGACTCAAACTTCAAATTAACCTTTAGGGAATCCTACACAAATACCCCCAAATCCCTTTGCACCACAATTATTTCTTTTTTTTCTCTCCATTTAGAAAAACTATCAACACTTTCATTTCTTCTTCCAAAATGCATGACCATGCACTTCCCAATACTGTATTCCATCTTCCACTTCTTTGCCCATTCTCCTAATCTGTCTAGGTCCTTTGGAGCCGCTCTCCTTCCTCAAAACTGCCTGTCCCTCCAACTATCTTTGTATCAGCTCCAAATTAGCAACAAAGCCATCCATTCCATCTTCGAGATCATTAACATGTAACATAAAAAGAATTGGTCTCTACACAGACCTCCGTGGAACCCCATTAGTCACCGGCAGCCAACTAAAAAAGTCCCCCTTGGTTCCCATTATTTGTCTTCTGCCAGTCAGTCACTGCTTAATCCATACTAGAATCTTCCCTGTAATATGTCTATCATAATCTTACAAAGCTCTCCACGGTCACCTCTCAGACTCTTATTTTCCAGTGTGTACAAACCCAGCCTATACAAGTTCTCACTGTAACTGAAGCCCTTCTTTCCAGGCAACATTCTGATGTATCGCCTCTGTACACTCACAAATATGACCACATGCCAGGTTTCAGTCAGAACTCTACATAATACTCTGTGCAGCCAAACCATAATGCATGTAATGTCCTAATTCTTTAGTCCTGACCTTTGAAGGCATAAATGCCAAATGTCTTCTTAAGTATCCTGTTCACTTGTGTCACTATTTTCAGGAAATAGTGCACTTGCATCTTTCAGTCGCTCTGAAAGCCAATACTCATAAGATTCATTATTTACTGTACATTTTGTTACCAGCATTTGTCCTTCTAAAATGCATTCTTCAACCATTGTCTGGATTAAATTTTATCTGTTACTGCTTCACTTCTCTTTCCAGCTGATCCGAGTACCTCATAATAAAACCTTCTTCACTGTCTACAAGTCCACCAAGTTTTGTGTTATCAGCAAATTTACTATTCAGCTGACATACACTGTGGTGGACTACTGCCATTTTGGGTAATTTGAAAAAAAGTCATCAGGTTACCTGATGGGTCCTGACAGGCGTGGCACTGCAGTACAGCTGATGGAGCTGCTGTCTCCTCCAGTGACCCAGGTTCAATCCCATGTGGTCTGTATTAGCTTTCCATGTTCTTTCTGTTATTCCATAGGTTTTATCCAGGTGTTCCAGATCCCCAGACCTGCCACCACATCCCAAAAATGCGGGGATTGTCGGGTTATTTACTAACTATAATTGGTCCGTAGTGTGCAGGTAAGTGAGACATGAGACAGTAGATGGCAGTGTGGAAAGAACAGGATTAACGTAAATGGATGGTTGATGGCTAGCACTGCCTCATTGAGGTGAACTGTCCATTTCCTTGTCGCTGAGAGAAAATCAGTCTTTGTGTGGACATTCCGTTCTTCAACATTGATCTCTAACGCCACCATTTCTGCTGTTATAATTGACTTGGATCCAGAATGACTGTAATGACAGATCAGATTAGATAGTGGTCAATCCTGCAGTTGTAAGCAAATGTCACAGCACAGGTAATTACCCTAATTACCTGTTGATGTGAACATTTAAGAGTTTGTGTTAGTGTTATATCACAGTTCACTCATAGTATGGATGCCCATCTGTTTAAATAAAAAAAATATGGATGACTGGCAAGCACATGGTACCTCCCAAAACTATTTCATGTGGAGATAAGCCTGTTACGTAATTTGAACTGTAGCACATTGACATAAAGGCTACTGGAAGCACAACTGACTGCTTTAGCTGAGTCTCATCAGACAATTTAGTAAACCTGCATTTCATGACCTATTCAGTCTTTTAGCTGCCCCGTAATTTCTAAGGGTGGTAGGGGCTGGTGAAATTATTCTTACACTACAAGGCTTTCAGCATCTCAAATAAGTTTACATATAAAGTGAGGACAGTTGTCACTTAAGATTTTCTTGGGGATACAAAACCAAGGAATAAATTCTCATAACAAAAATTATCAACAGTTATGCCATAATTTCTCTGAGTTGTAAAAGCTTTTAACCATGGAAATAACCAAGCATAATAATAAGTGTATTGTAGGTTTTCACAAATAAAAACATGGAGTTACTTTATGTTTAAGAAAAGCCGTAGCAACTCTTTTATTGTACTCCAAGCACAGAACACAGTGCAGCAAAAACTTAATGTAATTACATGATATCTTAAAGTGAAACCCCAAATCAATGCAAGTCATTCTGAATTATGTATACTTCCGCAATTACGTTACCCTACATGGGTGCCCTCCCCTTCCCCCCCCCCCCGCCCCACCCCTGCAGAATTCACTGAAACCAGCATTGTGTGTCAGTCTGGTGCTCGGACAAGCTGCCCGGCTTGAGTCCTGTGTTCCATGGGTGGAGTAACAGAAGCTGCCTCTGGCTTGTGCAGAGGTGTATTGACATGCTCATCATCATGTAGTGACAACAGGGGCATGGTAGCAGAATCCACAAATTTTGTTGGGCCAGTTTAAGACAATCTACCAAAATACGTTCATGTTTACTCGCCTTATCTATTCTCCCTGTTTCAAAATGCAGAGCAGGGTCGTAAGGGGTTGTTGGCGTGCATTATGCCAGACAAAAGCAAACAAGGTGGAACGTAGGTCAACAGGAACCCAAGAGTGCTGTACGCCGTGATGGGAGATAGGAATATGTGAAAAGGAATTGAATTTATTCAGCTGGGTAGAATGCTGTTGAGATGCCAACAGGATAGTCATGGCATTAGGAATGAAATCACTTGGCACTTGGAATGGCTGCCCAAATACTAACTCAACCACCAATGACTGGAGGTTCTCTATTGGAACTGTTCTGAGCCCCAGCAGGACCCACAGGAGACAATCATGCTGACACTCATCAGTCAGGGAAGCCCTCCGAGCAGCCTTTAAGGAGTCGTGAAACCACTTGCATAGGCCATTGGACTGTGGGTGATATGCCGTAGAGTGTTGTAGCCTAATACCAAGGTTCAGGGCCATGGCAGCCTGGAGGGAAAGAGTGCCTGACACCTCCACACCTCCACCCATAATTGTATTAGTTCATGATAAGAATTTGTAAACTATTGGCAACCTGATCACACTAGAATGAGACATGGGCTTAAAGTTCTGCTGTTGCCTTAGCGAAGAAGTTATCTCTTTCATTCCCTTTAGTTACTTAGTATGAGCCGCATAGTTGATAACATCAATTGCATTAAGTGGTTGGAAAGCAGCAAGAAGTTCATAGTTCATCGACCATGTTTAATTGGAGGTTTGGAAATGGGAAACAAATGTAGATTCCATAATTACCCATTGTCATGAACTACTCCAAAGGCATACTGAAATTTAGCGCACCGGCTGCAAAGATGCAGGCTTTTGTTAAGGCAAAGAGGTTTCATCTGCTTGAGCAAACAGGAGTGAAGGTAGCTGTGCTGTTTAAGATATTATATGATGTACACACACCAGATATAGACTAGAAGATTTCATTGTATCATATCGGGAGGAAAATAATCATCACAGAAAAATTACAGGCAGGCTTTCATCAGATGGCATTTCACAATGGTCAGAATTAAAATCATACAAAATCTTAAGTACAGTTCGGGAACAGATATTTAATGTAAATACAGGAACGCTACAACTACCCATTTGCCTCCTCCCTTATCTCCATTCATGGCCCCAAACAGTCCTTCCAGGTCAGGCAACATTTCAACTACGAATTTGTTGTGGCTTACACTGATCAGGGCTAATGAAAATTGATGGACCATTTTTCGAGCACCACCGCTCATTCAGCCAAAAGCAGAATTTACCAGTGGACAATCATTTTGATAATTATCCCCATTTCCGTACGGACATGTCTCTTCTTTTTCCATGAGAACACCACTCTCTGAGTGGAGGGGCAGCAGCTCATATTTCATCTAGGTGGCCTCCAACCTGATTGCCTTTATATCAATTTCTCCTTATTGTACTTTTCCCACCCCCTATTCTTCGATTCCTTCTAAGAGGCTTCATACCTCTTCTCCTCCCCCCCGTGCTCTTCCTCCTCCCATTTCTCCCTTGGTTCCCTTTCCTCTCCTATCAGATTTCTTCTCCACTGCTTTACTTTTCCCATCCACCTTGCTTCACATACCATCTTACAGCTAGTCCACCTTTCCCTCTCCCTCCCCACTTTTTTATTATTCTGGTGTCTTCCCTCTTCGTTTACAGTCCTGAAGAGGGTTTCGGCTGAAAAAGTCAACTGTTTATTCATTTGCATAAATGCTGCCTGACCTGCTGAGTTTTTACAGCATTTTCTGTGTGTTCCTTTGGGTTTCCAGCATCTATAGTACCTCTTGTGTTTTTATTTAAATTGAACTGCATTTTCTATGGTGCTGGTGGTGGTGGAGGTGGGAACTGTTACCAAAGTTGCCTTGGCCAGGGGGCATCTTCAATACCAGTAGGCAGGCTCTTCGTAAGTAAACACATACACTTGACGGACATCCCCATGTATACTCCTGCTGTGTCCACCATCCTATTTTCATACCTGTTGAATCAAAGAACTGCAAACCCCATATATTGAGAATGGTATTATTTGAAGTGTCTGGTGTGTCACATGAGCCATACTTTAGATGGATTAGACCTTAAAACATAGGAGCAGACTTGGGCCATTTGGCCCATCGAGTCTGCTCCGCCATGCAATGACGGTTGATCCTTTTTTTTTTGACTGCATCCTCAACTCCAGTTCCTGGCCTTCTCCCCGTAACCTTTGATGCCATGTCCAATCAAGAGCCTATCAATCTCTGCCTTAAATACACCCAACAACCCGGCCTCCATAGCTGCACGTGGCAAAAAGTTCTACAGGTTCACCACCCTTTGGCTAAAGAAATTTCCCCACATTTCTGTTTTGAAAGGGTGCCCCTCTATCCTGAGGCTGTGCCCTCTTGTCCTGGACTCTGTCTATGGGAAACACCGTTTCTGCATCTACTCTACCTGGGCCTTTCAACATTTGAAAGGTTTCAATGAGATTCCCCCTCATCATTCTGAATTCCAGCAAGTACAGACCCAGAGCCATCAAATGTTCCTTGTAAGCTAACTCCTTCATTCCTGGAATCATCCTTGTGAACTTCGTCAGGACCCTCTCCAATAGCAGCTCATCTTTTCTAAGCTGAGCGGACAAAAACTGTTCACAATACTTAAGATTCCTGGATTTTCTCCCTGTTTAGAAAACAGTCCGCATATTTATTTCTACTACCAATGTACATGAGCATGGATTTTCCAGCATTGTATTTCATTTGCCACTTTCTTGCCCATTCTCCTAATTTGTAAAAATCCGTCTGCATCCTACCTGTTTCCTCAACACTACCTGCTCCTCCACCAACCTTCATATCATCTGCAAACTTGGCAACAAAAAGCCATTTATTCCACCATCTAAATCATTTATATACTGCACAGCATAAAAAGAAGTGGTCCCCACATTGACCCCTGCAGAACACCACTAGTCACTGGCAGCCAACCAGAAAATGGATACAACATCTAGTTCATTCTCAGATTCTGGTTCTAAATATTTCTTTTGAAACACTGAGGTAAACACTATTATCTTTGGTCTGTTTTTTCTCTGCCTTTCTCTTCTTTAAATTTTTCTCGCTTTACTTTTTAACATGATTCATCTAACGTCTTTAGCATTTCACATCGACATTAAGCAATCACAGGCCACCCGATAGTCCCAAATTTCCCTTTCCCTACCGGCGCCTGTAGGCTCACTTTGTCCACTCCACCCACATAATACACTTAGGAACATACCTAATGGCTTCTGGTACAAACATGCACCGAGTCCTTTAGAGGTCCGGAAAAAGGGGATTTTCATGCTACCATTCACGCACACACAATTGAGACGCACATGTTTCGGAATTTAACCACATACTCACCGAGTTTCCCTGTGCTTCATGCAGGGCACAACCCGGACAACGGCAACTTAATGTGAGACAATATCCTGACCATGGATTTTTTTTTTAATGCTGCAGTCTACGTATGTTGGCGGCTAAAGTGTTGGCTTGACTTGAGTATTTCACACTGGAGGAAAATGTGCATTTCACCAGTAGACTCAGCCATCTGCTTAAATACAAGCAGCCTAGGATTTAAGACTGTTCGGCTACCGGGGTTGACTTAATTTTTCTGTAGAATTAGCCGCCTCACTAGAACCTCCAAGTAACTGTCACCACTGATAATAAAATAACGAACATCACTGGGCCTAGGCAGAACACATGCAGTCTTACGACTCAAATTATTTAGATAACTTATACACAAATAGAACAGCATGACCCCTGTCCCCACAGTGTCTTAACAGAAAAATGCTACTATGTTACAGATTGGCTTGTCAGTTAACGATATTGACCATTTGGTAAATTACATACTTCTGAGTTCCTTACAATCGCCAGGTGTGAAAAGCAAATCGCAACTTGAAAATGACAGCCGATGAAGTTAGTAAAGCAATTGTCTTTAGCTGTTGGGTGTATTTTACATCCTTTTATTATCTCTATCTCGTCTGTCTCCGGCACTCTTTACTCTGTAAAGGGACGCTGTGTTCTTCTGATGAAACACTATCACAGTCATTCTCACCGATCTGTCCGCAATGGCTAATTTGGTCCCCAGTGGTCTTCCTTCTCTCATCTGACAACACACTGCCGCAGTCATCCTTTCCGGCTTGTGGTCTTCCATCCTTACCTCACCGCAATCTCTACAGTATGCACAGTAATATGATCCCGCATAGATTCTCCATCTTCCTCTGGTGCTCCCCTCCCCCCTTCTTTCTTCCAAGGCCCTCGGTCCTATGATACTCCGCCTTCTCCCGCCTTATCTCTTTTGCCAATCAACTTCCCAGCTCTTGGCTTCATTCCTCCCCCTCCGGTCTTCTCCTATCATTTCAGGTCTCCCCTCCCCCCCCTTTCAAATCTCTTTCTATCTTTTCTTTTCTCCGTTAGTCCTGATGAAGGGTCTCGACCCGAAACATCGACTGCATTTCTTCTTTAGATGCTGCATTCCACCAACATATTGTGTGTGTTGCTTGAATTTCCAGTATCTGCAAATTTTCTCATGGTCCCGCACAGACTGTTGAGTCTATAATCTTGCTATCATTGAGAACGGTAGAAGAAAGTGTCTATAATGTTTCTCGGCTGTAAACAAAGTCTCCAATCTTCTCTGTTGACCTTTCATCACAGTCGGTACTTATGGAATGGCCTGATGATATTGCACTCGCGGTGTGCAGAAAAATGCATTACCATAACCCGAAAGCTGCCTGTCTGCTCACACTGGAAGAACAATGTCACTGTAAATGTATGCACTCCTTGGTTATTTATTTACTTTAGTAGTCCAATTTTATGTGGAAAGTTTCCTCATTTCTCATGGAAATGTGCTGACCTTCAGCCTGATCAAATACCTGTGAAGGAGACCCTGTGCAGCACATCGTCTGTTAAAATAAGAACACCCAACGAAAAGCAGAGCCTTGGTCGAGGGAGACAGGAATGCAGAGCCTTGGTGGAGGGAAAACAGGAACGCAGAGCCTTGCTCGTGAGACAACAGGAATGCAGAGCATTGGTCATGAGACAACAGGAACGCAAAGCCTTGGACGTGAGAGAACAGGAATGCAGAGTCTTGGTCGTGAGAAACAGGAACATGGAACAAAGAGCCGGGAGCCGTCTTTGGGAACAGGACTTGGGGCCGGGGCTCTATGCAGAGTCAGGACCCCTCCTAGGGATCAGGACGTAGGACCAGGCCACATACACAGAACACTGAGAGACAGATCTCCACTCAAAGTAGCGGCAAAAGGCCGGACCTACCTAGTGAAGGCGTGGACACAGAGACAGTTCCCAACTCAAGGTAGCGGCAAACCGCCAGACCTACCTAGCGAAAGCATGGGCACTGAGACAGTTGCCAACTCAATGTAGCGGCAAGCGGCCGGGCCTACCTAATGGAGGCGTGGACACAAGCGAGGTAGCAGTCGAGGCTTCAGGCGAAGGTAGCATGCGAGGTCTACAGAAGGAAGGGAAGTGAACAGTCCAGCAAATAAAGCTGAACCCAGGAGCTATTTATGTAGCCAGCCCAAAATCAGAATCATCTGCCTCAATTAAGGCACACAATACGACAAGGGAAAACCAGAAAACCTGGAATACTGATCAATGGGCTGCACCATGAACCGGAATGTGGATGTCATGGACCGGACCATGAGATCACTACGGTAACAGGAGTAATTATCCAATTCTTTTATGTTAGGATCGAAACCTTTTATCCTAGTAGAAACCCAGGAGAAGCTGAAATCTAACACTGTGGACCATCATGCGAGAATTTGCCCTAAATCACGAGAATAATGAATGATCTCAGCAATAGATTATATGCTTATCATTGCAACACACAACAAAATGCTGGAGTGACCCCAGCAGGGCAGGCAGCATCTATAGAAAAGAGTACGGTCGACATTTTGACCTCAAACCCTTCAGCAGGACTGGAAAAAATGCTGAGGAGCAGATTCAAAAGGTGGGGGAAGGGAGAGAGAAACACGAGGAGATATGTGAACCCTGAAGGGGGAGGGATGAAGTCATCATCATAGCTTGTCACACCGGACAACCAGCCACTCCAGTGTTGTTTGGTTGATGTTGAGTAGGTCAGTGCCAACTAAATCAGGTGAGAGTGGGCAGTTGCGCAGAATGTGTTCAATGTTCTGCACCCTTTCACCACGCTCATAGGATTCACTGGCCTTTAAACCCCACTTCACCATATTGTCTCCTGTCCTACAAACTCCCGCTTTCGCTCTATTGAGAGTGCACCAATTCCGTCTGTCAAGCAGTTCCCCATCCGGCAACATTTTGTGGGGTCTTGCACTGTATTTTTTGGTAGGGTTCTGGCTTCTGTTTGTTGCCAGAGGTTAATCCTGTATGTTAGGGGAATGTTCCGTGCGGTAGTTCCTCCACTGTAGCAAAGCTTTTCCTCGATTTTAGGCGGTTGGAAAATGGCACATGATGATGTAGTGGGTGCCGTGGATCTGAGTTCTGTTTACCTTTTTCAATTTTTGTTGTAGTGTGTCCTCAGATCACTTCGGGGTGGGGGGCGCAATGCCAACAAGTCTGTATATGATATTATTGGGTTTGGGGCGCAATGTGTCCGTGATTATTCGGCAGGCTTCATTAAGCAACGGGTCTATTTTCTTCGCATGGGGTGATCTGCCCCATACGGTTGCACAGTATTCTACAGGTGCATAGCAGAGTGCTAGGACAGTTGATCTAAGTGTGTGAGCATTAGCTCCCCATTTCGTGCCTGCTATTTTTTTCAAGACAGAATTGCGAGAGCCAACATTCCCTCGGAGTTTTTGGATATGGGTGGGAAATGAGAGCGTCCTATCCAGTGTTATGCCCAGGTAAATTGGAAATCAAATGGTGTTCGAGCTCCTTCCCACACCAGAAGATCTTGAGTTTCTGAGCTGCTTCTCGATTCCTCAGGTGGAATGCACATACTTGAGTTTTTGATGGATTTGGGTTCAGAGACCATTTTGCATAATACTGCTTCATTGCTTCAAGGACTGTTGTTAAGTCGTATTTCAACTGCTTGGAAGGATTTATCTTGTGTTGCTATGCATAGGTCGTCTGCATACATAAACCTGCGTGTGTTAGGAAAGGTTGGTTGGTCGTTTTTGTAAACATTAAATACTAGAGGTATCTGGACTGATCCCCGTGGTAGTCCATTCTTTTGTGGACGCCACCTACTCTTAATTCCATTCACTTCTAAATAAAACCTGTGATTTTCTAGGAGGTTTCTTATTACATTGACTGTATTTTCATTATTTTAGATAGTTTCAGCAGAAGGCCTCTGTGATTTACAGTGTCGTATGCTGCTATTAAGTCAATGAATACTGCTCCTGTAATTTGTCGCATTTCAAAGCCATCCTCAATATACTGGGTTAAGCTCAGTACTTGACCGCAGCAAGAGCGGCCTGGCCTGAACCCGGCTTGGTCGGGAGTTAGAAGATCTTGGTTGTTGAAGATACCTGAAGGAACATACGCGTTGTTTGTTTCAATAATGCCACCAAAAGGAAAAATAAACATAGGTCATCCTTTCGACAGATGCGCCGACACAGAAAATCGTGCTTGTTAACAATGTGGGAATTAATGTCATAGAATCATACGATATAGAAATAGGGTATTCAACTCAGCATGCCCACTCTGACCAGTGAGCAACCATCAGTATTAACCCAACCTTCCAGTACTCGGCACAAAGCCACAAACCTGATCCCTGTGCTCCCACGATTCATTTCAAATGCTGTCAATGACTCTGTTTCACTCTTCATTTTCAGCACTCTATGATTTTAGAGGTATTAATGGTGATCTACAAAGAATCGCTTGATTATGCAATGGTTTCAGAGGATTGGAAAATTGCAAAGGCCACTCCACTCTTTCAAAAGGAAAGAGACAAAAGGCAGAACATTACAGGCCAGGTACACTAACTACAGTGCTGTAGTGCATTACTAAGGATGAAGTTTTGGGGTACTTGGAGGCACATGATAAAATAAAATGGACTCCTGAGATGAAGTCTTGCCTGACAAATCTGTTGCAATGTTTTAGAGAAATAAATACAGGACAGACCAAGAAGAGCCAGTAGATGTTGTCTACATGGATCTTTAGAAGGCCCGTTGACGGTAGGAAGCCAATGCTGGAAGTGTTGATGAAGTAGCAAGTCCACGGAAAGACTTAGATGGAATAGAAGAATGGCCAAATAAGTGGCAGATGGAATATAGTGCAGGGAAGTGCATGGTAATGCACTTTGGTCAGAGGAATGAAGGCGTGGACTATTTTCCACACAGAGCGAATTATCCCTCTCCAGCCCTTTCTCCTGCCTTCTCCCGGTAATCATTGATTCTCTTACTGAATCAAGAACATATCAACCTCCACTGGAGTATTCTGAGCAATTTTGTCACGTTATCTAAGAAAGAATATGCTGACGTTTGAGATGATCCGGAAGTGGTTCACGAGAATGATCCCGAAATTAAATGGTTTTCTTAGCAGATGCATTTGATGGCCCTGGGTCTGAATTCGCTGGAGTTCAAAATAATGAGGGGGATCTCATTGAAGCATATTGAGTATTGAATGACCTAGATAGAGCGGAGGTGGGGAAGCTGTTTCCTCTAGTGGATAAGTCTGATCAGAGGGCAAAGCCTCAGAACATAAAGAACCCACGAACTCATATCTGCATACCTCGTCTCTATTTTGCCCCGCTTAGTTCATTCCTATCCCTAACAACAACTCTACCTTCCTACATCCGTGACACTTCACATGTGCTCCATCACTTCAACAACTTTCAGTTTCATAATTGCCTTATTTTCACTATGGACATCCTGTTCCTATCCACATCTATCCCTCATTGTGAAGACCTTATCAAGCTGCAGGTAAAGACCTGCTACCCTGGCATTCTTGATACAAATTTGAATTCATTGCTCCCTCAACGATTGCAAGCTATCCAGGCCCCGAGAAAGCAAAACAGCCCAAAATTATTGCTCACAGTTGGGGTGAGGTTTTGGTGTTGGTGTGCAGTGCCCTGTTTCCTCCAAACACAGCAATATGAATTTCTGCCAAAAGGATCAACTTTTGCCTCAGCTGTCCAAAAGGGCATTGTCTCAGAAGTGTTGTAGAAGATCCAGGTGGGCGTTTTCAAACATCAGACATACAGCAATGTGTTTTTTTTTTGGACAGCAACTCTTCCAGTCGTGGTGTCCTTCCAAGAACACCTTTCTTGTTCAGTGTTTTCTTATAGTAGACATATGTATAGAGACTTTGACAAGTTCTAGAGATTTCGGCAGGTCTTGTACTGTTATCATTGGGTTCTTTTTCACCTCCCTCAACACTGCACGATGTGCTCTTGTTGTGATCTTTGCAGGATGCGTACTGGCAGGGAAAGTAGCAACAGCACTTAGTTTCCTACAATATCTCTTTCTGTGGAATTATGAACACTCATGTCTTTAGAAAGGCTTTAGTAGCCTTTCCCACTTTCAAACATCTTCACAATTCTTCTTCAAATGTCCTCTGAAAGTTGTTCTGATTGAGGCTTGGTGCCTCTTTCTTGAGACAGCAGGCTCAGTCAGTAACCTGAATCTGTGTGTCATTCTTTTATAGGGTAGAACACCTCTATAACCCACACCTCAAATTTCATTTCATTGATTGGAACACCTGACTCCAAATAGCCTTTTATGTGCGACCCCAGACAACCTCGTCTATGACTATCTGTAGAAGCCTGGGAAAATCATGGCATTTTCGTTCAGATGCTCTGAAGACTGCTTGAATACTGACTCAAAGCAGTCCCGTAGCTGTTCTTCTACCTCCGGGATCAGCTCATTGTTGGCCGTACCTCTGAAGCCTTGCACTTTCACCTCTGCTTGTATGCACATTGGAGGAGAACAGCAAGATGATCAGAATTCACAAAATGTGGAGTAGAGATCAAATGGTAGGCATTCCTAATCGTAGTATGACAGTGGCCAAGTGTGTTAAGACCTCTTGTACTCCAGGTAATATGGTGATGATAATTTGCCAGAGATTTTTCCAAATAAGCCTAAATGAAGTACCCTACAATGATTTCCATGATGTTGTGGTACGCAGTTTCTTCTTCCTTCATCGTGGCACTCAATACCTCGAGTGCTTGCTGTTGTCAGCATGCCAGCTGCAGCCAGGCTCACTAAGGATAACTCTCTCAGTACGTAGAATGTACAGCACGTAATCATAGATGTTCCAGGTCAGGTGAACAAGATGTTCCAGATACACCCGAGCACCACAGGTAGTTTCTTCATGAAACACAGTGCTCCAGCTCCTGCCCTTTCTGACTGAGCAATTTGGTCCATCGGTGTTTCGAAAAGTCCTCGGGCTAATCCACTACAATCAGCTTCTCTGGAGTGAGCCATGTCCACTGCAACGTACAATGCTACAATTCCTCACTTCCCTGGTGATGTACCTTAGTCGGGCAGGAGCAGGCACAAACAATAGGCCTACCCGGAGAGTCAGCTTTGTGCATCTTAGGTAGGTAGTAGTAACGTGAAGTGCGGGGTAAATAAACAATGAGTTTGTTGACAGTGTATTGGAAATCTTCAGAGTTGATGAGGTTGATGATAGTATTGGAGATAATGTCCTGATGGTCCTGAGTGAGGTCCTTTTCAAGGGGCAAGTAAGAGGAGGTGCTGAGAGTTGTCACCAGGCCTTATCAAGGTTGATCTAAGTCCGCCACACCACAACAGTACCCCTTTATTTGCGGGTTTGTTGGTAAGGTTTGGATTGCTGGGGAGAGAGAGGATGACAGTGTGTTCAGAAGGTTTGAGGTTCGAAGAGGAGAATGGAGTGCTGAATCTGAGCCGAATGATGTCTCATCAATAATGAAAACATTCTGGATAGGCAGAAAACCAGAAGAGGGTGACAAAGAAGAGGAGGACGGCTAGAAACTGTTGAAGTGGTGATTATTCAATATTCAGGAGGGATAGACATGAAGGAATGGGAGGTGGGGTGGCGTTGCTGGTTAAAAAAGAGATTAATGCAATAGAAAGGAAGGACATAAGCCGGGAAGATGTGGAATCAATATGGGTAGAGCTGCGTAACACTAAGGGGTAGAAGACGCTGGTGGGAGTTGTGTACAGGCCACCTAATAGTAGTAGTGAGGTCGGAGATGGTATTAAACAGGAAATTAGAAATGTGTGCAATAAAGGAACTGCAGTTATAATGGGTGACTTAAATCTACATGTAGACTGGGTGAACCAAATTGGTAAAGGTGCTGAGGAAGAGGATTTCTTGGAATGTATGCGGGATGGTTTTTTGAACCAACATGTCGAGGAACCAACTAGAGAGCAGGCTATTCTGGACTGGGTTTTGAGCAATGAGGAAGGGTTAATTAGCGATCTTGTCGTGAGAGGCCCCTTGGGTAAGAGTGACCATAATATGGTGGAATTCTTCATTAAGATGGAGAGTGACATAGTTAATTCAGAAACAAAGGTTCTGAACTTAAAGAGGGGTAACTCTGAAGGTATGAGTCGTGAATTAGCTAAGATAGACTGGCAAATGACACTTAAAGAATTGACGGTGGATATGCAATGGCAAGCATTTAAAGGTTGCATGGATGAACTACAACAATTGTTCATCCCAGTTTGGCAAAAGAATAAATCAAGGAAGGTAGTGCACCCGTGGCTGACAAGAGAAATTAGGGATAGTATCAATTCCAAAGAAGTAGCATACAAATTAGCCAGAGAAAGTGGCTCACCTGAGGACTGGGAGAAATTCAGAGTTCAGCAGAGGAGGACAAAGGGCTTAATTAGGAAGGGGAAAAAAGATTATGAGAGAAAACTGGCAGAGAGCATAAAAACGGACTGTAAAAGCTTTTATAGATATGTAAAAAGGAAAAGACTGGTAAAGACAAATGTAGGTCCCCTGCAGACAGAAACAGGTGAATTGATCATGGGGAGCAAGGACATGGCAGACCAATTGAATAATTACTTTAGTTCTGTCTTCACTAAGGAGGACATAAATAATCTTCCAGAAATAGTAAGGGACAGAGGGTCCAGTGAGATAGAGGAACTGAGTGAAATACATGTTAGTAGGGAAGTGGTGTTAGGTAAATTGAAGGGATTGAAGGCAGATAAATCCCCAGGGCCAGATGGTCTGCATCCTAGAGTGCTTAAGGAAGTAGCCCAAGAAATAGTGGATGCATTAGTGATAATTTTTCAAAACTCATTAGATTCTGGACTAGTTCCTGAGGATTGGAGGGTGGCTAATGTAACCCCACTTTTTAAAAAAAGGAGGGAGAGAGAAACCAGGGAATTATAGACTGGTTAGCCTAACGTCGGTGGTGGGGAAACTGCTGGAGTCAGTTATCAAGGATGTGATAACAGCACATTTGGAAAGCGGTGAAATGATCGGACAAAGTCAGCATGGATTTGTGAAAGGAAAATCATGTCTGACGAATCTCATAGAATTTTTTGAGGATGTAACTAGTAGAGTGGATAGGGGAGAACCAGTGGATGTGGTATATTTGGATTTTCAAAAGGCTTTTGACAAGGTCCCACACAGGAGATTAGTGGGCAAACTTAAAGCACACGGTATTGGGGGTAAGGTATTGGTGTGGGTGGAGAATTGGTTAGCAGACAGGAAGCAAAGTGTGGGAATAAACGGGACCTTTTCAGAATGGCAGGCAGTAACTAGTGGGGTACCGCAAGGCTCAGTGCTGGGACCCCAGTTGTTTACAATATATATTAATGACTTGGATGAGGGAATTAAATGCAGCATCTCCAAGTTTGCGGATGACACGAAGCTGGGTGGCAGTGTTAGCAGTGAGGAGGATGCTAAGAGGATGCAGGGTGACTTGGATAGGTTGGGTGAGTGGGCAAACTCATGGCAGATGCAATTTAATGTGGATAAATGTGAAGTTATCCACTTTGGTGGCAAAAATAGGAAAACAGATTATTATCTGAATGGTGGCCGATTAGGAAAAGGGGAGGTGCAACGAGACCTGGGTGTCATTATACACCAGTCATTGAAAGTGGGCATGCAGGTACAGCAGGCGGTGAAAAAGGCGAACGGTATGCTGGCATTTATAGCGAGAGGATTCGAGTACAGGAGCAGGGAGGTACTACTGCAGCTGTACAAGGCCTTGGTGAGACCACACCTGGAGTATTGTGTGCAGTTTTGGTCCCCTAATCTGAGGAAAGACATCTTTGCCATAGAGGGAGTACAAAGAAGGTTCACCAGATTGATTCCTGGGATGGCAGGTCTTTCATATGAAGAAAGACTGGATGAACTGGGTTTGTACTCATTGGAATTTAGAAGATTGAGGGGGGATCTGATTGAAACGTATAAGATCCTAAAGGGATTGGACAGGCTAGATGCGGGAAGATTGTTCCCGATGTTGGGGAGGTCCAGAGCGAGGGGTCACAGTTTGAGGATAGAGGGGAAGCCTTTTAGGACCGAGATTAGGAAAAACTTCTTCACACAGAGAGTGGTGAATCTTTGGTATTCTCTGCCACAGCAAACTGTTGAGGCCAGTTCATTGGCTATGTTTAAGAGGGAGTTAGATATGGCCCTTGTGGCTACAGGGGTCAGGGGGTATGGAGGGAAGGCTGGGGAGGGGTTCTGAGTTGGATGATCAGCCATGATCATAATAAATGGCGGTGCAGGCTCGAAGGGCCGAATAGCCTACTCCTGCACCTATTTTCTATGTTTCTATGTTTCTATATTATTGCGTGGTCAGAGTTCTTTGCCTTTGAACTGGGGAGCCCTCACTTTTGAGTCTCTCTGCTTCATTTGCAATCCAGAATTTCCCAGTGACCATCTATATTCATTTTTTATCCACATTCCCGTTCTGACTTGTTAGTCCATGGCCACCTCTTCTTCATTGATGAGGACACTCTCAAATTGAAGGAGCAACAGCTCATATTCCATCTAGGTAGCTTCCAATCCGATGGCATGAACATCGATTTCTCCAAATTCCGATACTTCTGCTCTCCTTTCCCTCTTCTTCAATTCAACTCTCTGGCTTCTTAAGCCTCTCACCTCCCACTGGTGCCCCTCCTCCTTCACGTTCTCCTTTGATACACCTTCGTATCCTATTCCTATTCCTATTCCACCGTACAGGGGTGGCTGACTGCACTACTCCAAGCCCTGTACAACCTGAATGAGAGGCCCTTTTCCAAAGGTCATCAATTACAAGAGTGTACTTTGCAACCGGAGGAAGAGGCGTGCACTATAGAAGGATTTCCCAGGGGAAGGCAAGTACGGGTGTACATTCAAAATAATTTCGATTACAATGGGGAGGCTGTTTCAAATGGAGATGGTAATGTTTGTCAGTACAATGGGCAGAACACCTTGTATTTAAACAGGGAGAAATCGAATGACAGTTATTTAAGACAAATAGTAAACAAATGCTTTGCTTATTTTAGGTGAAATTAGGATGCTGGATGTAACCCGATCAACAACATGGACCATGCTCCAGGGAGAATGCAATGTAAATGCGCGGGAAAGGCTCTCGAAAGTCGTACCTCCACAGAACATTTTTCCTCGCTTCAATGGGTTTAACCTCGACTGACTAAGCACACTATGGAATAAACTCGCACGCTGTCAAAGCAAATGAAATATTGTGTGGTGCCGATTTTAGGAATAGGTTTTGGAATTGGGAGATCATTGTCCAGATACACCCTTAACTTAGAATCCTTTCAAATCGTTCGATAACTGTGACACTAGTACTGCTTGTAGTGCAGTTTCTTTTAGCTTCCTGCCTGAAGAGAGATGTTAGCCGATTGTAGCATCAGGTCCCAACTATACAGTATGATTTATTACCCATATAGAACTTTAATTATAATATTCCAGTTGATATTAAGTTTGTACTTACTGTAGTTTAGTTTTTGCAAAGTAGTATTTTGCTTTTTGTTAGAAAATATCATGAAGTGAAGTGTAAGAAAAGAATAAAATGTGACCCGTCTTTGATAAATGCCAAGATCTGTAACACAAAATGCAAGATTCTACAACAAAATGCTGTCAGATTTGAATGTGGTGGTAGTCGGGAGAGAAAGAGATTATGCTTTATATAATTCGAATAAAGTAATTTCTTACAACCTTTTTTTTGTTTTCTCATGCATCTTGCTGTTGAATAAGAAAGACAAAGGAACGAATTTTAAATTATTTTCAGTAGAAGAGGCTCTAAGAATATCCATATCTTCAATGATGGTGGGACATAATATAACTGTAAACGATTGTGACATCGGTGAGCATGTTTAACCCTAAGTGCTGAACAATTGATTAATCTCCACTTCCTCCTGGTATCTCCATCTTCAGGAAAGACACTCTACAGCTTACTGGATTCAGTCCACACCATATCAAGAAAAGTCTGAAAGGACTGGATACAGCAAATGTTATTGCATACATCTAAGCCCCAAAAATGGCTCAATTGGGCTTGTAGATTACTGAGAAGGTAATGCGTATCAGCACATAGACCTAATATGGGTTAATAGGATTAATTTGTATGGACAAAGAGTCAGATTGGATGTGGTAGACAAAAGGGCGTCATCTATGTTGTATGATTCTATGTCTCTCTGACCTGAAGTAGCTGCGCCTCCAGCCAGGCTCGTCTGGTACACGTGCCTCTTAATGGCAATTTGAAACAAATGCCTAAAGAAAGTCCCGTGTCTGAAAAGCAGAACAACTGCAATTCAACGAATTATAAACTGCAAGGCTCACTCTTAATCATTATTAAAATAACAGGTGTAATCAATAAGAGTTGTGAAATGACACCTGATTATGTGTCCAGCTTGAGAGTTGCCAGGTTTTATGGTTTCCAGACACATCAAAACTGTGTTCTAAACCTTAGCCAAATGATTTATAAATAAAAAAAAATCATAATTTCTCTGGATGAATTTTGTGGCGGGGTGGTTATAAGTACCAGATTGTTCAGCGTCCACATACTTGCAGGTGCTGTTTTCCTTTCGAATAAAAATTAATAACTCTTGAACCAAGTGCAAGCAAAGCACAGATATCGTTCATGCACATCACTATTGACTCTATTTTTACATGTTGTGATTTATTGCATTCATAGAAATTCGTAATGAGTCAACATACTGTATGGCCAATCTGTCCTATTGGAAATCTATAGTGCCGTTTCTACCAGCACCCTATCCCCTCGTCTGTACTGGCGAACATTTAACTTCAAACTGTATAGTAATTGAAAATAGTTGTTGAATTTCTTGTCACTTGCCAGAATATAAGAACTCGCGGAGTAAATACAATACTCCCATTGGTTTATTGTCAAATATTTAACATTATTGCCTGCTGATCTTCAGCTCTTCAGAATTTCAAATATGATTCTTCATTTTTTTCAATCAAATGACCAAATACCATCGAATACATCCATGAAATATTTGTTTAATCTCCATTATCCCTAGAGAAAAGTTCAGGCATCTGCTGGTTCCACCCCTGGCTATGAAAGATGCTGGTGATCAAGCAACAAAATGCAAAGTCAAGTGCAGATCACCCAGTATCTCAGGAATGACTGAGCAGTCTTGAAGAGAACCACATTTCCACAACGTATGCTTATGTTCTCATTTAGCACTCCGTATCACCGAAGGAATTAATATCCTTTCATATCTGTTCTAGTTTGATTTCTAAGCTGAGGCCTAATCACCACACATTAAGACTTTGATCAAAATTCAGGATTCGAGGTTCAATATTGCTTCCTGTACACAAATGTATAGGAGAATGAAATAATTGTTATTCGGAATCCAATGCAGTAAAAAACGCAACAAGGTGAAATTGTAATAATAATAATAATGAGCGTAAACAACAGGAATTCTGCAGATGCTGGAAATAATAATGAGCATGCTTGGTTATGCCCGTAACTCAGGCTTTACCGACTTGAGCTGAGAAAATATAATAGTGATAACATATTAAATATAAGTATGGAAGATAGATCATATACATGATTTTATCTTATCCATAAAGTGACGCCAAGCACAGGATTGAATGAGTGTAAGATGACTGACAGGAAATTTTAACGTAGTTGTTGTTGGGGGAGTGGAGGGTTGGCTTGTGGGTGCAGGTGTTGATCGACCTTACTACTTCTGGAAACTAACTGTTTTTGGGTCTGGTGATCCTCGTGTAAATGCTACATTTCATCCTCCCTAATGGGAGAGGGACAGACACTCCCTGAAAAGGGTGGGAAGGATCTTTTATGATTTTACTGGCCGTTTTATGACACCTCCCTGCATATATCCCTTTGATGGCGCGTCGGGTGGAAACTGCTCTCTGACGAAGAGGACGGCTCTATAATGAGTATTCACGACTGAACAACGCATCACGGGCAAACCTGCATAATTTAAATTCGATGTATAAATTAAGAAAGTCTATTTATCTCTACTTTACAGGAATAAATCCTGACAGATTAATGCATTCTTGCATTCCGCACCTCTAAAATCTGTCCACTATGTTACTGAATTGTGTCATTACATCTGCAGAACTACAGCCTAATCTCAAAAAATGGTGTTGAAATCATTTGTTTATTTTCCCATTCTTACTCACAAGGAAGTTAATGACGATTTTACCCTTGTTATCACTGTCTTGCACCTCTTGCAGTTTCCTGCTCGTATTTCGGTTTCATTGCAGATATGGAAATCTGTGCATGTTGTGGGTTTGCCACTGATTTACATATTAATGTTTTGCACGTGCAGAGACTTAGTATCTAGAATTTAGTCATACCTAGTTCCCCAGTTAGTAAACATACTGAAGAGATTTAGTACAATAATTAATTTACTTACGCAATGCTCAGTCTGTAAGTAGAAAGCGAGGATTGTTGGTATGTAATGCACATAGGTCCCTGTGATTTGAAATAAAGTTTGCAAAAATGTTCAGCTTAGATAATATGCTGATATATTGTAGGAAAATAGTGTGCAGCCGGCCGAGTGGTAACTGAGCACCGGAGCCATGCAGCCACCTGTCCTGTCATATTAATATCTAGGGCACTAAAATGACACTAGCTCTCTGGAGGTTATAATGAATGCCTTATTTCAAACTCTATTTGTTAATCATCTGTGACTGTAATTGGCGAGTCTTATCCATGAAAAGGACTCATCCACTCTTAAAAGATTAGTCAATTTGTTATCAAAGTCTATCACACCCATTTGCCAGGAAGACATTTTAGATCTGGTTTGTTTGGTAAAGGTATATTCTAACTTCCCTCCAAGTTTACCTGACATGAAAGTCAGATAAATTATCACGAGAACCGGTTCTGACCGAAGGGCTTTCGGAAGGGTTGGAACAGCCAAAATTTAGGCTGTGTTCCTATGCTCTCAATTGTACCAAAGATCTATAAGTTCACTAACTTTAAATAAACACATAATGGAATATAGAATAACTGTCAGAATCATGTTATTCTCTGTCAAGGGCAAGATAACACATCTTGTTCTGAATAGATTGTTGAGGTTTTCTGAAATGGATGCCATAAAAACTTCCTGCGAAAATGCCAGTTCCTTGTTTTAGTTCCTTTACAATTTGGAAGCTTTATGCTATATATGGCCTCGGGGCAGACCCTAGGATTTATTTTTGCAACGAAAATAATCAGAATCAAAATGGCTGCACACCTGTCAATATTTAGCTGCTTGAAATTATACGGAGAGGACCGAAATTGAGGCTCTGAAAACATTTAGAGTATTTATTTTGTAACTTGATATCAATTCTACTTATTTGTTTTGTACGTTTTGTATTTCAGAATTAAATTATGATTAGTTCTATAAAAATGGGTTATGTTCCTTTACAGAAAATAGTAAAAAGCGCAGATGAGCAGACACATTGGAAACAATAAGTATAATATCTCAGATAATACTTAACAGTAAAAAAAATGACATCTCTGGAAGCTTTGCGTCCCTGCTTATGGAGCTTTCAAGAAAGGTGAAAAGGGAAGTTAAGAAGAAAATGCAACACAAGTTACTGAAGGAACTCAGCAGTTCAGGTGGCATCTACGGCGGGAAGCGAACAGTAGACAATTCCTCCACCATTGATGCTGCTCTCACCCACAAGTACTTCAGTTCCAAGATGTCCGCTTTCACCCTATCTTACCGCCACCTTGACAGTAATTCCTCTTTTCCTATCTGACACCCCTGAGTTTTCGTATTCAGCACATCATTCTCTGCAACTTTAGCCATCTTCAATGGGACGCTACCACTAAACACAACTGGACTTTCCCCGACCCTATCCCACTTTCCACAGGGATCACTCCCTCTGTGATTTCCTTGTGCATTCATTCCTCCCCCCAATTTCCACTCTGGTACTTACGCTGCCAATGGCAGAAGTGAACACCTGCCCATTGACCTCCTCCATCATCTCCATTCAGGGCCAGTTGAGGCAACACCTCACTTGCAAATCGGTGTTTAATGTGTCCGATACTCCGGGCGTGGTCTCTTCTACATTGCTGAGATCTGATGTACAATATATTGAGGGGCTGCTTTGTGACCGCTTCAGCTGCATCGCTGAAAGAGGAGTTTCTGGGTGGCCAATCATTTCAATTCTGATCCCCATTTCTGTTCCAACATCTTGGTCTATTGTCTGCTCTTCAATCATGATGGGGCCATTCTCATGTTGTAAGAGCAACACGTACTCCCTCTTGGTAGCCTTTAACTGAATGGCATAAACTTCGATGTTTGGAATTTCTGGTAATCCTTTCTTTCACTCTTCCTTCTTTTTCAATTCCCGACTCTGGCCTCTTCCGTCTTTTTCTCAATAACTTATTACCTTCCATTGTGACCATCCTCCTTCCATTTCTCCCGTAATTCATTCTTCTCTCCCATAAAACATTCTTCTTCTCCAGCTCTTTCCCTTTTGCATGTATCATCTCCCATCTTCTCAGCTCAATCCCCCATCCCCACCCAGCTGCCTTCACCTTTTATTGTCCTCCTCCCCTCCCTCCAGCTTCATATTCAGTAACTTCCCTCTTCCTTTCCAGTCCTGGTGAATGATCTCAGCCTGAGATGTCAACTGTTCATTAATTTCCCTAGCTGCTGCCTGACTTGCTGAGTTCCTCCAGTAATTTTTGTGTGTTGCAGTCGAAATTTCAGACAGAGACCCTTTATCAAGACTGAAAAGGAGGAGGGCAGAAGCTGCATGAAACAGTACAACATGGCTTTGTACGCAAAAAGTTGTGGCTCACTAATTTGACTGAGTTTTTTTGAGGACGTGTCCAATATTATTGACATAAAATTTAAATAAAATTGAGATAAAACACGGAATTTAGCAATGTTTTGTAAAGGTTCGGACAGTCAGACTGCTCCGGAAGTTTGGTTGCATCATATGGGATCCAGTATGATCTGGACAAATGGATGTACAATTGATTTAGTGGGTTGAAGGCATGAAAAGATAGTGGAAGGTTATTCAGATTGGAGGTCTTTGACTCGTGTGCCATGGGAATTATATACAATAAAAGTTAACTTCTTCTTTCTCCAATTTCTGCATGACGCAATTATGTTTGTATTCATCTTCAATTTGTCTATCAGAACCAACAATAAAATTCTGAGGTAGCAACACGCTTAATGGAAAAAATGTCCTGTGTTTTTAAAATATATCAGAAACATCAGGGAAGCCATAACCAATTCCCATGGCACACGAGTCAAAGACCTCCAATCTGAATAACCTTCCACTATCTTTTCATGCCTTCAACCCACTAAATCAATTGACAAACCCAAGTGTCTGACCAGGTCATTTAACTCAGATTGAGTTATCAGATGCGTCTCACTCAACAGAAAAGTTTCAAAATCTGTGTCAGTATCTGTGTCTTTTTGCATACCTGGCGGGTGCATCGTGACAGCTTCGTTAGCTTTCTCTGGACCGTATCTCTGCTGGCTTCGGTACTGGAAGACATTTGTCATTCGGCACATGGCTGAAGGGAGAATGAGGTATTCAATGGATTTCTTATTTTTAGCAGAGACACACTGGTTAGACAGAAGTAGTAGTCTGTCACATGAACTTTCTGCTCTCGCCATATCATCGAGACAACGAACGCTATTGACTTTCGAGCGCCTCTGAGCCAAGCTCTAAAAAGTACAGCGAGTGTTGCGCAACAAATGTGAGGAGCCAAGGCTCTGTCTTGATCACGAACTTTGCACCCAAAGTATAGCTTATATGTCTTAGTAACAAGCGGAGTCCTGCTCCGTCTTGGATATTTAAGCGTAAACTTACCACAAATACAACAGAAAATATCACGGCTGTTGCAACATTGGCTAGACATCTTGCTATCACAAATACTCCTGAAAGTACAATTACTTTATCATAATGAGTACGTACAATATGCTACGCGCATAGAGCATGCGTATCAACGTGATCGCAAACCGATATGCAAGTAAATGCAATGCATAGAGTAATGTGTGCGTGATGCTTTTATCGCTTTTCCAAAACAAGTCCTGCCGAGCTTGTGGTACGCGATGGGGATATTTCCTGGTGGTTTGCAGCATCAGCAGCGCAACATCCATGAGATACGCTTAAAGGTATTCACGAAGCAATATCTTTGTTGTCCAATGTAACTTGGATGAGAATATCGGTGCCAATGATTTGTAAACTTGTGGTTAACAGGAAAATTAGCATATAATGGAAAATGAAGACATTTACCCAAGTTCGTTCTCCAGATTTCCTGGGAAACTGATCATATCTCAAAAATGAATAGGTTGAATATATCTCAGACACGTGCGAAGTAATGCATTTTGAGTGCATAGTTGCCTGAAAGTTGTGACAGGTAGCGAGATTGTGGAAGAAAGTGTAGGACATGAAAGCTTTCCTCGGTCAGAAGGCTAAGCACTGGTTCTGGATGCCGTTCACAACTGCACAAGAGGTTTCATTATTTTTGTCATTTTTGTGTTATCCAGTTGTATCCTTAATAACTCCTTTGATTTTCTTTCTTAACATTTTTTTTGCAAGATTCAGCATTTGGCAATAACCAGAATCTGGTTATCAGTTTTCTAACTTTCTACAACGTTTGATCTATAAATCGGAGGTCTTCATTTTATCTTACTCAGTACATATATGCCCTGACTTCTCACTACTCCTTCGTTGAATTCTTCCAAACTTCAGGAGCACATCTTCAGATCACTCCGATAAATTACAACTGTGTCTTGTAAAACTATCGTGTCTGTCTAAGACAGCAACAGACAACATATTTTCTGCACACTGGCATGTAACTTAAGGCTCTGTTCGATGAGTTTCAAATCCACTCTGTTTGAAATTGGAATCAGAATGTAAATCAGTTTTATAATCACTGACATACAGTATGTCGTTGAATGTGTTTCGTCACAACAAATGTACAGTGCAAGATATAGCATTAACATAAGTTGCAATAAATAAGCACATAGAATTGGAATCGCAAGGTCGTATTTATAGGTTCAAGGACCATTCAGAAATATGATAGCTGAGGGTGGGTGTTCAGGCTCTTATACTTTCTCCTCGGTGGCAATAACAAGAGGGGACATCTCGGCTGGTGAGAGTGCTTAATAATGGATGCCTCGTTCTTGAGACACAGCCTGTTGCAATGTTCATGATGGTGGTATGGGTACGTCGGTGAAGCAGATGACTAAGTCTTCCTTCAAACCTTTGCAACCTCTTTTGATACTACATTTTGGAACCTCTGCACAAGGCGGTGAAACAACCAGTCTGAATACTCTCCACCGTACATCTGAAAAATTTTGCTAGTTCATTTGGTGATATCGCAAATCTTATGAAACTCCTAATTCATGATTCCATCAATGTGTTGGCCAATGTTTCCCGTAAGGTATGCGTATGTGCGCGCACACGCATCTTTTGCTATGAGTGTACAAAGGAATTTAAGCGGCACAGAAAAGGTTGTTACCCTTTATCTTGTTGGCATTTTAAGTATATTTCACGGACGTTTCCTTTTCCGGTTTCTGAATCAATGGTGTCAATAAGGTGGAGTACGTGATGATTTGTCTACAGATTTTAGAACACATTTTAGAACTGGATTATTTATATTGTTTTCACTGAAGAAATTATTCAGTGCGCACTTGTGGTCACTGGGCCAACAATAGCACAGCACAAGAATTTTCAGAATAGTGGACATTACAAATGAGAGGAAACATTGGTATTCGGCCCAAGTTAGTTCCTCCGAGATGACGACACCCAGGAACTTGAATCTGCTTATCTGTTTCTCCACTGACCCATCAATTACCGTAGGACCAGGGACTCATTTCAAAGACTTGAGAATACAGCAGAGAGGTTGATTAGCTTAGGGCAACATTTATAGTCGTTTTGCCTTATAGAAATCAGAAAGGCTGAACAAATGCGAAGACCTCCTTCCACATATGTGATACATTGAATTGCAATCCATTATTGAACTTCAGGTCCATCCACTAAAATCACAGGCGACAATCTAATGTTGTTTGGAAAGTCAAAAGCCATCATAGCAGCCACCACTTTTCAGACTCTTGCATAAATCTATCAAACACGGAGACTTGCCATTCTGTGCTCCATCAATTGGCTCAGTACTACTAACCTGCCGATTGTAATAGAACTGAATTCCCTCCTTCTTTCCAAGTTTCGTCCTGACTCGTTCTGGAATGTAACCTCTGACGAAATAGGACAGAAAATATATTTTAAAATATCATCTACTGTCTTGGTGTTTCCCATTATTAATTCAAAAATCATTTAGAGAAACAGAGTTTTAATGTTTTGATCAGCGTGTGCTTGAAGCGCACACGCAATATTGGGCATCTGTATATATTAATTGTACTGGTGATCGGTTATAAAATCATATCTGAAGAGTTTCTGAGGCAAGCGAGTTTCTGAGGCTAGCGAGTTTCTGAGGCCACTGTACAAAACACGTGTATTGGAAAGTCATAGGTTAAAGACTCAATGGAATCAGATGTTCACTTTCGTCCAACATCACCAATGAATATGCTTGTGGCTTTGATTTTCAGCGCAGGGCAGGTGGCAGCTCCGCTCACTGAAACAGCTGTACAAAACTACTGAAGCCTCCACCCATCTATTCTATCTGTCAATAATTGTACTCAGTGTCTCATCTCATAGTTTTACTTCTTGAAATTAAGCGAATGCCTCCTTCTAAAAGCAGCACGGGGCAAACGTGACCCCAGATGCTGCGGTTTTCAATGAACAACAGATGGGCAATAACGGATGGCGACTTAAGATAAGGACGCAACGGTCACTTACTGGTCGTTCAGTACGTTACATTGTTTTGTTGGGCTATTCTTTCACAACAGAATGGAGCAACGAAGAGAGGAATTGTATTTCAAAACTCCATCAGCTGATTTTAAGCATCAAGCTCCTTACATCCCGACAATGGTAACATGGTACCAGGAATCAAGAATCACCCTAAGCTGTCAGTATGAATGCACATGCATAAAGTCACGGCAATACCATCATATGTTCTCTTGTTAGACTGACAAAATTATGAATATCCATTTCAATTTGCTTTCAATTTATTTCTGCGCCTTGGTTGTTGTCCTGACATGGGTAGCACATTAATTTCAAGAGATAATGAAGTATTTTGTAGGAATACTCGGCCACGTCAAATGGTGTCACTGAACAGGCGTGGCTCTATCTGAGAAACATGGTCTCTGATCTTGGTTCCCTTGTCTATCCAATTTATTCATTCGATTGCCATTAACAAGAAATAACATTTCATAATGAAATGAAGACTGAGGATGCGAGTGACGAGTCCAAACCACATCAGTCTCGATGTAAATACACGGTCCGCACCTCTCTTTTCAAATTTCCCTCTCACCATCAATGCATGCCCTCTAGTATTACACATTTCAATCCTGTTGAAAATATTTCGGCTTCCTGCAATTTATATGCTTCCCGTAATTTTCTAACGTGCTCTCAGGTCTCCCCTTCGTAGGCCACTGAAGTATAAACAACCCTAGTTTCCCCAAGCTCTCCTTATACTACATGACCTCTAATTCTGACAGAATCCTTATAAGCCACTTCTGCACATATCAAACTGCAACTTTACTTCCTGAAGCTTGAAAACACATCTCTGGCTAATAAAGGCAAACATGAGATTCGCTTTCTTTACCACACTATCAAATTGTGCTGCCACTCTGAGAGAGCTGGGACATGGACCCCCAAGATCGCTCTGTACTTGAAAGGCGCAGAGACACATGACATGATCCCTTGGGGTCTCCCAATGTCTCGGAAGAGGCGCCCCACTCACTCGTTTGTCGAGCTGATCAAAGAATTAAGAGAGGAAGATAATACGACGGAGGCGTGTCAGATCTCCGTCAGCAGAGTACAGTCTGCGGTAGTAGCCTCGGTGCTACTGATCCCTGATAGCCCTCCCTTGGGGGTGATAAGTGAACTCGTTCCTGAGATTAAAACTGAGATATCCATGTTGTTATCTGCAGGTGCGACCATTCCGCATGACAAAGCCGACTGGGAGTCGAACCCCCGAGGGGACGGACGAAGCAGTGGGCTGCTGGTGAATGGGGTCCCGCGGGAAGGGGAGCGACCGTTATTCTCTGCGATAACTGTGGGGAAGAGAAATACTTCAGGTGGGAGTGTGAACGCCGGGAAATCTTCGGAGAGTGAGCCCCCAGCTACCTAAGTGGAGAAAGACGAAAGGAAACTTAGAACCCAGTGAGGGAACGGCCTGGCTTCTCGGGGGGAATACGTTCCAATCAATATATCAACGAACACCCTAAAGCAAAAAAATCTTATTCCTGAAGGCTTAGTGGGGCCAAGCTCCAGTGTATCGCTACGGATCGAGGGTATTTATGCTGGAGCCATATTTGACACAGGCTCTCAGGTTACTCTGCTGTACCATTTGTTTTACAACCGGTATTTGACGCATTTACCATTGACGCAGTTCAATGCGCTAGAGGTCTGGCGTCTTAGTACGGATGACTACCCGTATGATGGTCACTTGTGCTTGAATCTGGAGTTTTCGGAGACAGACGTGGGAGCAGCTGAGGTCCTTGGTACATTTGTGTTAGTTTGTCCGGATCCGGTCGAACAGCGCAAAGCTTCAGTTCTTTTGGGGACGAATACCCGTATTGTGAAAAGGCTAATGGGAGCCTGCAAGGAGAAAGTTGGAGAGCGTTTTCAGAGAACATTGTCTATTTACCTCATGTTCCGAGCTGCTTCTCAGGAAGTGTGTGACCGCACTGGGCTGGATGATGAGCATAAACGGGGGACTGTGTGGTAAACCCAGTCCAAACCAGTCGTGTTACGGCCTGAGGAAGTAGCTAAAGTGACGGGAAACTCCAAATTTCCCGGAATGCCTGATGTCAAGGACCTCTTGGTGGATGCTCCGGAAGACCACGAAGAGAAGTCATCCTTACCTGCGGGGGTATTGATGACACTCAAGCTGTAGAAGCCCCCAGTTGCACAAGTGAACAGATTGACAGTAATTGTCAGGACCACCTCGGAGAGGGAGGGCAGCCTTAGCCGGCATATGCCAATGGCACATCTCTTTCCAGTGACGGTAAAATCTAGTGTCTCTGTGAGACAAGTCGGGAAGAAACTCTCTCCAAAAAAGGGAAATTTGACTGCCGAGTCATTCAACTTCGGGTACTCCCCGGTACCTGGAAGCTGGAAGGGAAGTTTAATTAGAAGATTTTGAAGATGGAATATGTCTTTCCCACTGATGCGTTTGATGTGGGTTGTTCCAAGAGCACTCACCACACCATTCGGTAGACAGAGAACACCCCGTTCAGAGACAGGTCGCGGCGACTGGCGCTTGCAGACGTTTAGACGTTCGGCAGCATCTCCGGAAGCTGAAGGAAGCTGGGATCATCACTGAGTCCAGAAGCCCTTATGCGTCGCTAATGATGGTGACCAAGAAGAAGAATGGGAGGGTACAGATGTGTGTGGACTGTCGGGCTCTTAACGGGCGTACAGTCGCCGACCAGTATACTGTGCTGAGAATGGTGGATGCGTTGGCCTGTCTGAGTGGTGCGAAGTGGTTCAGTGGGCTGAACGTCAGGAGTGGATATTACCAGACACCCATGAGTGAGGCTGACAAAGAGAAGACGGCTACTGGGATTCTTCCAGTTTGAAAGGATAGCCCAGGGCATATCAAGAGCCCCCGGCGACTTTCCAGCATGTCATGGAGAAAGCCGAGGGGGATATGAACTTGCTTAAGGTGTTGCTCTACCTGGATGATCTCACAGTATTCCGGTCCACCTTGAACGAATATGAGACTGGACTACTGAAAGGTGCAGGGCTGCCTGAAAGATGCAGGGTAAAACTTTCCCTGGACAAGTACGGGACGTCTATCAACTATGTGGGGCACATCGTCTCAGGGATGGAGTAGTTAATGATCCGTCTAAGATAGAAGCAGTGATCACAAGGCCAAGGCCCCAGTCTGTGAGCGTCCTGACCTCGGTCCTTGGATTCTGTGAGAAATATCGGAGGTTCGTGAAGGACAATTCTAAAGCGAGTGACCACTTAAATCAACTTCCGTGCTGTTACACTCTCTGGGGGAAGAAAGGGAGGAGGACTAAAAGAGAAATTGGCAAAGATTATTTTAGCCACTCGGAGCTTTTTGGAGCGAGATGGGATCTGAAATGTGAAGAAGCCTTTCAGTTGCTAAAGGAACAGCTGAGGAAAAAGGCTGTGCTGGCTTTTGCAAACCCCCGATTGCCGCATGTACTGCATACGGATGGCAGTAGACAGGGCTTCGGGGAGTTCTGCTTGCGGGACCAGGACACAGGATTGACACCTGTCGCTTTCGTCAGCTAGGGTCAGTCACCCTCTGAGCGAAACTACCCCACACACAATTTGGAGTTCCTGGCTTTGAAATGGGCTGTAGTGGATAAGCTAAGTGACTATATGTATACGACATGAATTCTGCAGATGCTGGAAATTCAGCAACACACATCAAAGTTGCTGGTGAACGCAACAGGCCAGGCAGCATCTCTAGGAAGAGGAACAGTCGACGTTTCAGGCCGAGACCCCAGTTCCTGCCCAGGAAGAGCTTGCCCTCCACGCCTTTGGTAAAGCGCTCAAGCCAGAGCGTCTTCGGCAGCATGTTCCCCTGACATCACCATCATCACTGGCAGAGGCAAAAGGGCGAAGAAACTTCAGTCCCCCAAGGCATTCTAGTGTCACCCGGCACGCCACGAGGTTGGGCTTATGTCACCGAGGTGGAGGAGGAAACTGACAAAAAGAGGACCCCGTGACACAGTTCCGACCAGCACCGCGCAGGCCCCATGGCGTGCCGCGGAGTGGTCTCTGCTATCGGTATGGCGAGGCAAGCCATATGGCCTGAGATTGCTCCGCAGCAGCGCCACGCCATAGCCCAGCGCAGCCAGCCGGCGCCGCTCCACACCTCCAGCAGAATTCTGCGGTTGTCGCCTCTCCGGGTGGGACGTTTGGGTGAAGAACAAGGCTTTTGCGTGGCCTGCGCGGTAGAGGGCATCAGAGGTCTTGCGTTGGTGGACACGATGTCAATCCTCACCATTACCTATCCGGCTTTCCTCGCAATACGGCCCATCCACCCTGCCTGGGCCAACAACCCCGCCGGTCCAGCGGCTACGGTTACTGGCAACTGTGCAGTGCTGAGAGGGAAGAGGTGGCTGCGCATCGCAGTGGGGAAAACACAGTAAAATACGAGGTGCGTATGGTTGACATCCGGGAGTCCTGCCTCATTGGCCTGGACCTGCTGGCACGCTGGGGGGCGCGCGTGGTTGTACTGGGGGCAATGCTCTACATCGGCGCCGAAGCCGTGGTCCTCTGGCAGGACAGCTTCAGAAAGCGGACCCGGCGGGGTCAGAACAAAGCACCACGGTCTCACCGCGGCCCTCCACAGCGAGCAGGTGAGCGATCCTCTGCTGGAGACCTCTGCCCATTCCTGCCATTGTCCCACGGATTGTTGAGCGTGGGACAATGGCCGGAATGGGCAGAGGTCTCCGCCCTAGATCCAGAGATTAAAGCCCTATTCTCTCAGTGGGCACGCCGGAGTAGCGGGATGGGCTGCTGTTCTGGCGGTAGCCACGGTGTTACGGTCCGTGCACGGGCTGGTGGGGCAGGCCGTTTCGGGGTCACAAAGACGTTGGGCAAGTTGCGCGAACGCTTCTATTGGCCAGTGGACAGGCAGGACGTGGAGCTGTTCGTTCACTACAAAGATGCTTGAACGTCCCAGAACGAGCCGGAGTCAGTCTAGGGCGCCAATACAGCAGTACCAGGTGGAGGCCCCGGTATGGGTCTACTACCGCAGCCGGAAGAAGAGACTATCCCCCAAGTTTGCAATCCATTAGAAGGGGCCGGGAGAGCTGTTCGACTGCATCTCCGATGTGGTATACCGAGTGCGGTTGCCTGAGTGGCCGAAGCCAGTCGTGCCGAACTGGGACCGTCTGGCACTAGCTTGTGTCGTACAGTTATTTGCATGTGTGTTTGTGAGTCACAGTGACTGTAACCAGGGAATGTAATAATCACCTCCCCGTCTGCATGTGACTGAGTGGGTTTCTCCCCGGGTCATAGCGCCCGGTGCTTGTCCCAGTAAACTCGGCTGTTGAATTAAACGAGCTTAACGGGCTTGTTTTCTTTGTCAGCATGGATCAAATGCTCGCCACTATATATATGATCACTATCATTGGAGGTTCTGGAACGGAACAACATTAGTGATGTACCTGCAAGCAGAACCATCAATCAAGTACTACACTCTGTCTTCAGTAGGCAACACAATCATGAATCCAAATGGCCAAGTCACCATGGATAGCATGCTTCTTAATCTTCTGTACGGATCTCCCATGAGTGGCTTTCTCGCATATCTCCCTAAAACCCACGAAGACATATTCTAACTCTCTACCTTTATCAATCATCTCCATCACCTTCTTGAAACTTTCAATACTGATACTAAGAGATGACCTGCCTCGCACAAAGTATACTGATGATCCTTAATTAAGATATGCTTTCCCAAAATGCTCATACATTCTATTTCTAAGAATCCGCCACATCAGTTTCCCTACCACTGACAATAAGATCCACCAATCTATTATTTCCAGATTAACGCCATTTCCATTCCAAATAAAGGAACACCATCCTCCCTCCACCACCACCCCCCTCCACCCCGCAACAGCTTCTTTCTTCCCTCAGGGAGTGAGAATAATGAATACCCTGCCAACGCCTGTATATCGTCTCTAGGCCAGCGGACTGCTTACTGCACTGTTTACTATTTATCTGCACTCCGCATTACTACATACATTTTGAATTATAATTTATTAACTTATTTATAGTATATTTTGGTGTTTTATATGTGTGTGATATATGTTGTGTGGCTGCACCGTCATCCGGAGGAACGTTTATTTCGTTTGGTTGTCTATATGTACACTCAAATGACAATAAACGAACTTCAGACTGAACTTGTACAAATATGTTGGTCATGGCATCAGCCTTCACCGTTCTCGCCTTTCCCTAGAATACTTCAGTAGGCCCTGCAAACACTTCAAGACGAATGATTTTAAAGATATTCCTAATCTCAAAATGTCCTGCCAAATTAGCACGCTCCACTCTGGTCTCACTACCCTCTAATTCTCTCCCCTTGGTAAAAACATATGCAAAGTACACCTTAGGACTGCACGCTCATAATCGCTCTCTAAAAGCATGCTTCCTACTTTACCCGTGAATGGTTCTGTCCTCTGCCGAGTTATCTTTGTTTATCGAAGTGGGTATCCTACTTGCCAAAATATGGTCTCTCTCTCTCTCTCCTTCTCTCTCTCTCTCTTACACACACACACACTCACTCTCTCACTCTCCTAATTTTCTTATTGAGACTTTTCTTGCTTATTTATATTTTTTTCAGTATCACCGTTCGATTTTATCTCCCTAAACCTTAAGCATGCTTTCTTTATCTTCTTGACTAAATTTGCCACGTCTGCCACCACCCACTCGTCCTTATAAGTTATAGATTCCATTAAAATTATCTATTTTATGCGTATCGGCTACCCTCAGAAGTTGATCATTTATCATATTCATTGCCCATCTTCTTCTCCCTTTGACATCATTATGGAATATGGTTCGTAGTTTGCCACGTTGTTCGAATTTGACAAATCCCTTCACAATGAACAATCTGATAGGATCTTCGTCCCTAAGTCCATCTCCTTTCTGTCTTCTGATCAGAAATGACCGGATTACTACCCTAAATTAGACAGATTTGTGTTTTTTTCAACTGAATGCTTTCTGTCTAGTCGAGTTCCTCCAGTATCTTGTGTGTTACTTCGTTACTATCCACGCACATTGCATGCTAAGTCTCGAAACCACAATTGAAAATAAACTTCGGTTCAGAGTTTGTTACTACGTCTGGGATCAGATTCATGTTGACAACCAGTGGTGAATAGAGGAAGCAAGATAGGGAGACAGGAATGTATTCAGTTTGTCTGCATCATTAGGAATAATCTTTAGTTATTCGTGGTGATGAACTGAATTGGTTTCAGAGCATTTTCTGTGTCATAATGACCTTCAGACTTTTAACATGTTTTTGCGAAGCTCTCTCCATATAACAGAGCAAAGAGAAATATGTTCAGTACGATGGGAGGAAGCAATGAAGATCTTTCTCTAAATTTGTATCCATACATTCACGTTAATGCGTCATATATTTTACCGATGTAATTATGGGATATAATGCATATAATTTTCCAAGCTATAATGGTAGTGAATGTGCAGTCATTCTGCATCATGCAAATGAGGCCAACCTCTCGAGGCTTATAAAGTCTTTGCTCCTCCATAACTTTGCACAGACAACCTGCGCTGATGTCTGGAACCTTCTCTGTTTAGCAGGTTTTCAGGTCGTGAAGGAACAATGAATATTTTATGTGTTTCGATATTTTTAACCTGGCTGCCAAGTAAGTGCAGTTCAGTTTTAAAGAGAATAATGTTTACTATATTGCCGTTGCTTCCACAAATTTCATTTTATGTTAAATGCTGTGCTGCTTCAGATATGCGATGACGAAATATGTTTTCCTTCCTTCAGATGCCTTCAGTGTATCGGTAGAACAGACACCAAGAGAAGCAATAAAACAACCAGGCGAAACTCTGACGATCAACTGTGTTTTAAAAGATGGTAACTGTGACCTGCGTAGCACATCATGGTTCATCCAAAGACCGAGTCAATCGGGTTGGGATAGGCTGTCTATTGGAGGACGATATGCGGAATCAGTCAACAACACAACAAAGTCCTTTTCCTTGCAGATCAGCAACCTAATTGTTGAAGACACGGCCACGTATTTCTGTACTGCTGCAGACCACAGTAACGAAGCTGAGCACATGCCAATTCAAAAAGTTTGAAAATCTTTCACGCGAGAATCTCTGACTGCTTCGTTCTTATGGAAAAGAAAATTACTGAGCAGCAGTTGATTCCGCTATAGAGCGAGCGTACATTAGTACTAAGTTGGCGACAGTCACAATGCCGCTTATGTCCAAGTGGACACAGCTGGAGGTGCAGCGTCAGTATTCTCCCAGAGTTATGTAAATGGAGACCTTATTGCTATTGAATCAACCACTGTGCAAACGGATAAACCACAGTGATGAATCTTCAGGCCTCTTTATGCACAAATCGCATCGGCAGTTATTAATGCGAAATTAATGTAAAATATTCCTTTAGGGACTCAAACTGCTTTCTGACAAAGATTCTTTATCTCTGCCAGAGACTGGTACACAAAATATAGCGTTGCTCTATATGTTTGTGCACTTGCAGTACATATGTGATAATCATGTTAATAGCTAAGCCTTGATATTATCTACCTGGCTGAGAACTATTATCGACGGGATTTAAACAAGCCAGTGCAACCATTTAATTCATGTCCCCTACCATCGTATCATGGACGTATGGGATTATCTGACGGATTTATACGCTATTTACAACAATGAGGATATTGTGCTGATATGAACTGATGTGCAACAACAGTGCCACAGTAGTCTAAGCCTCCGAAACAGTTTTATTTTTTTAGCTCATCTATTTGTAAAAAGGATTACAAAATATGCCTTTACGTGCATGGATGTTACTCAACATAGTTTTTCAAACGATTTCACTTCTCCTTTATGTTGAATTCTACCTACAGTCCCTGGTACTCAAACAGCGAAATGCCAGTTTTATTATCATATGCGCTTACAGCGCACTGAATAAATACAAGGGCGGGTGAAACTGAAGGAAATGGAATATATTGGTCAGCCCTTCGTTCCTGTATTATTGTGGAAAGCCTCCGCCTATCTTTCGGTTTTAATGATTACTTTCTGAATTGAGCTGAATAGCAACTTAATCAATGTGTGCAAATACCATAACGGAACTGGTACAAAGCTGACTGTGAAACCTGGTAAGTGATATCTTTTATTACATTTTGAGCAAGCACGTACTTTTCCCCGAGGTGAAGTATAATTATATTCTCGTTTAAATGATGCAATCTGAAAAGGGCAGTATGATTTTTTTTTGGAGTATAAGCATTTCACTGAGACACCCCAGAAGAATTTAAGTATACGTCTTTCTCCTCCCAAGATAATACCTTCGCTCGTTTTAAAAAACGAACACTGGAGTATTTTTTACAAATTGAAGCGCATAAATTACCCTCGACCTGCTACGCCCCACCCCCGTCCGACGGTTACTTTAAAGTATTACCTGCTGTATTGATGTAAGTGCCATATCCTCATATCTTGGCATATTTGAGCGTGGATTTACTCTCCAATGGTCACAGTATAGAACTTTGAAGATGAAATACCTTTTAGTTCAGAAGGGATTGATAGCTTAATAACCTGATACTTTGAGGGGGTTGTTAGAACATATACTCATTGCAAAAACAACTTGTGATTTAGCTGCAACAGAAGAAAGAAATGTCTTCTATTTAGAAACACATACCATTCTTTAACAAATCCATACATTTAGAAGACCAGGTTGAAACAAATTTTATGTTGTCAGAATCGTTGGACTTACATAACTTTAGTTATAATTTGGTGTCAATGGTGAGAGTGTTCAGGGAGGGCAGAGCTAGGCTAAAGTTCTGTGCGCAAGGCCGGAAAAGATACTGAATGAATGTCAACATAATCAATATCGTCTTTGAAAGCGGGGCACAATAATATTAAGTCTGTACCATCTCGCTAAATGCTTTAGTCAATTGCCACGGCGCTATACTTAATTAAATGTTACACTCCAGATCTTAATGAATGCCATTCCAGATGCAGATTATAAAGGTTTACAGTGTTAATCAGACTGTTTTGTGGTACAAAATATAAAACTGTGTTCAATGAAGCAGTATGCTAAAATATAGGTTGCAATGCAAACATTGCTGCGAAACGGGTTTTAATTTTCATCAGTCAATTGAATGAGAGCGTCTACAAGTAGTTCCTTCCCAAAGCAAACTCAAATGAAAGCAAACCTCTGACACTATTATGGGACCCACAAATGTCAGGGAAGCAATTTGCAAAAATATCCATCATTCGTCCAGTTTACTTGACCTTATTGCTATTTGTTTGCTTCATCTTTCTTAGTTTTAAGAATGCTGTCAAGCTCCTTTGTCCGAGCTTAGTAGTGTTTAAAAGTCCTCTGAATCTCGTTGTTTATGGAGTTTTGTGGGAACCCAGTACAATTCCACTTGTGTTTGTCTTTGTTAAATAGGCAAGTAAACAACATCGTCTTTGTTCGTATATAGCACTGTGGTGTATTACTCCGCCTGCCCGGCTAATTTTCTCCCAAATTAATGTAGACCTCCCCTTGCATTTTGATCTTTTTGGGAAAGGAACTTCTCAGACGTCAAGCACAGCCCATTCCATGCACTTAATTGAGAAACTGAGAAGGAATCGACATGTGAGAAGAGTACCAGAAGGTGAATGTATTAAATACTTGGAAACACCATCAACACCCTTTCTATTTTATTATGCTACTTGCAATCGAAGGGAAGCTGTGTGATACGAGCACCTCTTCTTCAGTCCAATAAAATTTATTGGACTACTCTTTCACTTCATGGTCGTCAGTCTTATTATAAGCTCTATTTCTTTGTATGTCCGAAACGATCTCTGCTTTAAGAATTATGCCAATTTTCTCATTCTGCATTCGAATAATTTCAACATTTGCAATACCCTGTGAAAGAAATTAAATCTTTCCCTAATCTATATCCTAAAGGGGAAATCCCATATTTATGTTCCAATGCACTCCCACATCCGAAAGACATGCTGTTGGTTAGCTAACTGGCAAATTAGTATTGTCTACAGTGCTTAGAACAATGATAGAATTTGATGTAATTGATGTGGTTGTGGGGGCGAATAAACTAAAATGGATTAATGTAGAATTATTGCAACTCACTTATGTAACCCTAGCCTAATCATAGGACGATTTACTAACCATTCTGACTTTGGACGATAGAATTAAATGACAGTACCTGGGAAACCCACAAGGTCATGGGGAGAACAAGCAAGTTCCTTAGAGACGGCATCAGAATTGAACTTTGTACACTGACACTTCGAGCTGTGATAGTGTTGCGCTAACGGCAAAGTTTTTATGTGTCTTGCACTTCTCCATAACTCTTTCTAAATATCTATGTTCCCTTAGTCCATATCTCCGAGACTAATTATAAATATTCGGGACCCAAACACATATCCCTGTGATTCTAGTGAGCAGTTAGCATTGTCCTGTTACAATGTCAGCCATATTCCAAAGATGTTTGCTATGGTTTAGTGAACGTGGGCATGCGCCGGAAACGTAGCGACAATTACGGGCAGTCCAGCACCTTCCTGACTAAATGGATTTGACGCAAACTACTCATTTCACGAGTTTGCTTCAGTTTCATTTCATAAGGCCATAAGACCATAAGAGACAGGAACAGAATTAGGCCATTTGACCTATCGCGTCTGCTCCTCCATTTCATCACGACTGATCCAATTTTCCCCTCCTACCCAATCTCATGTCTTCTCCCCGTACCTCTTTGTGTCCTCACCAATCAAGAATCTATCAACTTCAGCTTTAAATATACATAAAGACCTGGTCTCCACAACTTCATGCCAAAGAATTCGACAGATTCACCACTCTTTGGCTAAATAAATTCCTCCTGATATCCGTTCTAAAAGAGCGCCTGTCTATTCTGAGGTTGTTTCCACTGGTCTTAGACTCTCCCACTATAGGAAACATGCTCCCCAGGTCCACACTATCAATAGATTTCAATAAGGTCACGCCTCATTCTTCTGAATTCCAGCGAATACAGGCCCAGAGCCATTAAACACTCCTCATATGACAAGCCAATCAATCCTGGAATCATTTTCGTGAACCTCCTATGAACCTTCTCCAGTTTCAACGCCTCCTTTCGAAGATAAGGGGCCAAAAACTGCTCACAATACCCCATCTGAGGCCTCACCAGTGTTTTATAAAGCTTCAGCATTCCCTTCTTGCTTTTATATGCTAGTCATCTTGAAATGGATGCTAACATCGATTTTCCTTCCTCACCATAGATTCAACCTGCAAATTACCCTTCAGGGAATCCTGCACAGGCACTGCCAAGCCACTTTGCGGCACAGTTTTTTTTTTTGCATTTCCTCCCCATTTAGAAAATAGTTAACTCTTTCATTTCTTCCACCAAGGTGTTTGACCATGCACTTCTTGACACTGTATTTCAACTGTCATTTCTTTGCCTGCCGATTGTCCTAATCTGTCTAGGGGCCCCTGTATTTCCTCAAAACTAGCTGTCCCTCCACCTATCTTCGTATCATCTGCAAACGTTTCAACAATATTATCAATTACATCATTCAAATCATTGACATATAACGTAAAAAGAATCGATCAGATCCCAGTGGAACACCACTAGTCACCTTCAGCCAGACAGAAAAGGCTTGCTTTATTTCCCGCCAAACAGCCACTGCTTTATCCATGCTAGAATCTTCCTGTAATTCCATGGGCTCGTAGCATGTCTAGCTGCCTCATCAAAGGCCTTGTGAAAATCCAAATGCACAACATCAATCAACGATCGAACCGGGCACTGCAAATTCTCTCTCGTAGTGTAAAAATAGATCCTTAATTGGCAGGGTGGACTCGGAGAATTAAAGTGGCATTATGATCAATGTTATCTATTGCCAGTTCTATCTCAGTAGATACACTGTCAACCTGCCATTGTTGATTCCCACATTCAGTGCACTTCAACAATCATCTACAGCAACTTGCAGTTTGAGAAAAATGGAAACTTGCTGAAGTCGAAAAATAACTTTTGTCCCGTTCAGGTATACCTAGTCGAAAATTGTGGAGTCTGTAAAATAATATATTTTGTAACATGGACAGACTGGTGACGTTTCAGATACGATTACCATTTAGCAAGCCTACCTTACTCATGTTTTTTCTGCGACTATTAAATATCATCATCGTCAAATTGCAAAGTACATATACGTCATCATACACAAAGCAGAAATTAATTTTCTTGCGGGCATTCACAGAAGATACCATGAAACACAATCGAATCAATGAAAACACGCACACATTAAGGCGGACAACGAAAGGGCAAAAGACAAACTGTGCAAATCAAACAGAAAAAAAAAAACAAATAATATAACTAAACAATAAATATCCTCACCATGAGATGATTTTTTTTTAAACTGAGCCCACAGGTTGTGAGAACATTTCAATGTCAGGGGGAATGAAGTTGAGTGAAGGTAGTCCTTCTGGTTAAAGAACCTGATGTTGAAGGGGTAACATTTGTTTTCGAACCAATTAGTTTGGGTACCTAGGCTTCTGTACCTCTTTCCTGATGGCGGCAGCGAGAAGAGAGCGTGGCCTGGAACTTGAGGGTCCTTGAAGATAAATGCACATTCCAGCAACTGCGCTGCGTATAGATGCGCTTAATGGCGGGGAAGGTTATATTCGTCATGAACTGTGCTGTATCCACGACCACTTTTTTGTAGGCTATCCGTTGAAGGCCATTGATATTTCCATACCAGACCGTAATGCAATCAGTCAGTATACTCTCCACCGAACATCTGCGTAAGTGTGTCAAAGTTTTCGATGACATGCCGGATCTTTTCAAACTTTTAAGAGAGTAGAGCTTTCTTTCTAAGGGCACTTACCAGCTGGACTCTGGATAGATCCTCTGAAATGATAACGCAGAGGAATTTGAAGATGCTAACTCTCCCGACCTCTGACCTCTAGATGAGGACCTGAAGAAGGACCCGCGGTTTTCTCCTCCTGTAGTCAATAATCAACTCCTTGGTCTTGCTGACATTGGGTGAGAGATGTTATTCTGACAGCTAGATTTTCAATCTCTCTCCTCTAATAAATTCGTACGGCCAACGACAGCTTTGATACGACGAAGATTAATCAGGCGAAGTTTAAAGTACCATTCAAGGTATAAAAACAAATCACCATAAGCTGTGATACCATTATACTGAAGGAAATATCTCAGCTTCAGTCATCCCTTCAGCCGAAATGTCGTGGAAGCGCTAACGTAGCTCTTGACATGTAGAGATTCTTATGATGCAAGGAATATTGTAGTTGTCTTATGCCTTACAGGTTGTCAGAAGAACAACGTACAATTTATCCAATCATTTCAAAGACTTCTGTTTTTCTTAATTTTAGCAAAACAACCGCCCCCGCCAAACATCAATCTTGTCTATTCTGCAACTGCCGAACAAAAAGCACAGGGTTTTGTGGAATTGATTTGTCTCATGAGCGAATACCTACCTGAAAGCATCGCAGTGACCTGGCAGAAAAACCCGTACAGTCCGGCTTTACCACCACTTCTTCCACTGAAAGCTCAAGTGAAACGTTTACCTCAGCAAGTGTGCTCAAAGTGCCTGTGAACGAATGGGCCAGTGGTGCTGTGTACTCGTGCCAAGTATCCCACTCTGCAACCAGCAGCAACATCCGCAAAGAAATACGAGCTGAGTCAGGTAAGAAGCAGTTCCCAGTCCATAGGTTCGGTATTTCCACTTTCGTCCTCAGTATTTCATTTGGTGGGCTGTAATCATCTACAGACAAGATTTTAAAATAACCATGCTACTAAAGATTAAGATGCGTGCCAGTTCCAATTCGGGTAAGGGACAGATAGGAGTGTGAGTCGGAATGTTTAGGCAGCAAACATTAAATATCAGAGGTAAGAATTACAAGGAATATTGCGAAGTGCAGTCAGAAGACGTCATGGCGCTTCAGTGAATATTGATTTCCGATCATGTTAACGCATCGAATAGAATTTGTATATTTGAAATGATTCTAAGGAATCCGGACATCTTAAAAGATAAGCACAGGAAAGCAGCGGTAAAAAAAAATCTTCCGTGATCATCTTTAACTTGCAAATTTAACAGCTCATTAATTTTTACTGGTGTGTTATATCTGTAGCTGGTATCAGCATGCAATAATGAAAGTTTTGGAAAATAAATAAATGAGAAGAAGAAAGTAGTCGAGGCAACCACTCGACTTATCAGACAGTTAAACCTCGTGGTAAACTGGTCTTTCATTCTTGCATAAATAGATCGAACACTGCATATTTATTTAGCACTTATTTCTATTTAACATTCACTTCCATCTTCTAGCTTCCTGTGTTCTGTCCTCCCTCAGCCAATCTCTCTGTCTTGCTGCATCCCATTCACTGTTTTGCCACAAGCCACTGCCCCTTCCCCACGCCAGTGTTTTATCACTGTCGTACTTTCCCGGGATGTCCGGCTGTATCTCTCCCTCTATCCTTCGCCACACTTGTCTATGAATGACGATATGTTATTCATTTTCAACCATTTCCTTTCTTTTCAGTATAGAAGAGTAGTGTGTGGTCATGATCTAACTCAACGGTTCACGAAAAGACGACTTAACCATGATTTAAAATGAACAATTTCCACCTTGAGCTTTTAACGTGTAGCAGGTTATTAATAAATGGAAATCCCTGCTAAACTTTCGATTCGTCACGAGTCCTTTCAATGACTGTACTTCTTCTAGAATTCGCATTATTTCTGAGAGATCCTACCGTTCAATAAATGTGGATGAACAAAACTGCCACATTGGTGTGTGAAGTGATCGCTACAACTCCAGCTGAGGTTTCCATCTCTTGGACAGCGGTTGGGAAGGAAAGGGCTGTTGATGTTCAAACAGAATAAGCAGCGAAGATCGGGAGTCAATACTTGACAGTCGGCCGTTTGACCAGCAGCGTGGCCGAGTGGGAGAGCGGGGTAGAATACTCCTGCTCGGTGCAGGACAATCAATCAGCTGCTCCCTTATCAAAAAGGACACGAAACGCAAAAGGTGGGTGCAATAACAACAATCGAAATGCAAAGCAGTGTAGATGCAGAAAGAGGAACAGAAACTGCTGGATGCCAGGCAACAGTATTCAGAGGAAAACAGGCATGATGGTGAACGGGTTGCCCTCTGTTGGAGTCATAATGCATTATCTTATTCAAGGGAAGATAGGTTTTCTGACAAGTGGTGCACCGATAGCGTTCCACGCAAGAATTCGTCGACTGAAATGTTGAAGTCATAGGACCCGACAGCATTGGAGCAGACCCTTCGGTCGACAGAAGCTAAGCCCGCTTCAGCACTCATTCAGCGAATTCCACTTTGATCTAGTTTATTGTTTCCTAGATTCAACAACTCTTCGAAGATTCTACTCTACATTAAGAGTAAATTATGGTAGTCGACGTGGCTAGCACTGGCATGTTGTTCGATATGGAAATTGAGAACCTTAAACAGAACGCGCACAGCCACACGACAACCGTATAAACTCCAGTAGAGCAGGTCAAGACCGAAATCAATGCTTGTGGAGACTTGCAGCAGGCATTCTTATAGTTGTATCCTTGTACTACCGCTCCAAAAAGTTGTAGTCATAAAATACTGCACAAAAATACAGGTGGCCCTCTGACTCCAATGTTCAAAGCTATTTCACATCTACCTCAATCCAATTTTCAGCAACAGAAAAAAAAATACTTCAGTGTCTTTCCTATTTCAGTGATCGACTAAATGTTTGCCAAATGCAGTGACTTAAGGTACTCTCTAAAGCTCCTTCCACTTAACTTAAGTACGTACTGTCTATGGATTTCATAGTCTACACATACGAATGTTTTTGTCTACTTAGCCTACCAGTGTCACTGATAATTCTGCGTGGTTTTATCGGGTCACTACTCAGTCTCATTCACTTCAGAACAAAACAAGCCCAGCGATTCTAATTACTCCCCATAACTGACGTTCTCCAATCCAGCTAACACACAGTTGAATCTCTTGTGCACTCGTTCCAGCACAATGCCATTCACCTTACAACGAGGCGACTAGAGTGCAAACTCGAGGGCACCAGTGTTTAATAAAGTTGAAACAGACCGTCCTAAATTTCATCTGCTAATCCTGACCTGTGAAAGCAAGTATGCTGTGTTCGTTTGTCAACACACCAACTACCGGCTCTGCCACTTGTGGGGATCTATGGACTTAAACGCCAGTATCTCTCTGTTGATAAATGATCCTTCATAATGATCTATGATCTATTCTGTATTAATGGCATACCCCTTTCTTCAGTTCCCAAACTGCATCGACTGCATTTGTCCATTTGCTGCCGCAAAATCTAACATTGTATATGATCAGTATTGCCGCAGCTTTTGACGCCCATCATCGCGATTCAAAACACCACCAAGTCTAGTCTTATGCATTACTCAGAAATAATATTTTCTATATGCACATACAAAACGTTATATCACAAACAAGAAAGCTCTTGGGACCGTGGTACGCCCCTCGTGATACACTTCCAAACAGAAAATTATCATCACCATTACCCTTAGCGGCTCACTAACAATTAGACCGCTCAGCACGGATTCTTAAACAACTTGACCAGCGCATAGTTAAGAAACTTATCAAATGCAAAAAGGGGCACTGTTTCCTTCATCGCAGATACTACAATTCTTGCTGTGGATTTGCACCGTTTCGTTTCAACCACATTTCGGAAAGACAGTTTTTGGAGATTAACACGGGTTGACCTTCTCTTGCAGCCAAAGCACTGGAACCAAGGGTACGTCTCTTCCCCCCCCCCCCCCCCAGAGGTGATTCAAACTGCGAGCATCGCTACGCTCACATGCATGGTAACGGGATTCTACCCCGATGACATAACCGTTTTGTGGCAGAAGGACGGAGCCGCATTCTACTCGAACGCTACCAGCTTCCCCACTGCACTTCAACAGGACATGACCTTCAACACCAGAAGCCTCCTTTACTTGACTTCAGCCGATTGGAAGAAGGACGCAACATACTCCTGTGTCGTCACGCACCCACCTTCACAATCTACTGTGAAAGCAAACTTCAGCACCCGGAAAAGTAAGCACAATTTGCCAAAATTCTCACATCCATTCCGTTCTTTACATCCTAGTCAAGAGATAAAAATACAACAGAAGGTCGGCAATGAGCAAATTGAAACGATCATTACTGTAATACTGTATTAGTAATCAGACCTCTCCGACGATCCGATACAATAACATATGTGAGCGTCAATTAAAATTAGTGTTATATAATCGGATTTCTGTTGAACGTGCGGAGACAAACTGAACTATAGTGTTAAAATACCTCATCAATAGGATCTCAATAGGGTAAAGCTGGAAGAACGTGTATAAATATTAATTGATGAATGACACTATAAACGGAGCTATTCTTGGCGTTTCTAATTACGTTCTAAGATCATACACCAATCGACCACACTTGTAAACAGACTTATTTAAGGTCAGGTGCAATATGATCAATAGATAAGAATTAGCATACTAATAACTCGCAAATGATAGAGTGCTGATTTAGTGATGAGTCTCCGACACGACCGAAGTGAATAACTGGGTGAGAAACGTTCTCAGTAAGAAGCTGTACATTCTCCCGTGGAGTACGTGGGATTCCTCCTGGTACTCCGGTTTCCTTCCACAGTCTAAAGACGTACCGGGTAGTAGGTTTGTTGGTCATTCTGAATTGTCCGGCGATTAGGCCAGAGTTATATCGGGGGTTGCTGGCGGTGCGGCCCGAATGGCCGGAAGGGCCTATTCTGCGTATATCTCAAAATAAGTAAGTAAATAAATAAATAACTAGACAGACAGACTGATAGATAGATAGATAGATAGATAGATAGATAGATAGATAGATAGATAGATAGATAGATAGACAGATAGATAGATAGATAGATAGATACGTAGATACGTCTTCGATGGAACAGGAACATAGATATGTCTCTCGGTGTGGAGAGTGAATCCACATTTATGGCCAGTTTATTTTTATCTCGCATGGTGTTGATGATGCTCGGCCCTGATCTCACAACAACGCAAAATGCTATAAACGAATATCTACAAGGACTGTTCATTCCACGCTGTAGGGAGTTCAGACCATAGCCGCTTTTACGGAAAACTTGAATGTCGTCTACAGGAAGTTGTGTCAATCATTTGTCAATTAGATCCCATTGTACAGTGAAATACGATTCATTTATTTAGCGATACAACGCGGAGTAGGCCATTCCGTCTGTTCGAGGCACGCCGCCCCAGCAGCTGCACAACCCCAATTAACCCTATCCTAATCACAAGACAATTTACAATGACTAATTAACCTACCCGGTCGGTCTCTTGACTGTGTGAGGAAAGCGGAGCATCCGGGAAAACCAATGCATTCCGCCGGGAGGACTTACAGACTTCTTGAAGAATGGCACCGGCATTGAACTCCGAACTCCAGACGCTCCGACCTGTAATAACGTCGCTCTACCTCTGCGCTACCTTGGCGTTGTGTTGTCGGTTGGCAATGGTTGGAGTCATAAATTGCAGCAAAGGAAATGATGAAAATCATTATGTAGGCACAAGAACATCATCGTATTAGATTCTCAGGGTAGTTCTTAAATACCCTTCAGCAACTTCATGAATTTTAACTCCTTCCCATGATAAGGACAGATGGTTGTTTATGAATGTATATTGCACAAATCTAATCACAACTCCTCATCAAATGAAGCTGTCCACGTATTATTGCGGGAAGATCTATGTGGCAAGTGAAAGTGAAATTTCTACGACACTAGTTCCAGACAATATTTAAAAGAAACTGTAACAACCTGCTCTTGATATTCTACGCATTACGTAAAAGAACACGCAGACCACTATGAACCCCAACACTTTTCAGTCTCTGACTATTCATAGAATACGCTATAGTTCTATTTATTTCTCCTAAGTTGATATCCTCATGTTTTCCACCTTACCTTCAATCAGCTAAGTATTAGCAATTAATTTTCTTGTCCACATCCCTCCAAATTTTCCCGGAATCCTTCTCACAGATCATGATGCTGCCTAGCTTGCATTCCCAGAAAATAGACATATTACAGTATTTCCAACAGTAATATCATTGAAATAGATTAAGAGCAGCTGAGGCCCCAGCACCGGTCGCTGCTTTTACAGCCATAAACCCTTATTTCATTCGCTTCTGGTACATGGTTGCTGTACGGTTTAACATGCACACAATAGACTGTTTTTATTCACCTGAGCCACTCTGACAGTATTTCCCAAAAACAAGATGTTGCGATAGCCAGGGGCTTCAAATACACGGGTATTTTTTCTTCTTCAATGCACACCACATCCTGACTTGGAAATGCCCTATAGTCCCTTCCCTTCAGTTTCGATGGGTTACATCCTGTAATTCAACTCACTACTCAACAGCAGTGTACATTTTGCTTCACCACAAGCATTAAAACAGTTCAAGCAAGTAGCTCACTTTCTCGAGGCTAAGCATGAACGACAGGTAAATCATGACAGTTAAAGCGCATAGGATCCAAAGCAAACGGGAAAATTGGATCAAACATTGGTTTGAACACAGTAGGTAAAACTTAGTGATGGGTGATGCTTTTCCGATTAGATGTGTGTATACAGTGGTGCATCGCAATGTTCGCTGCTGGGATCATTGCTGACTGTGATATTTACTAATGTCTTGAATTTGAATGTAGAAGGTCTTATTAGTAAGTTTGCTGATGACACGAAAATCGCTGGTGTCATAAATGGTGAAAAACTTTATCAATGGATCCAGCAGGATAAGTGGGAGAGCTGATCAGAACATTGCCAGAAGCGAGTTAGTCCTGTCACAAATAAAGTGATGTCTCTTGAAAAGTGAAATACTCTAAGATTAGAGCATACACTGTACGTGATAGGAGACTACGAAATTTTGATGAGCAGAGAGAACCTGGTGTATAAGTCAATTGTTCCCTGTAGGTGCCACCACAAGAGGATAGTGCAGTATGGAAGGAATGTAGAAGCTTTCTTTACTGGACCAATAATATATTAAAATAGCTCGAACTTCATGTTCAGACTTTATTAACTAGTGGCTGGATCGCAATTGGAGTATTTGTGCAGTTCTGATCGCCATTCTATAACATCCACGTGATGGTGCTGGACAGAATGTAGACGGCATTCAGCTTGACAGAATCGAAAAACTTCAGCTATCAGAAAAAAAATGACAAGCTTGGTTTGTTCTTCTGGAGCGAAGGAGGACGAGGGCAGGCTTGAGAGAAGCATAATCACATGAATTATGATGAGTATAGTTAGGGTGGATAGTTACAATTTTTGTAATGTTCCGTTGAATGGAACATGATGCGCAAGCTAACGTGGAAATGAAAACACTTCCTGAGAAAGTGGACGCACATTAAACAACAAAATATAAGAGTCATCTGGATAATTACTTGACTAGAAAAGGTATCGAATGCTGTGCACGAATGCGACTAATGCTGGATGAGCACAGGTAGGTCTCTCGGAGCGTAGTGGGCTGAAGGGCCCGGCTCTGTGCTCTAAACTCAATCTTTGTTTTCATACCTTTCCTTCCTTCATTTTCTGTTCTATTGTCTGATCGTAATGACCACAGTATTTCACACCGTCAGAAAAAGTACACTTATTGTACTCGTTGCACTCCACCATCTTCTCTCGCGCCTGAAAAGTCAAGTTCTCCAGCTTCGTGTAGTTCACACTTTCATTTTTCACCAGAAATGACCATTTCTATCAGTAATCCATCTGTGATTTCCTTCAAATTTTCTCTCTCCATTAGTACAGCCCAGCCTGCTGGGCACAATCCACGGCCCCGCTGTTGGCAACGCCTATGAGAAAGTGGCATAATCGGCTTTTAGCTGTCGCATTAACGATTCGTCTCCACCCTGTACGGACGAGTGGTTTTGGACTCAAAACGTTAGCTTCTTCCCGTTATGCGCCGCTGTGCGTAGCCTGCTCAGTGCGTCCAACATTTCGTGACTTATAACTGAATAATTTTCATTTGTACGTTTCCATAGTGAGATACTGTGCCATTATGCTTCATTGTTGTCATTATTTAAAACCTCTACTTCTGCATTGCAATGCAGATTCCGTTCAGCGTAGCAGCCAGTAATGATGTTTCTGTGCGTCTTATCACCGACCCAACATTCTTTTCAATTGTACTCAAGGGAACGGGAACGCGTTTTCCCGTTCACCGTAATGCTGGCATGTTTGGTATTTAGTCCTATTATTTTTGAAGGGGGGTTATTGCCTAAAACTCAGGACATCGTTCATGCAACTTAAATGCGCTGCTCCGCCTGTTCTAATCACGGAACAATTTACAATGACTTATTTCCGTCTGGCATAGTTTGCATATTCTTGTTTGATTGTTTGTGGTTTTTGTATTGCTATACTTATGCTCTATTCTTGGCTGGTGCAGCTGTAACGAAACCCAATTTCCCTCGGGATCAATAAAGTATGTATATCTATCTATCTATCTATAAATCGACCAAACAGAGTGTGGGTGGAAGCCTGAGACACAAGGGAAACCCACGCGGTCAAGGTGGAGAACGAAAAATTTTCTTACAGGATGGCGGCAGAAATTGAACGCTGGTCGCTGGTAGTGTAAAGCGTCGTTTTGCCACAGCCGCCCTTGCTCTGTGAGAATTGTATATTGAAACATTCACCAGAAGGCTCAGAAACGGAATACAACCAGATAAGTTAGTGACAATAAAAAACAGGAAGGTACAATATAGAAAAATGAGTGGACCAATCAAACCCCCGAACTGTCATTCATTGAGATCTTAGGTGATCTCATTATCGATTCATTTGGGCTTTCAAGTCTGCTTGGTGCAAATACGGGATCTCCAAAATACACTATGATCTGTACTCTGTAACAAGTCCTCGAAACTTTTTTTCAGTCCACGATAGCTCTTTATTCAGAAAATGTATCTCTTAGCTGCAGATTATAAACACAAGATTCTGCTTATGATGGTATCCAGTGTAACACACAGTAAATGCTCAAACTCAGCAGGTCAGGCATTATTTATGGAGAGGAATGTAGAGTCGATGTTCAGGACGGCAGTTATTTATTCCTGCCCATAGGTGTTGTCTAACCTGCTGAGTTCCTACTTCATTTTGTGTGTGTTTCTCTTTGTTGTAGGTCACTCATTCGTGGAAACTTAGACAATATTCATCTTTATCATGCACAATACGATTTTACTTGCTTCAAAACATCAGCGTACATGATTCTGAACTCCATTATGTGTAATTGCAATCCTTTCAATTCAATTCTTGCTCGTGAGGCAAGCTCCCCATTCCAATGAAAAAACTACTAAACGTTTGCCATATTTTCAGTGCAAAAAAGGTTGTCCTTCATTGTGCAGACTAAAAATGTGGGCATTATTCAAAGACTGCCTTCGGGCGCACCTTATACTTTTCGACATCTATCTATTGTGTAATGAAGCCGAGTGCTCCATAACACACCTTGATTACTTGCTGCCTTGTTTTGCAATATTCCTCCTTTTACGTCCAGCGGTGCTGACCAACTACACAACAGTTCAAAACATGCCAAGAGAAAATTCATTCTTTGTGTTTAACGCAGATAGTGGTTCTTGTTCACGAAAATAATATGTAAAGCTGTAAACAGTGCATTTTAGAGTGTTAGTTCGTTGAGGCGGGTTAAAGAAAATATGAACAGTCACAGACATTACACCACGCGGCACTAGGTGTCAGATTAAGTAGCAAACGGTAAAATACACCAACTCCTTCACATTTGACAAGTGACGGATCAGATGTTGATTGCAAACATAGAGACGCAACGAGCCCATCGACCAATCTTTTTTCCTGTAAAAATGCAGCCTCCAGCTGATAATAAATCCACGAATTTGCAAGGAAAATATTAAAACATTTTATTTTGTTACTGTACTCTTTCGATCCATTCGGTCGGTTTGACAGTTTGCCTCTCTCGGATGTTCACTGGATTCTCTGTTCGTGTTCTCTCATTACAGGTAAAGTAGAGAATGCTGACGCAGAGGCAGATTCAGCTTTTGTTTGCATGGACCCGAAGTCAAATGAAGACATCCAACTAATGGTGTCCGTCCTGATGAAGGTCTCGGGCCGTAAAGTCGATCGTTATTCTGCTCCATAGATGCTGCCTGACCTGCTGAGCTCCTCCAGCATTTTGCATGTTGCTCTGAATTTTCAGTATCTGCAGAATCTCTTGTGTAGATGATAACATCAGACCGCTGCATTTATAATAGCATTGATGCTGTGTGTGTGAATTTATAATTTTGTTTCTCTTTATCCTATCAGTTTGATTCTGATTTCTGCTATGTCAATGACTGGTTTCGGTTGGAATTTCACAGAAAAGTTGCAAAGCAATGAAATGCAAAGTGTATTCCTCTGAATAATGTAAAACAAACTGTGGTGAAATAATTGTTCAGCAGTGAAAGATTGCAATCTACCACAAATGTGAAAGAATTAAATGCACCTTGCAATCTGGTATTCCAATTTCATACTTCAACAAATCTATCAGTTTAGTCTGACCTTACAAGCGGTGCCCTCTCCTACTATCCATATTCACTGACAAAGGAAAACTTAGGAGTTGTTTCGAACTGACTCTTCGTATCTTCTCCATTGTCTGCATTTCAAAATAATGTTTATGCTCAAGGTTCTGCACTAAGAAAAGGCTACTGAATTAAGCAAACTATAATTCTGTGTGTCCAGCAGTTTAGTCAGTTACCTTCCTTTATAAAATAAAAATCATGTTGGAGGGTGCGTGATTATAACTAGCAAACCACGTGAAAATATTAGAAAGAAATTGCGCGAATAACAAAACTTGAAGAAGATCTACTGGATTTTGGAAGTAATTGCATTGTTCCATTTAAGAGATTCTCTCAGACAGCAATTCTACAAAGGAATATACTGATTACTACTTCTGTTTATGCTTATTGATTCTTTGCCACGAGAGTAGCTATTCCATACGCTGCGTGTCTGCAGTTCCGAATAAATTACAACACTTTTCTGGCGCTAATACATGGGATGGTGCCCAATCACATAAGTATATTCAAGACCTCAAATGAAGCAAACAATTACCTGTGAATCAGTCCCCTTTAGTGCTCATCCACCTTCCCTTTCTCCCAAGGCATTCTGTCCTCTCCTATCTGATTTCCCCTTCCTCAGCCCTTTATCTCTTTCACCAATCAACTTCCCAGTTCTTTACTAGAAACCTTCCCCGTCCCCGTGTCTCCTATCACCAGCCATTTTGTACTTCTTCTTCCCCTCTTCTCAGCCTCTTATTCTAACTTTTCCCCTTCCTTTCCAGTCGTAATAAATGGTCTTTGCCCGAAATATGGACTGTTTATTTTTGTCCATAGCTGTTGCCTGGCCTGCTGAGTTCTGCCAGCATTTTGTGTGCGTTGCAACCAAATGAACATGCTGTGCTCCAAAGTAGAACCAGCTTTACTTATTCCTACAGGAGTACCTATTATAATAATAATTATTGTAATACTCTGACAAATTATTGTCAGAATGTCAACCAAGAGATTTCAGTATAATGCTAATTGACTGCTTTTTTAACCATTGATAATTCCGGTCTAAAACTCATATGCCTACTAATACTTTTTTTAAAAAAATACTGTGTCTATTTCAATGCTACACTGACTATTGATAAAACCGAACCACAATGCTAATTAAATCCGCATGATGAGTAAAGGAAATAAGGTAAAGATTCAACTCAGACAAGCAACGTCTGTTGAGGCAGAGGATCAATCAAATAATCTTCTGGAGATTTTACCGTGTTACAAAAAAACGGAAATTATTAAACCAGTGTAATTAATTTTAATTATGACTATTACAAATTAATTAAATATTCGACCTTAATCGTACGTTAATAATTTTAATCAAGTTGTTTGCTTATCGCTGTCGATTCAATGTAATCAGTAACTTTCCAAACAGATGTTTTAAATATATATGCAGAACATTTCAATAAATTTTAACCATATTTGAATTAAAGTGAACGTGTGGCACTTGTAATTGTTGTTTCAATGCGTTTCGTAATATACTATTTGATATTGGGATACATTCATCAAAATGATTGTTTTTTCATTGAAACTATTATCAAATATTGTCGTATGAAAGTCAGGGTTAAAATAATTTCTGTCACAAAATCATAACATGAGCGAATGAAGTGAAGTTTAAAACGTTCGTGCAATGGTTTATTCGTTCGGTCACAACAGGATGCGGTGGAATTTTTGTTACGAAACCTTGCTGGCTTTATGAGGGTGAAATCGCGCCTCACGAGCATGTTTGAAGGTTATGACTAAAACGATGAAGGTAGAGAAGTGCATGTGTTGTATATGGATTTTAGAAATGTATTTGACAAGATTCCTCGAGGCAGGCTTTTTCCAGACAGACGTGAGACGTGGAATCCATGGACGCTTAGCTGCACGGAATAGATTTGGTTTTCCGGTAGAAGTCAGAGCGTGGTGGAACATAGAGGGTATTCTTCCTGGAGGTTGGTGACGAGTGGTGTTCCGCAGGGATTGTTCTGTGACACCTACTTTTTGTGTTTTTTTTAATATAGATGAGGAAGTGGAAGGGTGAATTAGTACGTTTGCAAAGGAGATGGGTGAGGAGGTGGAACGGTGAGTTAGTTTGTTTGCAAAGGAGATGGGTGAGGAGGTGGCAGGGTGCGTCAGTAAGTTTGCAGATGACACAAACATTGGCGGTATTGTGATTAGTGCAAAAGGTTGTAGGCAGCAACAAGATACAGGCAGAATGCAGGGCTGGGTGGAAAAATGGCAGATGGACGTTGCACTGAGGATTATTTTTCAGGAGCTGTGAAGTAATGTTGGATCTCTATTAAACTCTGGTTACACCACATTTAATGCTTCCACGTCTTTTCTATAATAAAGCAAGTTTAGTTCTGCTTACTTCAGTATAGGAAGGATATGGAAGCTTTAGACAGGGTGCAGAGGAAATTTAACAGAATCCAGCCTGGATTGGAGAGCATGCATGTGCGATATAGGGCTTTCCTCTTTGGAGCGAATGTGGAAGAGAGGCGTTTCCGGTTACGAGAAGCATAGAGAGCCCAATTTCTCAGTGAGGCAATGGCCAGTGCTAGAGGAGTAGAGTAAAGATTCGGAGAGATGCCAGAGATTGTTTTTATGTTTTCTTTGAGAGTGATGGGTGCCTGGAAAGCTCTGCCTGTGATGGTGGTCAAGAGGAACATTTAGAGACTCTCAGATAGGCACATACGGTGGATTATGGTTAAATGGGCCATTGCTTAATCGGGGCAGCAGCTTATTTGGGACAATTCTGAAGGAACAAAAGCTATTCGAATACATCAGCTGGGATTCCCATCATTTAATTAGCACACTATCCAAGTTCACTGAGACACGAGATTGTTCTCAAAGTTTCTAACTAGGGTCAGTCGCGTACACTTGTGTGGCGAACATTGTGCTTAGACAGAACAGTTTTTTTTATTAGCGTCTGTTGTGTGTGCTTGTATCCATTAAGCAATGTTTTTTTTTGTCGCTGTCAACTGGTGAGAAGTAAGCAGGAAAACAATTCGGAAATGCTTTGCTCGCTGCGTTTTCAAATATTCAGCCGTGGAGACGGCCGGGAGTGAAAATGAAACAATTTGACTACTTCAACAATTAGAAAATACGAAGAATTTGAAGGTTTCGACAATTATCTTGAATGTTTCGACTGCATTGTATTAAGGCAGTCCATTATCTACACAACGTGCCTGCGCTGATGTGTTCACAGTCAATCAAAAGAATAGGACAGCATAGAGTGTGGATGAATTCCAACGATTATAATTCCTACGAACTAAAATTTTATCGTACTGTAGTAGAATTATTAGTGCTCTAATTTGTTATGCATTTCATTTGAACAATTTGTTACTTATTTAAACCGTAGTTTGTCTTTTTTTATATGTTTTAAAATATTTCCATGAAACTTCCCCTAATTGGGGTAGCCACCCAATTGGGCCAAACTGTACTGGTCCCGATGTGTCCTAATTAAGCGGAATCTACTGTCCACTGAAGTAAATGGAGGTTTATGGGATCGATCGTGCAGTAGATTTATATTGATCGGCACAACATTTGGGCCAAGAACTGCTCAGTTCTGTGTCCATGTTCTACGTTCGGTGTCCTACTCAGAATCAGAATCAATTTATACTGAAACTCATTTGGAGATATTTACACAAGCTGGAGCAATGGGGTAGTTTTTTTTTAAAGATAGCGGCCATGTTAAGAAAACACAACGTTCACTGAAGGAATTGGACGGCCTCGACATTTAAAAGATAATTGTAACATGACATAGTATGGGATGATCAGTGGGAGATGATCGGGGAACTGAGCGTGGTTTGGAGATTGACAAAGTCAGAGTTCACAGAGATCGGAAGGATAAGATCGGAAAGAAAGTTGAGAAGAGAGACAAGAATTTTAAAACTGTCTGACTGGGTTTCAAGGATAGGACGAGTGATGTGGTAAATATTCTGGACTGGGTCAGATAAGCTAAAGGGGGATGCGCGGCGGAAATTGGTGTTTTCGCGGTTGTAGAAGGCAGATGAAGGAACATAAACGTAATGTTTGTTTTTCAACAGAGCCGCCATCAGGCACAAACCCATGGTTCGTTCTTTCAAGGTCGTGCTTGGTGACAATGTGGGAAGCAATGTTACAGGGCCATGCTAACCAGTGAATACATGTCCGTATTAATCTCACTTTCCAGCACTCGGCTCAAAGCCCCAGAGATCGCTCCTGTGCTCCTCCAGATACATTTTAAATACTGTCAACGACTCTGTTTCACCGCTCCCTTTGGACACTGAATTCTAGGCAATCGGCATTCCCTTAGAGATAAAATCAATCTGGATCCCTTGCAATCCTTTCACCCTTTCACTTCCTTTACCTTAAAAGTGTGTTTTTACTTTTATATGCCTCCTATAAAGAGACAATTTAACCATTAACCAATGTCAACAACCCCGTTACCACCACAACCACAACCACACCCCCAACACACACACACACACACACACACACACACACACACACATAAACATACACACACACACACACACACACACACACACACACACACACACACAAACACACACACACACACACACACACACATACACACACACACACACACACACACACACACACACAGACACACACACACATAAACATACACACACACACACACACACACCCCCCAACACACACACACACACACACACACACACACACACACACAAAAACACACACACACACACACACACACACACACACACATAAACATACACACACACACACACACACACACACACACACACACACACACACACACACACACACACACACACACACACACACACACACACATAAACATACACACACACACACACACACACACACACACATAAACATACACACACACACACACACACACACACACACACACATAAACATACACACACACACACACACACACACACACACACACACACACACACAACCACTATAAGCAAACAAATCATAGTCGGGGACTTCATTCAAATTTTTTGAAGACAGTTATGCCCAATCAGAAGCCCTGTATAAACGATGAGATCCGCAATCTGCTGAGGGCCGGATCGGTGGTATTCAGGTCTAGCGACCAAGCAAAATACAAAAGGTTCACATACAATCTCCTGAAAGCCATTTCACGGCAAAACGTGACAATTTCGGACCAAACTTGAACCACGGAAGGATGCTCGACCAATGTGACAAGTACTTAATGTCATTTCCTCTTACAAAGTGAAAACACGGCGACATTTGTGATAACAACGCTGTCAGGACGCTGGAGCAGTGATTCAATCTCAGACCCCGTGCTGTGCACACAGTACTGTTAATTGAGTAACAAATCCCTAGGTGCAAACAAAGTCGGCGTCAAAGTTCAGGCAGAGATCAAAATATCCAAAGAAATCCGAAAACCAGAGTCAGGGAAATAGGCAGAGTCGATATTCCGACCGACAGAGCTCAGATACGAATGCTGGAAAGGCTCAGGAAAATTCACTGCCACAGTCTGGCAACAATCAGGTGAAAACACAGGACTAAAATACACTGAGCAATACACAGAGAGGCAGATGATAGGTGGAGCACAACGCGACAGAAGTGGCAGCAAAATAGATAGTAAAGAGAAACAGGTGAGAGGTGGAGTACTCAGTAATACAGGGGCCGGAGTAGAGCAGGAGCTGGGACAGGAGCACATGGAGCATGAAAACAAACAAGAGCACATGGCAATACCAAACCACAGACTGCCGGCTAGGGGGAAAACGCACAATAAGACAAAGTTCCACTGGAGGTACTGACAAAAGCTTAGTTCCCGGATGGGCTCAGTGCATTCCATGTTCACTTTGACCATCAAAACATGGATGATCCTTTACGAACTCACACAGACCACAGATTGGTTACAAGGCTGACTGTTAAAAACCTGTGATGCTCAACTGGCTGAGATGTTCACCGATAATTTTAAATTCTCACTTCAGCATTCTGCGGTGCCTCCACTTTTTTTCAGAAGCTTGAGAAAATTCGGCGTGTCATCTAAAACTTTGACAAACTTCTGTAGGTCTGTGGTGGAAAATATATCGAATGGTTTCATCACGACCTGGTACAGAAACAGCAATGTCCTTTGACGGTAAGCCTTACGAAAGGTAATGGATACGACCCAGTCTATCAAGGGTAAAACGCTCCCCACCATTCAGCACATCTACACGGAGAGCTGTCGCGAGAAGGCAGCATCCATCATCAGGGACCCCCACCTCCCAGACAATGCTCTCGTCTCCCTGCTGCAATTAGGAAGAAGGTGCAGGAGCCTCGGGACACAGCCAACAGGTTCACGAACAGTTATTATCCCTCAACCATCAGACTGTTGAACCAATTGATATAGCTTCACTCGACTTCACTCAGCCCATCACCGAACTGTTCCCACAACTCAATGATTCACTTTCAAGGACTCTTATCATTATTATTTCTTTATTTTTCCCCTTTGTATTTGCATAGTTTGGTCCATTTTGAACATTGGTTGGTTGTTCATCCTGTTGGGTGCAATCTTTTATTGATTCTGTTGTTTCTTGGATTTACTGAGAATGCCCACAAGGAAACGAATCTCAGAGTTGTATATGCCGATGTATGTTTTTTTTTATAATAAATTTACTTTGAAACTTGAACTTTGTAATTTAACACTAACTCCTAATGCACAGTCATGCCATATTGAAACACAAAGGCTCCCAGTACCAGTCCCTGTGGAACACTGGTTAACACTGTTACGTACATTATCTGTGATTGTTTTTGTGAGAATGATGTAATGGTCTTTTGGAGGTCACTCGATGTAGTTTTCCCGCCGATGTGAGGTCACGTGATGACATGTGCACCACGGGTATTTCAGAGAAGACCCCAGATGACGCTGTTAGTTTTTCAGTTTTTAGTTTCCCAGCTGGAACGTGCGTCTGTGTCTCCGTTTCTGTTGCGTGTTTATTGTATGACGCAGTTTCTTTTTTTTTAAACGGAGTGTAACGTTCTGTTGCAAGATACAATAGTGCTAGATTGCCAATTTTTGCTAGAAGTGTTGATGTACATTTTTCCAGCAGTAGTGCGGGAGAGTGAAGACTTTATCGGAGTACAGAACCCGAAAGGATTGAGAGGAGTCGGTATCCTTCGGCAATTTAACAAAGGATCGACCTTACTGAGTCTTCGTTGAAGGAGTAGCGACCTGCATCGATATAACTCTTGCCAAAAGAGCTACGTAGTTCATGCAAAGCTTTGTTCTCTATAATTTAAGGTCGGTTGTTTGAAACTGTTTATTTCCTGCATCGTGAATCCTTTGGACAGAGCCAACAGGAAAAACGCGTCTTTGAAGAAATCCTTCTCTGGACAAGTCTCTCCCAATTGCACGTATAAGTCTGTTGGACTTTCGAATTTACCATTTTAAGAACTATATCTGACTTTACCGCTTTAAAAACTGTTTGCGTATTTAACGCTTTAAGAACCAGTGCCGATTTGTTAAATGGCAGCATAGCGGTTAACTTCCGGTTAAGGTGTTCGTTTGTATTTTTTATTGTTTATCCGTGTTCAATAAATATTTGGTTGTTTTTATATAACCTGTCTCGACTGATATTCATTGTTGCCGGTTACGTAACAGCATATTCTAACAATCACAGAAAAACAATCTGAGGTCACCAGAAACCCTCATTTTAACATCATTCCCTGAATCAAATAGGTCTTAACATCTTAGATTACATTTCTAAATTGGACCTATTGCTGGCCTTACTGACGTCAATGTCAATCATATTTATGATGGTACCTCACTAATTGGAGCTGAAGTTGGATGTAATCAGGACCATTCTGGAGGCTGAAGATATAACAGACGAGACTTTTGAAGAGGTGGTCATACCCAGTGTATAGCCTTTCGACAGTAGACTTGCGGCCACCAGGAGAGGTAGTGGATTATGAAGTCAGTGCAGAGTTCTCCTGTGGCCACTCTCCTGAGCAAAAAGTACGCTCCTTTGTATACTGCTAGGGAGTGGGTGACCATCAGATCACGGCAGCAGCTGACAGACTGCTGACACTGTGGCCGGCTCTGAGGCTTAACACTGCAGGATAAATTCAGGCAATGCAGTTATAATAGGGGACTCGATAGTTAGGGAGACAGAAAAGATATTCTGTAGCCACAAAACAAGGCACTAGGATGGTGTGTTTCCTCTCAATTGCTGGGCTCCATGATCCATTGGAGCGGCTGCACAATATTGTCAAAGAGAAGAGGGAACAGCCAGAACTCCTGGTGCATATTGACAACAATGACATCGAAATGGGATGGTAGCACGGATGAGTGAGTGGCTGCTGTGATGGTGTAAAGGACAGGAGTTCCAGTTCTTGGATCATTGGAATCTTTTCTGAGGAAGGGGTGACCTGTACAAGGCGGAACTACATGTTGAAGCCATTACTGAAACTTGACTGAGAGGGGAGCAGGATTGTGTGCTTATTGCATCAGGTTTTTGAAGTTTTGGAAATTATAGAGGAGGAGGTAAAAGAGCGAGTGGAGTTTCACTGTTAATCAGGGACAATATCACAGCTGCACTACGAGGAGTCAGACACTAAATCCATCTAGGTGGGATTCGGGAATAGGAGGGGTGCAATCACACTGATGGGATTGTACTGCAGATCCCCGATTAGGCACTGGGACATTGAGGAAGAGATATGCAACCAGATTAAGGAAATGTGTAAAAATAATAGGGTTGTTTTCATGGGAAATTTCAACGTCCCTAGTGTAAACTTGGACCTTCTTATTGTATGGGATTTAGATGGGGCTGAATTTGTTAAATGTATCCAGGAAGGTTTCTTAGATCAACATGTGGACGGTCCAATCAGGGGAGTGGCTGTACTGGACTTCGCGTTGGGAATCAGTCTGTCCAGGTGACTGACTTTTGATATTACTGGGCCCTTAATCAGTGTCTTTATGTCCTCTCTAGCCGCAGGCAAGGTCTCAGAGGACTGAAGAGTGGCTAATGCTGGACTTCTCTTTTTTTTAAGAATGGAACAAGGAAAGTCCCTGGAACTATAGATTGGGGAGTCCCACGTCAGTTGTAAGGTAATTGCTGCAGAAAATTCTTAGAGATAGGATACATCGGACGGATACAGTTAATTACAGGGAACGACTGCGACCAAGAGCTAGGATAAGAGGCTCTGAGTTTCCAGTGTGTTTGGTGTGGGAGAGCGTTTTCCAGCATTAAAGGATAACGAATCCACCAAACAAAATTGAAGTGCTATTCCATCCCAGTGGATGAAGATGAGATTTCTTCACCAAGCACAGATGATGTGGTCTTTTCAACCACTGATTCACAAGCCACAGAAATTCGCTCTGAAGAGAGTCATCATACTCCAGGTCAGACGAGAGCTAACCCAGATCAAGTTTCAGACCACAGTACCCAGGGAGATTCTTCGCATGATGGCGGTGGTGAGGAGATAGGGAAGAAGAGGAAGGTCAAGTGGCCAGCAATGGCAGATGAGAAGGATTGGCGTGTATTTGATGAGGATATCAGTATGATGTTGGAGAACACTCTCAGGGGAACATCAAAGAGAAAGTTGGAAGTGATGGGCGATATGATTTACGATGTTGGAATATACAGGTTTGGTTTGGTTGAGTTGAAGAAAACAAAGCCCACAGAGCAACCAAGCAGGCGCCAGAAGGAGATTAGTAGGTTGAGGAGAGAGCTTAGGTCGTTGAGACAGAGGTGGAAGGTAGCAAGTGAGGGTGACAAGCCAGGGCTTGCTGATCTCCGGGAGCATTTTCGAATAAACTTAGCATCACTCCGTCGTGCAGAGTCACAAAGTAAAAAGAGAAAGAAGAGAGAGAGAAGGCAAGAATGTCGTTCTTTGAGAACCCTCACGAGTTCACAAAGAAACTGTTTGAACAAAGTAAGAGCGGGCAGCTTAACATCTCTCAACAAGAACTTGGGGATCACCTAGCAAGCACTTACTCTAACGAACAGCAGGAGGCTGCTTTGCTTGATATTTCAGGGCGTGTCAAGCCTACCAGGCCAGGAGTGAAGTTCAATCTGTCAGAACGCAAATTGACAGAAGTTGAACAGTTCATCAGAAAGGCAAGGTCAGGCTCAGTGCCAGGACCTAATGGAGTGTCGTATAAGGTGTTCAAGAAGTGTGAACAGCTGAGGAAATACTTGTGGAGATTGTTAAAGGTGGTGTGGAGACAAGGTGTTGTTCCTTTGTCATGGAGTGAGGCTGAAGGAGTATACATCCCGAAGGAAGAGAATTCTTCTACTTTGAATCAGTTTCGACCAATTTCACTCCAGAATGTAGAGTGGAAGATAATGTTTAGCATTCTGGCAGAAAGAATATCTTCATTTGTGATTGAAAATGGATTAGTAAATACATCTGTGCAGAAGGCAGGAATACCAGGCTTCCCAGGATGCCTTGAACATTCTAGTATGATATGGCATACCATCCAGGAGTCAAAAAGGTTGAGAAGAAATCTGGCTGTAGTTTGGCTTGATCTGGCAAATGTGCATGTTTCTGTTCCCCATGTCCTGATTGAGGTTGTGATGGAATTCCTATGGATTCCTGCTAAGGTGAGGAACTTTGTTATGCAGTACTACAACGATTTCCGGATGAGGTTTTCCACTCAGCAGTTTACAACCAGGTGGCAGAGCTTGGATGTTGGAATCCCAATGGGATGTGCAATTTCACCCATCCTTTTTTGTGTTAGCCATGGAGGTCATTGTGAGGGCTGCAGCATCAGTGGTACCAGGTGTCGCACTTGATGGCGGAGGGGTGTTACCACCAATACGAGCGTTCATGGATGATCTTTCCCTTTTGGGTCCCAGCACGGAGGCAGTGGAAGATATACTATCTAGACTCGAGGAGCTAATGGATTGGGGAAGGATGAAGTTCAAGACCAAGAAGTCAAGGAGCCTTGTTCTTAGGAGAGGAAAGCTGGTTGACTTTCATTTCACCCTTAATGAAGAGGAGATTCCATCCATTCAGGACCAACCAGTTAAGAGCCTCGGGCGATGGTACACAGAGGAGCTGAGAGACACCAAGAGGGTTCAAGAGACAGCAGGACAGATCAGCAGGGGTCTGATGTCTGTTGACCAGTGTGGCTTGCCTGGCAAATTGAAGTTGTGGTGCTTGCAGTACGGACTGATGCCACGGATAATGTGGCCGCTAACTGTCTATGAAGTGGCAATGTCCCACGTTGAGGCAATGGAACGGAAGATCAACAAGTATGTGAAGAAGTGGCTTGGAGTACCGAGCAGCCTCACCAATGTTGCAATCCACAGTAGCCAGACAAAGCTTACCATCCCAGTGCAATCCCTTGTTGAGGAGGTCAAGGTAGCCAAGGTAAGATCATTGTTGATGCTTCGAGACTCAAGAGACCCTGTCATCAAGAGCACCCAGCCAGATGTGAGATCAGGCAGGAAGTGGTCAGCCCGTGTAGCAGTTCATGAGGCAGAGTCCAGATTGAAGCACAAGGAGACGGTTGGGGCTATCCAGCTAGGCTGCCAGGGACTTGGATGGACAACCCACAAGTGGTGGTCATCTTCTACAGGTAAGGGGCGCCGTGAGCTTGTAACACTAGAAATACGAGCGGTAGAAGAGGAGAAGAGGTTAACTAAAACAGCTGGCCTGGCCAAACGAGGGGCTTGGACCCGGTGGGAAAGTGTTGAACAAAGAGAATTATCTTGGAATGTTCTGTGGCAGATGGAACCGCTCAGCATTTCTTTTTTTATGCAGAGCAGCGTACGATCTGCTCCCAACACCTGCCAACCTCAGCACCTGGTATGAAGATAAGATAGACAGGTGTGCTGCTTGTGGCGAGAAGGGAACACTTCAACATATTTTGAGTGCATGCAGAGTCAATCTTTCCAGTGGCATGTACACTTGGAGACATAACAACGTTCTCAAAGTTGTAACAGAAGCGGTTGAGCAGAGAGTACTGCAGCACAACTTATCTCGTGCCCCACGCTGCACAGAACATCGCATATCATTTGTGAAAGAAGGCTCCAAGTCAAGGGTGTACAGCATAGGCACACGATCAAGCATACTTTCTTCATCCAATGATTGGTGTGTGAAGGCTGACCTGGACGGGAAAGGCAGTTTCCCGGAGCAAATAGCTTTCACAACATTGCGTCCAGATATAATCGTATGGTCTGACACCAGGTAGAGAAGCGGTTATTGGTGAACTCACAGTCCCCTGGGAAGACAACATCGATGAAGCCCATGAGCGCAAGTTAACCAAGTATGCAGAGTTAAGATCAGAGTGCAGAGACGGAGGGTGGAAGGTCTCATGCTATCCATTCGAAATAGGCTGCCGTGGGTTTATTGTGTTCACTCTCCAGAAGTGGCTGCCTGACCTTGGCTTCACTAGAACAGAGATCAAGTCAACCAGCATGGCTGTAGCTGAGGCAGCAGAGAAAGGATCAGCATGGGTGTGGACCGAGTATGTCCAGAGGGGCAGATAGTCGGACAGTGTATACATATCTTGCAAACCCTTCAGTAGTTGCATAGACACCTGAAGAGCAGACTATCTGTTGGATGGAAGTGACCAACAGCTCTGATAGAGGCAGATGCCAAGTTTTTAAGCTCACCAGTGGGAGGAGGTGCTTTGGCACTGCCGGCCCCCCAGTAGTCTTGATCATAAGTGGGCTGAAACTCCTGAAGACAGGTGGCAGAACAGCTGATGATCCCACTGGTGATAGCACAGGACCGTTAACATCTTAGTCCATGTGTATTTTGTAACTATCAGTTTGAGCCTTCTAATAACTATTAAGGTGGATAAGTCCTCAGGGCTTGATGGGATTTACCCCAAGCTTTTGAAGGAGTCAAGGGACGAGATTACTGGACCCTTAACCAGTGTCTTTATGTCCTTTCTAGCCACAGGCAAGGTCCCAGAGAACTAGAGAGTGGTTAATGCTGAACCTCTTTTTTTAAGAATGGGACCAGGGAAAGTCCTTGGAACTATAGATTGGTGAGTCCCACGTCAGTTGTAGGGTAATTGCTGGAGAAAATTCTTAGAGATAGGACATATCAGTTTGGGTTAACCCATTACCTAACCAGGGAGAGCCAGCATAGCTTTGCTTGTGGCAGGTCGTACCTTATCATCTTGATTGAGTTTTTTTGACAAGATGATGAAAGAAATTGCTGAGGGTAGGGCAGTGGTTGTTGTATACATGGTTTTTAGTACAGCGTTTGACAATGTCCCTCATGGGAGAGGAGACTAATCCAGAAGATTAGATGCATGGTTTGTGCAGTGAATTGGCTGTTTGGATTCAGCACTGGCTTGCGCATAGAAGAGAGAGGGGAGTGTTAAAAGGGGCTTTTCGAGCTGGAGGTCTGTAATTGGTGGACTTCCGCAGGGATCCGTGCTGGGAACTCAGTTGTTTGTAATATATACAAATGACTTAGATGAAAATGTAGATGGGTGGGTTAGTAAATTTGTGGATGATACCAAGACTGGTGGAGTTGTGGACAGTGTAGAAGACTGACAAAGAATACAGTATGATATGGATTAGTTGCAGACATGGACTAAGAAATGCCAGATGTAGATTAACCCAGGTCGGGCAAACGCAAGGCTCTCAACAGTGTCGCTGAGGATCCAAGTTCATATCTCTTCGAAAGTTGCTCCACAGTTGATAAGGCAATTAAGAAGGTATGTACAATGCTTGCTTTAATTAGTCATCACATTGAGTTCAAAAGTCATGAGATTATGTTGCAACTTCATGAAACTCTGGTTAGGCCACATTTGAAGTGTTGTGTGTAGTTCTGGTTACTCATCATAGGAAGGATGTTGAGGCTTTGGAGAAGGTGCAGAAGAGGTTTGCAGGATAGTGCCTGTTTTAGAGCTATCACAAGAGGCCAGATAAACTTGGCTGTTTTCTCAGAAACTTCAGTACCTGAGGGGGTTATGATCGGCATAAATAGAGTATACAGAGAGTCTGTTCCACAGGGTTGAAGTGTCTAACACCCGAGGGCATGCACTGAAGGTGAGAGGGGCAAGGTTCAAGGGGAATGTGAGAGGTAAGTTGTTACTCAGGGAGTCCGGGATGACTGGAATGCGCCGCCTGGTATGGTGGTGGACGCAAATACATTAGAGGCTTTTTAGGGAAATTTGGATCGTCACATGGATGTAAGGACGATGGAGGGATATGGACATAGTGTAAGTAGGAGGGATGAGTGTCCGGTTGTTTTTGACTTGCTTTGTAGCTGGCTCGACACAACATTGAGGATTGGATTATCTGTTCCTGTGGTACTCTTCTAAGTTCTATGACCAACGTTCTAATACACAATTGCCTTCTTTAAAATAAATACAGATTCATCACTGAGATCTGCGCTTGACATACCCGGTACCCCTGGCTGATCCGGCGACCCCAGCTACTCCATCCCACACACAGTATTTCCAAATTTTATCAATCCAAGATTTACAAAACAGAAATACCACCTTCTCTTTGGCATCTCCTCTTGTTTTAACTGAAAAAAAGAAATCCATACCCTGTGGCCAGATTACCCAATTTTCAATCGTGTGATAATAAAGAAAACAAAATCTTAATTAAAGTCAAAGTTTCAATTAAAGTGTTGACTTCAACTACCTTACTTCTGGTATGGGAAGGAGCTGGAACACCATCCGACTACAATTTACCTGGGCGTGACGCTGGACGCTCTCTTTTGCTACCCAGATCCAAAAACTCCAAGAAAAGTTGTCTCTCGCAATTCTCTCTTGAAAAAACTAGCAGGCACAAAATGGGGAGCTAATGCTCACACACTGAGATCAATCTGCTATGCACCTGCAGAATACCGTACACCTGTGTCTGGCAGATCAGCCCATGCAAAGAAATTAGACCTGTTGCTTAACGAAGCCTGCTGAATAATTACGGACACACTGCACCCCACACCCACTAACATCATTTAAAGACTTGCAGGGATTGGTCCCCCGGAGATCCGAAGATATACTACAACAAAAATTGAAAAAGGTAAACAGATCCACGCACCCACTGCATCATCATGTGCCAGTTTCCAACCACCTAGAATCGAGGAAAAGCTTTGCTAACGTGGAGGAACTACCGCACAGAACATCCCCCCAAACATACAGGATTGACCTCTGGCATTAAACAGAAGCCAGAACCAAAACCAAACAATATAGTGCAAGACCGCACAGAAATGTTACCAGACGAGGCCCTGCTTGACAGACGGAAGTGGTGCACACTGAACAGAGCTAAGCGGGAGTAGGACGGCAGACAATATGGTGAAGTGGGGTTTAAATACCAGTGAATCCTGTGAGCGTGGCGAAAGGGTGCAGAACATTGAACACGTTCTGCGCAACTGCCCACTCTCACCTGATTTAGCTGACACTGACCTACTCAACATCAACCAAACAACACTAGAGTGGCTGGCTGTCTGGTGCGACAAGCTATGATGATGACCTCACTAATTAGATTCCTTGGCTTCATATTCTGGCTCCTCTTCATTTATCCACCACCTCTGCCAACAGGTGTACTGCACTTCTTCACCTTCCGGTGAATCTTCACGTCCACCCATTTCTCTGCGATTATCCTTACTAGATGGTTGCAAGTTCATCCACGATTTACGAAATGATTTTGAACTTTTAAGATCAGCCTCAATTTGTCAAGATGAAAATAGAAGATGCTCGGCAGTTTCCTGGTAACAGCAGGATGTGATACAGTTGGGCAATATTAGCATGTATAATTTAATAGAAAAAGTCAACAGGGAACCGAGAGGAAAATATACTTGCTGGAAATGACGGTGAGTTTCATGGGGTTGTAATTCTGGAACGTTAGATTCCACTCCCCGCCCCCACCCCCAATGAGTTAAAGACAAGTGGCACTGACATCAAATGAGACGTTCTTGTCCTCTGGAGACAAAGAAAGTCCATGGCAATCCCACACATTGTATGGGCACAGTGCATGGAAACGAGAATAGGAAAGAAGCTTCATCAGAAAAAGGAAAAAGTGTAGATACTGTTTATTTCTCTTCAATAGATGCTACATAGCATACTGAGTTCCTTCTTCATTCAATGCGTGTTGTTGGGATAATGTTTGAGCATGTTGCTGTGGAATTGGGTGAATGAAAAAACAAATAATAATAGAGCTTTGATAGCATGGAAATCGTTAATTTCAAAACATATTTGCCACTGCATTAATAGCCAGCGACATGAGTTGGAATTCAACCATGGCAACCCGAAAAATTGAGATCATCATCTTATTAAAAATAAATGTCCGTATTTTAAAGTTAGCTTTAGCAGATCACAAGACACGAGCAAAAATTACGGAACAACTACACAATTGGTTTGCTTGTGTCCTTTTGGAAAGAATATCTGCTCTCCTTTCCTAATTGGTGCCACTGCCATAAATTCAACTTTTGCACCATGACCAGGAAATATTTATACTCCTTGTCTTTATAAGATATTAATCCATATTCATTGGATCCAAGCAGAGAAAAAAGCTGAAGCTGTAATAATTCTAATTTGGGATTTCCAGTTCTGATTTATTGACTGGAAGATATTTCATTTCAGGGACCCGTTACTGCCATCTACTGATCATTTCTGGTATTGCAAGGCGAGGATTTTAGCATTTTTGCCTGTGTGTATTCTCTTTCCATTTATCCGCATTATCTCATGAAGGCCAACACTCTCATCTAACAAATTAAAACCATTTGACCTCAGTCCACCCAAAATTCACTGGTAACATTTAGGCAATGTTTGTTTTAACTTGTCAGGGAAAGAAATAGAAAATTCGCTCCTAATTTTACTTAGAACACTTTATAGGATCCCACACAAGAGTTGCTTTTTGTAAAAAAAAATATTCAATTTGTCTCTTCAATGCAATCAATCTTATTCGTCTAACCTGTAGAAAAAAACAGCGGACCTGGCAGTTTTGTACACAATTAGCCACTGATATTATTCCACCAATTAAACATTGAACTCCCCCATGGTAAATATACCCATAAATGAAACAAAACTGTAGCTCGGATCATTCACAATACATCTTCTTTGCGCCTCGTACAGAAGCAGAGAGATCTGACACGGTTTGATTTGTTACTTTCCAAAGAATTACCAGAACCTGTGAACTTCAGCATTTGTTAATACATGATTGCTGCATTAACCTCTGACCAACAATAAACTTTCCGACAATTGGGTTCGAAAGAATATAATGCGACTGAACACAACAGTAAAAAACGCTTTTGCATATGTGGAGAAGGATTCAATGTTGACGTTTCAGTTTGATTTCCAATGGAAGGAATTTCTTAGCACGTCAGTCAGGTTTGTCTGGCGAATACTGCAAAGGAAAGCGAAGACTCGGACCAGGCCCCGCTAGCTGGGTCCAGGTGCGGTCCGGAGTTGAACAAGCAATTCTGGCGCGGTGATCTCCAGCTGGATCAGTAGCTTCACCAGGGTGTTGTTGATCCTGCTAGATGTTGCATTTGGAGGTTTAAAGGGGTTTCTCGGGTTTAGAATAGTGTAGAGGGCAGCTTGCTCGGGAGAGCACGCGCAGAGTTGCCAGATACCGACTCAGCTGACAGACTTGTTTGAGCCCGGAGTCCGGCCTTCCGGGATTAAGTGTTGGCTGTGGGGCCCGACCCAATCGACACCCCGGGCTCCTGGCAGCTGGAAGTAGCAGCGGAGCCTCCCCCGTCACTCGGCCCGACCGGAGCGCCCAACTACGCGGCCCGCCGATCGCTCCCTGCGGGATGCGTCCATCAATTTCAAAGAGCTGCCAACAACACACTGCATCAATGGAAACCTGGGAAGATGCACTATTTACAGAAGAAGCATTGGAAAAGAGCTGGGTTGCTGGTCAGATTGAAGCTGAGGGGCTTCTGGTCCTTTTACCCACCATCCGACCAGGTAATGTGCAAGCCATTGAGAACAAGATGGATGATCTTAAAGACATACTCACCTACTGCAGGGAGATGCAGAACTGCTGTGTATTCTGTTTCACTGAGATCTGGCTCTCCCCTAGCACATCAGACTGTGCCATCTGACCGGAGAGATTTTCGATCCATCAGATGGACCGCATTGCGTCTTTGGGCAAGACGAGGGGAAGTGGTGTCTGCCCACTGATCAACACTGCGTGGTGCTCGGACACAGTGGCACTGGCAAGCTCCTGCAGACCGCACCTGGAACACCGGTTGGTGAAATGTCGTCCCTACTATCTGCCAAAGGAATTCACCTCGTTCATACTGACAGCGGTCTACATCCCCGCCCCCCAGGCGGGCGTGGAGTGTGCTCTGAAAAGACTGTATGTCAACATCAGTGAACTTGAGACGAGGTATCCGGAGGCTTTGCTCATTACAGCCGGGACTGTAACCAGGCCAACCTCAGAAAGGCGCTGCCAAATTTATACCAACATGTCTCCTGCCCCACTAGAGGCCTGACTATACTTGACCACTACTACACAGCAATCAAGAATGCCTACCGTTCCGTCCTACGACGTCACTTCGGAAAATCAGACCATCAGGTCGCACTTCTCCTCCCGGCTAACAAACAGAAACTGAAGCGGGAGGGCATGGTGTCAAAAGTGGTGCCGCGTTGGACGGAGGAAACGGATGAGGTGCTTCGTGACTGCTTTGATGGTTAGTATTCAGCTTTGATGGTTAGTATTCAAGGACTCGGAAGCTAACCTCGATAAGTATGCCTCAGCTGTCACGGACTTTATCTGCAAATGCACAGAGGACTGTGTGTCTCTCAAGACGATCCGGATATTCCCTAACCGGAAACCTTGGATGAATTATGAGGTCAAGCCCCCTTTGAAGGCTAGAGCTCCGGCTTTTAGGTCCGGGGCTACCAGTCGCTACACGGAATCCAGGCGTGAACTCCGGAAAGCCATTAAGGGCGCCAAGAGACAATATCGAGCAAAGTTGGAAGCCCAGGCTAACCATGAGGGATGCCGGTAGATTGTGGTAGGGTCTAAATGAGATCACTAGGCGCAAAGAAAAGGCTGGGAATGTCAACAACTGTGGCGCTTCTCTTCCTGACGAACGTTAATATATTCTACGCAAGATTCGAACAGAAGAGGAGCGCCCCGCCCCCTCCGGATGAACCGGACCTGGTGGCATCGAGACTCATCGTCACCGAGGAGAAAGACAGAAGGGCCTTCCTGAAGATAAATCCAAGGAAGGCGATGGGCCCAGATGGTGTCCCGGGACGGGTTCTCCGGGCCTGTGCAAGCGAGCTAGCTGGAATGTTCGCTGACATTTTCCACTGCTCCTTGCTGCAGTCTAAGATCCCCTCGTGTTTTAAGAAGGCAATGATAATCCCAGTGCCGAAGAAGAGCAAGGTGGCATGCCAGAATGACTATCGACCTGTGGCTCTCACATCAATTGCTATGAAGTGCTTCGAGCGATTGGTTATGGCACACATCAACCACAGCCTACCGGTCAACCTCGATGCTTTGCAATTTGCCGACGGGAGCAACACAACGGCGGGTGCCATCTTTCTGGCCCTATATTCTTCCTGAACACCTGGAGAATAAGGACACATATGTAAGGCTCATTTTCATTGACTACAGCTCTGCCTTTAATGCCATCATTCCAAATAAACTGATTCCTAAGCTCCGGAACCTAGGCCTTAGCACTCAGATCTGCAGCTGGATCTTCAACTTCCTCACAGACAGGACCCAGGCTGTAAAAATAGGGCACGAGCTCTCCTCTATAATCACTCTGAGCACCGGTGTCCCACCGGTACACCTATGATGGTGTAGATAAGTTTCCATCGAACTCAATATATAACTTTGCTGATGCCACCACAATTGTAGGCCGTATCTCTGGTACTGATGTGTTTGAGTACAGAGAGAAATTAAGAACCTGGTGGCATGGTGTGAAGACAATAACCTATCCCTCAACGTCAGCAAGAGGAAGGAATTGCTTGTTGACTTCGGAAGGAGTCATGTACCGCACGACCCCATTTACATCGGTGGTGTACAAGTGGAACAGGTGAAAAGCTTTAAGTTTCTCAGGGTCAATATTACAAATGATCTGACTTGGTCCAACCAAGCAGAGTCGACTGTCAAGAAGGCCCACCAGCGTTTTTACTTCCTGAGAAAGCGAATGAAATTTGGCCTGTCCACTAAAACCTTCACTATTTTTTATATATGCACTGTAAAGAGCATTCTCCTAGGGTGCATCACAACCTGTTATGGAAGTTGTCCTGCCCAAGACCGGAAGAAACTGCAGAAGATCGTGAACACAGCTCAACAAATCACACGAAGCAATCTTCCATCCTTGGACTCACTTTACACCGCACGCTGTCGGAGCAGTGCTGCCGGGATAATCAAGGACACGACCCACCCAGCCAACACACTTTTCGTCCCTCTTCCCTCCGGGACAAGGCTCAAGAGCTTGAAGACTCGTACGGCCAGATTTGTGAACAGCTTCTTTCCAACTGTGATGAGACTGCTGAACAGATCCTGACCCGAATCTGGGCCGTACCCTCCAAATATCCGGACCTGCCTCCTGTTTTTTTTTTTTTTGAATACCTTACTTTCCCTTTTCTATTTTCTAATTATTATTTTATATATATATATATATATATATATATATATATTTTTTTTTTTTTTTTAAATTTTTACTATTTACTGTAGATTTGTTCCCCAGGGAGCGCGAAGCGTAGAATCAGATATCACTCTGATGATTGTACGCTCTGGTATCAATTGTTTGACGACAATAAAGTAAAGGTAAGGAAAGGAAAGAGATTCCGGGCATGGTCTGCCGAATTCGTTATCAGATCATGTATCTGTATGGTCGTGCATGTGTGCAGGACTCTGTTTATGCACATGAGAGAGAGAGAGGCTGAAAGAGACATCCTAAATTAAGGGCGAAGGAAGAAGTCAGACAAGAAAAGTAAACTTTTTATATTTAAATTTGTATCGCACTAAATAGAGGAGGAAGCCATGATTATGAAAGGGTAGGAGCACTTTTCATTTGAGGAGCTGATAAGAAAGCAAAACAATTTCCAAACAGCGCACACAGAATGCTGAAGGAACTCAGCAGGTCAGGTATCATTTATGATGACGAATAACTATTGAAGTTTCAGACCGACGGGGGAAGAAGCCAGAATAGGGAGGTGAGGGAAATGGAAGTACACCCTGGCAGGTAATACAAGAAAACAGATGAGGGTTATGGTAGATGGGGAGGTGGAAAGCGATGAAGTAAGAAGCTAAGAGATGATAGATGGAGGAGATAAAAGTATGAAGTCTTCCATAGCAAGTTACCTAAAGAAGAAGTCTCCATCTGACTCCCTCGTCCACTCGTCCCTCCCCGCTAATCATCTTTCTGGTTCTTATCTCCGCAAGAGGTACTCCCGACAACTGCTACTCCAGCCTCCTCGCCAGCATTCACTGCTCTAAAAGAGCCCTACCAGGTGAGGTGACACTTCACCTACAAGGTGGTCTGGGCCTTCTACTATATCTGGTACTCAACTTGCAGACTTTTCACATCAGTGAGATTCGACGTAGGTTATGGGACTGTTTCGCACCATCACTCTGTCTGCCAGAAAAGGCACTGTTCTCCAGTGTTTACCATTTCAATTTGAATTCTCATTCCAACATGTCTGCCCATGGCCTCCACTACTGCCACAATGAGGGGACACTTGGTGAGGAGACACAACACCTCCTTCTGGGTAACCATCACTCTGATGTCAGGAACATCGATTTCTCTAACTTTTGGTAATTTCTCCCCCACCCACATCCCCTTATGTCTTTTTTTGATTCCCCATTCTGGATCCCCTCTCATGCTTTCTCTTTGCCTCACTAGCCCCTCCCCTCTTCCATCGCTCTCTTCCGTGGCCCAACGTCCGCTTCTATCAATCGCCTTCATCTTCAGTCTTTTACCTCTTCCAAACTTCTCACCATCACCCCTTCCCCTCTCTCCCAACTGCCTCCTCATCTGGTCTTACCTACCACTTGCCAGCTTGTACTCATTCCACTGCCCTCTCCCCATATTCTTTTTCCTGTTTCTTCCCCCTTCCTTTCAAGTCCTGATGAAAGTTCTCGGGCAGAAACATACAGTGCATATTCCTCTCTATAGATGTTGCCTGACCTGGGTAGAAGACACAGGAGATTGAAGACCTGCAACCTCCTTTTCAAGAACAGCTCCTTCCCCTCCACATTCAGATTTCTGAACGACAACACAACTGTTAGGATAATTTCAAAACACATTCAATCTCTGTATTTAGTCACGTGAATGATAGCACTTGCTTACTATAGGAACGTGTGAAGCGGTGCACAGTATAATCCAGAGTACTAAACTGGTAAAATGGTAAGATGGTTTACTATTGCCACATGTACTGAGGTATAGTCGAAACCTTGTTTTGCATACCGTCCATACAGATGAATTCAATGCAACAGTATGTTGAGAAAATATAAGATAAAACATAACAGGAATAAGATAAAGCATAACAGGGTGCACAATAAAGTGTTGCAGGGCACAGAAAGTGTAGTGCCAATACTAAATAAGGTTAAAAGTCACAAAGAGGTAGACTGTGAAATCAAGAGTCCACCATTTTATACCAGCGAACCATTCAGTCGTCTGGTAACAATGATATAGAAGTTCTTCTTGAACCTGGTATCTTCTGCCCAATGGAAGAACGGAAGTGAAAACATGACTGGGGTGGATGGGCTCTTTGATTATGCTGGTTGCTTTACTGAGGCAGTGAGATGTATAGACAGAGTCCATAGAGGGGAAAGTGATTCACGTGATGTGCTGAGCTGTGTCCAGGACTCTCTGTAGTTTCTTGAGGTCACACCTAGGGCGTCGCCATACTAAGCCGTTTTACATCCAGTCAGTATGCTTTCTATGATGCTTCGATAAAAGTTGGCAAGATGGACGGGAATATGCTAAATTCTAGAATTATCCTGAGGATGTAGAGGCGTTGCTGAGCTTTCTTGGTCTGATGTTTAGGTAGTTGGGCCAGGATGGGCGATTGGCTATGTTCTCCCTTAGGAACCTAAATTCTCAGCCCTCCAATCCTCAACAGTTAATGTAGTGAGGAGCATGTGCACTGGCTGCCTTTCTGAAGTAAGCAAAATTCGTTTGTTTTGTTGTTGTTGAGGGAAATGTTGTTCTCATGATTCCATGCCACTAAGCTCTCGATCTCCCTCATGTTCCCGGGCGTCAGCATCTCAAAGCACAGCTTCAAGATCCCGGGCGTCAACATCACCGACGATCTATTCCGTGCTTAACATATTAATGCAATCACGAAGAAAGCACACCAGCGGCCTTACTTCTAATGAATTTCAGCAGATTTGGAATGTTGTCAAAGACATCAGCAAATTTCTACATATATACTGTGGAGAGCATTAGGACTGGTTGCATCACCAGCTGCTATGAAGGCTCCAATGCACAAGATCGAAAGACGCTGCAGATGTTTGTAGATGCAGCCAGCTCTGTCGCGGGCAAAAGCTTCCCTGCCATTGAAAACATCTTCAAGAGACTGTATCTCCAGAAGACTCCATCCATGAACCCTCATCGTCCAGACATGACTTCTTCTTATTAATAACATCAGGGTGAAGGGACACAAGCCATAACGTTCATACTTAACGTTTGAGGAACAGCTTTGTCCACTCCTCCACCTGATTTCTGAATGGCCCATTAACTTATAAACACTACCTTACTATGATTCTTTTGCACTATTTATTCATCTCATTTTTATCCTAACTTTTAGTTTCTTGCATGTCTTGTACAATTCTGTTGCCAAAAAACAACAACTTTCATGATATATGTTAGTGATAATTGTGAATTTGATTCAGTTTTCTGAGCTCCAACTCATTGTTATTTGAGATGTGGCCCACCTCGGTGGTATTATCTGCAAACTTGTAGATGTAGTTCGAACATAATCTGGCTACGCAGTCATAAGGAATACAGCAAGCGGCTGAGGACACAACCTCGTTGACCACCAGTGTTTAGAATAATCATGGTAGCGATCTTGCCGCCTATCCTTACAGCTGTGGTTTGTTGGTTAAGATGCCAAGGATCCAGTCTCAGAAGACTGAAAGGGAAGCTCTGACTCCCAGGGTCTAGAGATTTGTGTTGAATTTCTTTGGAATAATAGCACTGAAAGCAAGCTGTATTCAATAGACATAGCCTGATGTAGATGTGTGTATTGTACAGATGCTCAAGGGCTGAGTGTAGGTCGAGGGAGTTGGAACTTGCTGTAGACCTGTTTCAGCAGTAGACAAAGTACAATGAGTCAAGGTTGACAGACAAATTCGGAGACATTGTGTGCCTTGACCAACTACTCGAAGAACATCATGGTGGTAGATGTCAGACCGTGTGGGCAACAGCTGTTAAGGTCCGATATCTTGATACATTTTTGGGGGGAGGTTTATTTGCAGAGGGGGGTTACTGGGATGATAGTGTCTTCTTAAAGCAGGAGGGAACCACAGCCTGGAGCAGGGAGATGTTTAAAAAGTTTGAAAGTATGCCAACCAGTTGAACCTCACAAGAACTCAGGACACGGTCAGGGACAATACCAGGCAGACTGATCTTACATCCGTCTTGATGCTGTATTTTCAGATGCACTGGGGATTGTCAGGGTTGATGTTGGCAGACTCGTTCCCTTCTGTTCAGAACATGTATGGAAGGTGATAAGCTCACTCTAGGTTAAGATTAACCTGAATATGATTGAATGGAAATGATATGAAAAGACAGTACAACTCCAGGTTCACATTACATCAAGTGACACGACATTCAGATGAAGTGGTAAATACAACAGCTCCTTTATATCTGAGAGATAGTGATCAGATGCTGATTGGAAACGTACAAAAAATGAACCCATTTATAATTCATATCCCTGTATTATTGCTATTACATATGTATGTAATGGTTCGACTATTGTGCATACCCCAGAAATGCCTGCAACTGAGAAAGGTCCTAATGATTATGTGTTAATGCACGCTTTTGACCATTCCGTCTGATTCTCTCTTTACCACAATCTCTAATTCACAGGTGGTGTTCTGTCATTACAGGTGAACTAGTGGATGTTTAACAGTTGCAACATTGCCCCGGCAAATCTATAACAACTTTGGTTCACTTTCTCCCAACCTTTTGATTCCACATTGTCAATTGTTATTGGATTGACTTTTACAAAAGCAGTGCTAAGTCAATGACAGCAAATATGTCCTTTATAATAAGAAAAGGTAAAGGGAAATTTTCATGCAACAGATTGGAAACTGATTCCCCTGTGAAACAATTTGATGACCCTTTCAGTATTGCATTGTAATTTCATACTCTGAAAGAAAGCCCATGTTCAGAAGGCTGCCTCTCTTATTATTCAAGTGTGGGCACGTGGCGAAGTGGTTACGGCATTGAACCGGCGACCTGAAGGTCGTGAGTTCGAGCCCCAGCCGAGGCAACGTGTTGTGTCCTTGAGCAAGGCACTTAATCACACATTGCTCTGCGACGACACTGGTGCCAAGCTGTATGGGTCCTAATGCCCTTCCCTTGGACAACATTGTTGGTGTGGAGAGGGGAGACTTGCAACATGAGCAACTGCTGGTCTTCCATACAACCTTGCCCAGGCCTGCGCCCTGGAGAGTGAAGACTCTCCAGACGCAGATTCATGGTCTCGCAAGACTAACGGATGCCTTTCTTAATATTCACAAACATAGAGCAAGTAATCCTTAGGAATTACTGAACGTCGAGTTTTAATGTGTTCCTCCGTTAGTTGGTTTTATTTTTCCACGTATAATTACTTTTCAAAATAGAGTTTGATGCACGAAGGTAACATTCTGGAATGTTCAGTTTTCCTGTAAAGTAACCATGATGTCCCATTTAAGTCCCTCTTTCAGGGTAGTGTTTTAGAAACGAATATATTAATTGTTCCTTTTATTTCTTCTTATCCACAATCTGTCAGGGCATCTGTATTCTATCGGACACTTCCCAAAATATTTCGCGCACTCCTGCAGGAGTTATTGCAGAATCATATCATTTCTAATAATCATCTTGAGTAACACATCTCAGTTCCAATTTCCATTCTCCACTTGAGAACATTTTTATTTTCTACGTTGAGAACTAAACGTTTCACTGAATTATGAAGAAGTTGGTCATTATAGAATAAGTTGTATTTTAAAATAATTCCAACGTAAAATTTATGCAGAGAAATTATGGAATTAACAGACGAGATCTACAGATGCCTTGGCAGGCCATTAGCAGTTCAGGGCAACAGGAATAGCAACAGATATGGTATATATTGTACATATCACAATGCGGTACAATGCATAATGTGATCCTTACGAAAACTGTTATCACGATGTTACTGAAAGTAGCACTGGAAACAGTCCTACCATGCTTATCAGATGTCCTGGAATCGAAAGCTTTGAGCTTCACTCTGGATATTGGTTACAGTCAGGATTCACATGATGGGCATAGGCAGTGATATTCAATATGGGCAAAATAAAAGCATTACCGATACTCCAAAATTACATGAATGCACACATTGAAAACAAAATCTAGCGGTAAGAAGGTGCCTAACACGAGGCGGCATAGTTTTAAAGTGCTTGGAAATGGTACCGTGGGGATGTCAGGAGTAAGTTTTTCCACACAGAGAGTGGTAGGTATGTGGAATGCATTGCTTTTGGCGTGGTAGAAGTGGATACAGTAGGGTCTTTTAAAGAGCCTCTTAGATAGGTACATGGAGCTTAGAAAAATAGAGGGCTATGCGCTCGGGAAAATCTCGGCAGTGTCTAGGGTAGTTTACATGGTCAGCTCAACATTGTGGGCCGAAGGGTCTGTAATCTGCCGTAAATTTCTATGTTCTATGTTTCTCTGTTCTTCGTTTACACTTTGAATTTCCACAATTACTTAGTAACTGGAGAACGCATGTCCTGCAGATGACTTTGGGCCGTTCGAATAAATCACACTCAGTGGAGAGCACATCCCGTCAGTGTAGTAACATGAGTAAAATCTACATCCATTCAAGTCAGAATCAAAGCCTTACATCCCTGAAAGAACACAGGACAATCAATATCAGAACCTGAATGACGTAAGTTCCTGCGATTATAGTCAGGTTGTTGTTCTGATCTGGCTTCTCCCTGTGTAGGCTGGGTTTTGATACCATCAATAATAATATTGCAAATGATTTGAAGTAATGAAGTTACGTTACTGTAATGTTGACACATCAGGTATAATTCGGTCATTGCCAATTACATTCGGACTATGTGTTTCTATATCAATTCAATTCCTGCACCTTAATTCCAAATATCCCAATATCATTTACCATCAACGCATAACCTCCGTTAATTCTCCCGAGGAATTAAAGTCAAGGGGAATAATAAATGCTCTCTTCAACAGATTATATCCTTATCGCTGTTCTGAACGATATCATTTTCCTCACTTGTAGCAAATTCCTGCTAGAATGTCAACAAAGAGAATGCAATAAAAGTGTTCAATGCCGATTGACTTTTTTTTTACAGAAAATTCTGGTTTAAATCTCACACGTCTCCGCATGCATTTTACTTTGCTCCACTGGATATTAATAAAACTTTCCACAGTAAAAATTAAAGCTGCATGTTGTGTGGGAAAAAAAGCAAGGCGGTGATTCAATCAATGTATGCAATCGTGAAGCTCTGATCCTTAAGACTTAGAGTCAATCAAATCGTCTTGCCGTGAACTGGGCCTGTTGCTGAAGTAACCCGAAATTTTACACCGTTGAAAGTAATTTGAATGAAGGTTATTACAAAACGATTGCAAAGACTCCACTTTCGCAATAAAGTTAATTAGTTTTATTAATTTATTCATTCCTTATTAACAAAGAAATAGCATCGGCAAATGTCCGCACAGATAACGTGAAATAACATTTCACTTTATGTTATTTGAAGTGAATAGGTAGTGTTGTGAGCCAAATTGTGTAAATTGCTGATTGTGTCGTGCTTCCTGGTTTAGAACCGTGCAATTAACGCTAACAATCTATCTGGCTTGCAAGTTAGACTTGTCGAGTTCAGATAGAAGCACATTTAGCTTAGCATTCCAGCCATCTACATTTATCCATCTGCTCTGCCTGCTGTAAAGTCTCACATTTTCTCCTATCTGACATCCGACCTGAGCCTAATTGTCCCTTTGGTTTTAATAAAAATTGCAAAAGTTCAAATTACATTATTTAAACTCTATATATATTATATACACTTAAGATTCGTCTCTTAAAAGGCAGCCCCGAAACAAAGAAAGGTAAACAATCAAACACCCAATGTGCAGAGAGAGAGAGGGAGAGATAAATCAGTAAAGCATTCAAATCATTGATCGTGTGGATAGTCAGAGGCTTTGTTTTACTTCCCCTAGGGCTGAATTGGTTGTCACAAGAGCGCACAGGTTTAAGGTGCTGTGGAGTAGCTACAGAGGAGATGTCAGGGGTTAGTGTTTTACGCAGAGAGCTCTGAGTGCGTGGAATGAGCTGCCGGCAACGGTGGTGAAGGCGGATATGATAGGGTCTTTTAAGAGACTTTTGGATAGGTACATGGAGCTTAGAGAAATAGAGGGTAAGCCTGGTAATTTCTAAGGTAGGGACATGTTCAGCAGAACTTTGTGGGCTAAAGGGCCTGTATTGTGCTGTAAGTTTCCTATGTCTCTATGAAAACAATAAACGCAAACAAATTGCGTTCTGAACTGAAGTTCACAAAGACAGTCCTGTCCACAGACCCTTAAACTGATTTATTGTTGTGCATACGGGCCACGCAGCAGCCTGAGCCAGTCAGCGCAGAGCGGAACAGCGAACTCAACCGGCCCGACCCTTGCCTCAAACCGCAACACCCTGGCATTTTCAATCTGTCCCGGTGCATAAATCGTCCAAACAATGGGTTCAGTCGCTTCAGCCCATTCTGGGACCTGAACCCCGCCGCTTCGAGTCGGTCCGTACCCGACCTTTCAGTTCCGGCCCGGCGCTTAAATCGACCGAACCTCGAGTCTTCCTTGCTCTCGGTGATGGGCCCACTTCATTGTATCGTCTCGGTTCCAACACATCGAATTGCCGCCGTCCATTATTTAACTCGAAAAATAAGCTTTTAAACTGTTCGAAAGATAGATGGCGCTGAGAAGTTTAGTACTATTAGGATTGAGACAGTAAAATATGATTCATCTTGAGCAACGTTAAGATGGTTGTTCATGTGCGAAGACAACGGAGAACCGAAAGACAAACTGCGAGTGCGGGAAATGAGGATGCGTTTTGTCGCATTGTGGTTCTCCAACCTTAGAAAGACTTTTTTTCCCTGAATGGGTGAGAAGGAAGAAGTAGAGACAAATAAATAGACGTTCTTATTCTCAGTGAGGAACGATTCTGTGGTGATCTGGCACATTTTATAGACGGAAGAGGGATTGAAAAAATATTTTAGGGAGAAGAGGTGCAGCAGCTGCCCAGAAGAGTGTGCCGGGATAGGACCTAGGGATATTAGGGTGGTGATAATTGTGAGTGAAAAATAATGAGTGAGCTTTGATAGCATAGACAGTGTTAATTTCATGGTAGTTAAGTTACTGGACTAACAGACACGAACATGAGCTGCATTCTAACAGTGGCGATTGAGGAATATAAAATCATTATTCGTATTGGTATTGGTTTATTCTTGTCATACGTACCCAGATACAATGAAAGGCCAGTACGGTATATACGGATGAGGACACTGCATAGTGAATTGAGCTAGAATCAGGTAAATCAATGATAATGTAGAGTAAAGTGTGAACGTTGACGAAAAAGCGCCTGTAGACGATGAAGTGAATGATTATAACAAGGTAGAATACAAGTCCCAGACTCCATCAGGTCTGTTTAAGAGTCTGATAACAGTGGGATAGAAGTTGTCCTTAGTCTGGTGTTACGTGCTTTCAAGCTGTTGCATCTTCTGCCCCACGGCAGTGGGGAGAAAAGATAATTCCGGGGTGGGTGAGGTCTTTGATTATGCAGGCTGCTTTACTGAAGCAGTGAGAAGTATGGACATGGAGGGGACCTTGGTTTTTGTGATGGCCTGACTTACTATGTTCTTTCTAGAGTAATTTGCAGAGCAGTTGTCAGACCAGATATAAAATTATCGAACACTACAGCAGAGAAACAGGCCATTTGGCCCAACTATTCTGTGCCGATCTATTAACCTACCTAATCCCATTGATCTACACTCCATAGTCCTGCATACCCCTATAGTCATCCATGTTCTATCAAAATTTCCCCTAAGTATTGAAAAGGTTTACACTGGCACCACACTCTGAATGAAGGCATTCCCCTTCATTTTCCCCTTAAAATTTCAGCTTTCACCCTCAACTCATTAGTTCTAGTCTCAGCCATATGCAGTTGAGAAAGTGTGATTGCATTTATCCTATCTATACCCTCACAATGTGATATACCTCCATCAAATCCCGCCTCCCGCTCCTGTGCTCCAGTGAATAAAGTCCTAACCTATTTAACCTTTCCTCATAACTGAGGTCCTCAAGTTCTAGCAATATCCTTGTCATTTTTTCTGCACTATTTCAAACTTATTGACATATTTCTTTTAGGTAGGTGACCAGACCTGTACACAATACTCGTCACCATTGTCTTATAGAACTTTAACATAACATCCCAACTCCTATACTCAGTACTTTGATTTATGGAAGTCAATGTGCCAAAAGCTCTATTGATGGCCCCATCTATCAGTGACCACCTGCAAGGATTTATTGATCTGTGTTCCCAGACGCTCTGTTCTACCAACACCACAATGTCCTACAACTCATCGTGCAAGTACTACGTTGTTTTGGTGCTCCCAAAATGCAATGCCTCACATTTATCTGCATTGATGTCATCTGCCATTTTCATCTTACTAATCCATTTGGTCCAGATGCCACTGCAAGCTTTGATAGCTTTCCTCGCTGTCCACTACACCCGGAATCGCGGTGTCTGCCACAATTTTTGCTCATCCAGTTCACCACATTATCATCCACATCATTATATACAGTAGAAAATAAAGAATAGCAGACCCAGCACCAATCCCTGCAAAAAAACCACAAGTCTCAGGCAACCATCTACGACCATTCTCAGGTTTCTTCCGCGAGGCCAATGTCTAATCCAATTTACAATTTCATCCTGCTTTGACAAGTGAATGAACCTTCTTAGCCAACCTCCCATTCAAGATCTCATCAAAAGCCTCACTAAAATCCATGTAGACGTTACCTACTGCCTTACCTTAATCAACTTTGCTGGTATCTTCCTCGATAGCCTCCATCAAATTGGTAAGTCTATCCCTGTCTAGCCAAATACTTACATCTATACACCTGCTCATTAATGCAAATATCTATGCAGCCAGTTATGTGGCAGCAACTCAATGGATGAAACAAGCAGACAAACCATCAAACCATCATGACGAAATGTGCTGTAATTGCCTTTGACTGTGGAATGATTAGTGGTGCCAAACATGGTGGTTTAAGTACCTCAGGTACCACGGATCCCTGGAATTTTCATGCAGAATGTTATTTACAGTTTACAGAGAATGGAGGGAAAACAAACAAAAAATTCCAGTGAGTGGCAGTTCTGTGGGTGAAAGCGCCTTGCTGGTAATTGAGGTCAGGAGAGACTGGCCAGACTGATTCAAGCTGATAGGAAGGTGACTGTGATTCAACAGTGAAGTGTAGAAGACTATCTCTGAACACACAGCACATCGAACATTGTACTTGTCAGACTGCCGCAACATTGCTTGGTGTATGAGGAAACAGAATGCTTTCAATGGTAACTAAATACACTAAATCCTCCCAGAATTTTGATTTAATGTTAGCTTCAGCGCACTGCAAGACACTACCACATTAATGTATAAAGTCATTTGGTTCGCTCATGCCCTTCGGGAGAGAAAATCTGCAATCCAAACCCAGCCTGTTTCATCCGTATTGCTTATTGAACTTCCCGGCCACAATCAGGAAAATAATATAATCCGTGTCTTTAGAAAGATAATAATTCATATTAATTGGATCCCAGCAGAAAAGCATGAACACCATCATAATTTATTCTGAAATCTTCAGCTCCTGATTTATTGGCTGGGAAATAAAATATTAAATGTTACCCCAATACCCCATCTAGTAATCGCTCTTGGTAGAGCAATGCAGAATCTGAGCATTCACGAAGTTCGCTTTTTTTTTGTTTTCTAAGTCCATTTATCCAATTTATCTCAGAGCTTCTGATAAATTCATAAAAATTCTGAATTTCATGAATTCAAGCCTGAATTTCATCTTTTCCTTCATCCGCTTAGCATTGGACAATACCTTTGATATTGTGTGAATGGAAAGAAATAGAAACCTGTTTCACATTTTCACACAGGTCATCTTATCGAATCCCACACCAGTGTGATTTTATTCCATTCTGATGTATCAAGTTCCAACATCTTAGAACTTTACTGCAATCAGTCTTATTCCTCTCAACTTCAGAAATAGCAGACCCCTCACATTCTACACAATTGAAAAGCTGATATCAATCCACTAATTCTGCACAGTCATCCCGCGGATAACATACCCCTAAATGAAATAAAAATGCGGATATGATAAACAACTATCCACCATAAGGTTTCTTTGTGCCTCTTGCAGAGGCCACTTGGCTTGACAACATTTTGTGTTGCTGTTATACAAAAGATTTTGAGTATACTTTGAATTCAGCAGTAGTCAATTCATATTTGCTGAGCTGAGCTACAATGTTCTATGTTCTATGTGTTGGTCAGAAGTAAACTGTACTGCAGATGAGTTCTGAACAGACCTGGTGCAGCTGAACTCAAAAGCATAAAGTGTGGCAAATAATCCACAGCTCACAATATTTGTAGAGAGAGAATCCATGTTGACTTTTCAGTTTATTATCCTTACACCACAAGTTTCCTAAAACTTGGTATTGCAACTGTGGTATTTGATGCCTGAGTCAGTTAATCTGTACCTGGCCTCCAAACCTGTAGTGTGTGTGTGTGTGTGTGTGTGTGTGTGTGTGTGTGTGTGTGTGTGTGTGTGTGTGTGTGTTTGTGTGTTTGTGTGTGTGTGTGTGTGTGTGTGTGTGTGTGTGTGTGAGAGAGAGAGAGAGAGAGAGAGAGAGAGAGAGAGAGAGTGAGTGAGTGTGTGGGAGAGGGTGAGAGAGGGTGAGAGAGACGAGAGATGAGAGAGACAGTGTGTGTGAGAGAGTGTGTAAGTGAGAGTGTGTGTGTGAGAGAGTGTGTTTGCGTGAGAGAGTGTGTGTGTGTGTCTGTGTGTGAGAGAGAGAAACAGAGAGAGAGAGAAAGTGAGAGTGAGAGTGTGTGTGTGAGAGAGAGAGTGCGAAAGAGGGAGAGAGTGCATGAGAGACGGCGCGAGAGAGGGCGAGAGAGAGCGAGAGAGAGTGCGAGAGCGAGACAGAGTGCGTTTCTGTATGTTTGTGTGAAGAAGAGAGAGAGAGAGAGAGAGAGAATCAGTCAGTTGGACGAACAATAAGAAAGATTGATGAACAAAAGTTCATCACCGCCAGGAAAGGACAGCACTGGGTTTTAAAATAATGATCACTAGTTTGAGACCATAGGACCATAAGACATAGCAGCAGAATGGAGACATTTGGCCTAGTCTGCTCCGCCATTTCATCGTGGCTGATGCATTTCCCTCTCAACTCCATTCTCCGGCCTTCTCCCTTTAACCTTTCATACTTTCACTAATCAATTACCTATCAACCACCGTCTGAAATACAACCAAAGACTTGGGTCCACAGCCGCCTGTGGCAATCAATTCCATAGATTCACCATCATTTGGCGAAAGAAACTCCTCCTCATACCCGTTCGAAATGGACGTCCCTTTATTCTGAGTCTGTGCCCTTTGGTCCTAGACTCTCTCACCAGAGTGAACATCGTTCCACAACCACTTTATCTAACCCTTTCAACATTCGATAGGTTTCAATGCAATCTTCTCTCATTCTTCTAAATTCTAGCAAATCCCATATCCACCAATCACTCCTCATATGATAAGCTTTTCATTTCTGGGAACATTCTCTCAACTTCCTCTGAATCCTTTCCAAACGCAGCACACCTTTCCTGAAATAAAGGGCCTAAATCTGCTCACAACATTCCCAGTGAGGTCTCACCTATCCCTTATAAAGCCTCATCATTATATCCTTTCTTTTATATTGTAGTCCTCTCAAAATAAATGTTAACATTATATTTGCATTGCCCACCGCTGACTCAACCTGCAAATTTACATTTAGAGAAAGCTGAATGAGGACTCCTTTGCACCTCAGATATTTTGAATTTTCTCCACAATTAGAAAATAGTCTATGCTTCTGTATCTATTGCCAAAGTGCATGACTATACACTTCTTGACACTGTCTTCTATTTGCCTCTTCTTTGCACATTCTCTGAATCTATCAAAGTCCCTCGGCAGCCTCTTAGCTTCAACCCTACGTGTGTATCCACCTAGCTTCGTATCATCTGAAGACTTAGCCATAAAAACATAATGCCATTATCCCCAAATCTTTGACATACCATGTAAAATGAAGTGATCCCAGCACTGACCCTTGCACAACACCACTAGTCACTAGCGGACAACCAGAAAAGGCTCCCTTTATTCACATGCTTTGCCTCCTGCCAATCAGCCAAATCTCTAGCTGATAACTTTCCTGAAAATCCATGGGCTCTTATCTTATTAAGCAGCATCATGTGCAGAAAATTGCTGAAGGCATTCTGAGTACCCAAGTGCACGACATCCACCAATTCTCCTTTGACTATCCTTCTTTTTATTGCCTCAGACAGATTTGTCAGGTATGATTTTCCCTTAATGAAACCATACTGATTGTGCCCTATTTTACTATGTCCCTCCAAGTACCACAAAGTACATCCTTAACAATCAATTACAACATTTCTCCAACCACTGAAGTCCACTAACTTACCTGCAATTTATTTTCTGCTGTCTTCCTCAGTTCTGGAAGGGTGGAGTGACATATGCAAATTTCAACCATTCCAGAATCGAGTGATTCTTGAAAGATCATTACTAATGCCTCCATAATCTCTTCAGCTACCTGTTTTCAGAACTCTGGGGTGTATTCCATCTGGTCCAAATGACTTATCTACTTTCAGACCTTTCAGCTTCCCAAACACTTTCTCTCCAGTAATAGAAACTGCACGCATTTTTGCCCCGACGCCACAAATTTCCCGCATACTGCTTGGGCATTCCAAACTGAAGACTGATGCAAAATATTTATTTAGTCCACCATTTCCTTATCCCCAATCGCTACCTTTTAGATCCAACCGATTCTAGTCTGTCCTCATCCAGGCACTAAAGAAACCAAAAAATCTTACATTTTACGAATGTTCCCCGGCTACCCTTCTGAAGTCCAGTGGATACAAGTCTCACCTGTTCAACCTTTCGTCATAAGGCAAACCTCACAACTCTTCTATTCCATTTATCAGTCAGTGACCTTTCAAATCCAAAGAATTAACATTTTCCCACAAGACTGCAATACTGTATAGAGGTCTAGTAGTATTATCTCGCTGATATTTGAATGACCTATGGACTTCTGACTCTACCTCGTTATTTCTATTTTTGAATTATTTACAGATTTTTATGTCTTTGCACTGTACTGCTGCTGCATAACAACAAATTTCACCTCAGTTTTTCAGTGATGATAAATCTGGTTCTGACGCTGGTTCAATTAACCTGAAGCACAACCAATTTTGAGTTGGATTCTGCTGCCAATAAGTAATAATATTCTACTACATTTCCTGATTCCATTCCTGTGCCTGCATATCACGATTGAATCTTAGGACGGGGCTGTGCTCAGTGGAGTTCGAGTTGTGATGAGGAGACATTAGGAAAACTGGGCATTTACACCACAAAATTATAGACAACGTGAATTAACACCTTTCAAATACACAAAATCATGCGGAGCTACTCAGAATCAATCAAGCATGACGGTTCTTCGGCAAAAACCAGTATTCGCAGCCACATTAAGTGCCATTCAGGATAAGATGTGAAGAAATACCTTCAGCATAATGGCAGGCATATAAGAGGTTGAAGAGCCATGAAGAGGGCTGCTATGTTGGGAATATTAAAGACAGAATTCCGATAGACATTTGAGATCTCAATGGAATCAGGAATATGAGTTTAGGAAAAGAGAGTGGTGCCATGGTAAAAGGCCATCCATGGTTTTGTTGAATGACCAAGAATACTCTTGCGTTACCTACTTACATTTTTCCCTGCAAAAGAGGGGAAACATACTGTGTAAAAAATGGAAGGGAAGCGGAAGGACGGAGCGGCGGACGCCTAAATGGCCCTGAAAGGTGGCATCAGGTGGACAGTAAAGCTGAGGTGGACGTAGGTAGAAATCAATGACACAAGAGAAAAGAAGGATAAAGTAAGGGGCAAAAGTTGAAAGGTAGAAATGTGACCTTCAGACCGAAATTGAATCTAAAATTGCTCAACTCAGGGTCATTTCTGAGTTCGAGCTACTAAGTTTCAAAATTGTTAAACTTTGTCGGCGGGGAACCTAAGTAGGAGCGACGTGGGCAGTTAAATTGACAGACGATTGATAAATCCTAACAGCTCCATCGGATTAACAGCAGGGTTTCTGCCGAATAGTGATCCAATTACCCTTTGGGTTCCGGAATCTGTACGATGGACATCGATTGTATTATGCGAGTTCGGAAGTTAAATAGTACAATTGTATATTCACCTGATATTTAATTCAACTTCCCCTTTGTACATCTGTGCTTCCTCGTTTTGTTCCAACATTCATATTTGACTTTTGAATTCGCAGGAATCACAAATGACCAGTCATTCTGCTCAATATATTTTGAAACCTCACACTGTTATCCTGATTATGATCCCGTTCTTATAAAGTAAAGATTCGGGTGTTTTACATGTTTCGCGAAAACCCCAACGACGGCACAGTGAAATCCAGCTGATAGGAATAGCACTAGGTATTTATTTTCTCCATAGCCACGACTCTTTTTTTTCCCTTCGGAATGAAAGAGCAAAACACAGTACAGGACACTCCAAAGACGCCTCTGTTGAATTTTAATTCAACACTTGTTTCTCGGATTAACAGTTCTTTCAGTTTGTCACCGCAAAGTGTTGGCAAATTCTTATTTGCCTGTTTCCTGGCCGTGTTCCTTGATTGAACAACTAGCTCTCCATGGAGAAAATTGTGCAACCTCAATAAGTTTCCTTCCGATTGCTACAGTTGAAAACAAACAGACATGAATGATCACTGGTCAGTCCACCCTTTGCGTCTCGTGGCTCTCCCTCTCGAATTATTCAGCTCCGTTCCTGAATGTACCTTTTACGGGAGGTCACAGCTCAAGAATCAGCGAGGTTAGCTTCAGGCTGCTGATACGTCAATGTAAATAACTGAAAATTGGAGTTGGAATATCCATTGATAGTTCCGCCTGTTTAAAGTTTATTTGAATTAATCGAACGTCCACCAGACGTCACCGATTTCCCTAACTAATATTCTTAATGGAAAAAAAAATGCACCTGGGCGAAAAACACTTAAATTAGAGGCTTAAAAATCACAACTGCAGATCGTAATCTAAGTGTCAGTGGGTAATTCTTCTCTTCATAACAAAGAGGCAATATATTTCATAAGCCTAAAAGAATGGTAAATTGGTAAATTGATGCTAGCCTAACCGGCCACGCCTTTAGTAGAACGCACAGAATCAAGTTTATTGCCAAATACACACAAACATATGTGCACAGGTTCAATGGAAAATACTTGCAGCAGCATCATTGGTACGCGGTATTGTATAAGCATTCTCAAGGAGCATAAAATTAAATATAAATTAAACACAAACACGAGAAAGTCTGCAGATGCTGGAAATCCATAGCAACATACACAAAACGCTGGAGATACTCAGCAGGTATTGCGGCATCGAAGGAACAGAATAAATAGTCGACGTTATGGGACGAGACCTTTTTCAGGACTAAGAAAGAAGGGGGAAGATGCCAAATTTAAAAGGTGGGAGGGGAACGAGGCCGGCTGGAAGGTGATAAGTGAAGCCAGGTGCATGAAAAAGCTCAAGGACTGGAGAATGAAGGAGCTGATAGGAGATGAGAATGGACTATAGGAGAAAGGGAAATAGGAGGGGACCCAGGGCGAAGTAATAGGCAGGTGAGAAGTAAAAGATCAGCGTGTGGAAAAGATGAATTATAGTTTGGTTCCCTTTCGGACGTATCAATACATGGCCTCCTCTTGTGACCAGATAAGGCCACCCTCAGGGTCGAGGAGCAACAGCTCGTATTCCGACTGGGTACCTCCAACCTGACGGCATGAATATCAATTTCTCGCTTCGGTAAACAAATCCCCACCATCCCCATTCCACTGTTCCGTACTCTGACCGTTTACTTCTTCTCACCTGCCTATTACTTCCCCTGGCTCCCCTCCTCCTTAATTTTTTCCCTTATGGTCCACTATCCTCTCGTATCAGATTCTTTCTCCTCCAGCCCTTGACCTTTCCCACTCACCTGGTTTCACCCATCACTTTCCACCTAGTATATATCCACTCCCCCGCCCCCCACCAACTTTTTTTCTTCTGGCAAGTTCCCCTTTCTTTTCAGAGCTGACGGACGGCCTTGGCCCGAAACTTCGACTCTTTATTCTTTTCCATAGACTGACCTTCTGAGTTCGTTCAGTGTGTGTGTTGCTTTAATAATTGCTTTTGGTAGATAAATCTGTTTTGAGATTATTTTGACAGCAAGACTTGTCAGCAATGTTGCTGAACATCAATATGCAACCCTGCGAGCTTTCAACCTACAACACCAAATCATGATCAAGAACAAGCGAAAATCTGCAGATGCTGGGAATCAAAGTAACTCGTGATATCAGGTTCGGGCTAGTTCCTTGACAATATCGCTATGTTCAATTTCTGTAACAAGGTTCGGAGGACAAGTAATGAAATCTGAAACAAAAGCTGCATGAACGCAAGAAATTCGACTCAAAATCCTTCGCTTTAATTATATATCACCACTGTGACATCACAATTACCCTGAAGTCATATACAAGTTGCGATTTCCAATCAAAGTTCAAAGTACATTTATTATCGATCTTTTTGTTGGTTGCATTACATATTATAACAAACTTTGTACTTTTTACAGTACAATGCACAACTATGTACGAAGTAGTGATAGAGTTCACGTCACACTTCATGAACACGGGTCTGTATTGAGGTGATGAACCTCGACGACACTGGAAGCCAAATATTGAAGAAATTGAGGGTTTCGATTTTCCAACAGAGCAACAGAGTTCTGCAAAAGTTTCGACCATCTTTTTAGGGCGAAGATGAAAATGTATATACCATACTACCGTCGGATTATTCTGAAATGATACAGGAATTCTTCGGGCCGAAGTCCATACCGCAGTTGCAACGCATTTCGATAGAGTAGTAAAGCATGCTTGCCTCGTCGTTAGGGGTCTTGAGTGTAAGAGTCAGGAAGTCGAGATGCAGATGTATAAAATTTTGGTTACAATATTTTCTGTAGGTCTGTGGCTCCGTTATAGAAATAATGTGAAGTCTCTGTTGAGGATGAAAAAGGAGGGTTATAAGGATTCTGCATGGATCAGAGGACATGAGTTATAAGGAGATGTTGCATAAATGTGCAGTGTTTTCTCTGGAGCATAGTAGGCTAAGGGGCGACCGATAGCTTATAAACTCATAAGAGGCATGGCAGCCAGAATCACTGTCCCGGGCACAAATGTCGAATACAAGAGAGAATGACTTTAAAGCGAGGGGTGGGTTTAGGCAACGTACAGGGCTATTTATTTTTAAGATAGTGTGTGGTAGGTATTGCCGGGGTAGTGATGGAGACACGATAGTAGCCTTGAAAAGGCTTTTAGACGGGCACACCCATATGCCGTGAGAGGAATGTTAAGAATTATATTCCCGTACTGTAACATTCTATGTTCGACGTTCGTGGGACACTGAGACAAAATGATTTTCCGTCATTGGATACTGTAAAAACACTTCGTGGCTATCTGTAGGTAGACCTGGATTAGTTCATGGTATTCCACGATTTGATGCAAAAACTGAGGCAGTGGGAAATCGGTTTTGTGTGGGAAGAACATTATAGTTAAGAGAATTACTCAAGGTCGAATTATCTGGACTAAATTGTTCATACTGGATTATTCGTGGGCCATTTATGATGGGATGTGGCAGGACAGGAAAGAATCGATTGCTCATTGAGTTTAAGTCATTCAGTGTATGGTTCTGGTCACCACGCTGCAGGAAGGATCAGGCAGTACAAGAGAGCAGAAGAGATTCAGCGGGATGTTACCTGAAATTGAGGACTCCAGTTACAAGCAGAGATTGGGTTGAGTGCTATTGTTACCAATGAAACGCTGGAGGGATGGGCATGCCCCTGAAGTTATGAGAGGAAGGAAGGGCGGTTTTTCCAAAGGCAGTCAAGTATAGAATTAGAAACCACAGGTTCAAGGTGAGAGAGAGGAAATTTTAATGAGATCTGAAGGGAAACGGTTCTCACACAGAGGGTGATAGTTATCTGGAACAAGCTGCTAGAGGTGGTAGTAGAAATGGACACAACTACACCGTTTAAAAGACAATTGTACAGATGCCTATATAGGAAGAGAGGAAATCCAGCCTCACACAGGGAAGTATGATTGTTGTTAAGGAACAGGTGAACCGTTAGTGGCCGTTTCTGTGTTGTAGATGGTAAGATTTATTTCCCCAATCTTATCATTTTCTATTGGTGCAGGGGGCTCTGGATAGAGGTAGTACCTTTGATGTCTGGCAGCTGCACTCTACCTAGTCGGGAGGACGGGCATCACTGGTCCTCATCCATCTCCTAAATCTCTCTCGTTGCCTCCAAGTGGTACACAGAACATCAGAATGAAAGTCAACTTGGAAAGACAGAAAGACCCCTCCATCGCCAAATCCTTCAAAGATACAGCTGGCAGAAAATTTGCACCACAGCTGATACTTGATGAAGATGTTCAAATGTTGACAGCTATGTTCAGTGAAGTGAGGACAGAAACAGCGAATGAGATACTTGGAAAACACGGCCAGAAAACCCAACCCTAGGTAATAGAGAAGATCCTGGAAGTGTGTGCAACTGGAAGAGACCTAAAGAAATTTAAGAACACAACAACAGGAGCAGTGGTATGCAGAGAGACAAGCACGATCAGGAAAAAACATGATTAAAGCCAAGGAAGAATGTATTGAGAGACAGTGTACAGAGTTAGAAGATAGGCTGAACAAAAACAACAGGCGAGCATTTCAAATTTTGAAGGACCTGACGAAACAAAGACAGACACGAGTCTCAACTCCAAATCAAAAAAAGAAACTGTCTCACAGAAGATGAATGCATTCTCATCAGATGGAGTGAATATTGTTCAGACCTATACAACCATGAGGTCCAATAAGACCCCAGCATACTCAAGCCAGGACTTGTCAAATGATGATGACTTCCAATTCTGCAGGAAGAAGTAGAAGCAGCCATAGTATCGCTGAAGAATGGGAAAGCTGCAGGAAGAAACAACATCCCAGCCAAGCTGATAAAACATGGAGGAGAGGCAGCGATAAAATTCTGCACCAATATCTGCAACAAAATCTGGCAGACCGAGAAATGGCCAACACTCTGGACAAAATCACACATCATCACTCTTCCCAAGAAAGGCCACTTACAGCAGTGTCAGAATTATAGAACTGTAAGTCTTATCGGCCATGTAAGTGAAGTGATGTTGAAAGTCATCTTAAACAAACTGAAACCACAGGCAAAATCGCCGAAGAACAGGCTGGAATCAGAATTGGAAGTAGTACAACCAAGCAGATATTCAACCTCCGAGTACTGAGCGAGAAATACAAACAACATCATCAGGATATCTGCTTTGTATTCATAGACTTGAAGAAGGTATCCAATAGGGTGTAGCATAATGCACTCTAGGCCACAATGATGTGATAGAACATGGACAGAAGCTGATCCAAACCATCAAGCAGCTCTACACCAAAGGTAGCAGTGCGGTATTTGTCCAAGGCACAGTTGGAGAGTGATTCCGCACACCAGTTGAAGTCCGACAAGGCCACCTTCTTTCACCCACGCTGTTCAACATTTTCCTGGAGCAAGTACTGACAGATGCCCTGAAAGACCACATCGGTACAGTCAGCATCGCAAGACAGGACATAACCAACCTCAGGTTTACCAATGATATTGATGGATTGGCAGGAAGTAAGGGTGAATTGGCCTGCTTTGTGAAGCATCTGGACAGTACATCTACTAGATATGGCATGGAGATCAGCATAGAGAACACCAAGCTGGTGAGAAACAGTGAGAAGCCAATCTCAACAAAAATCACAGTGAATGGACAAGAACTAGAGATTGTCAAACAGTCCAAGTATCCTGGCGCCATCATCACCCAACAAGAATCAAAGCCGAAAGTCCTTCCAAGAACAGATCAAACAACAGCAATGTTGGCTAAACTAAAACCAGTCTTGAGAGACAATAACATCGCTCTCGGAAACTATTTCATGCACTTGTGCTCTCTACCTTCTTGTATGCGTGAGAATCATGAACTTTGATAGCAGAACTGCAAAAGAAGATCCAGGCAGTAGCAATGAGATGCTTCAGAAGTCTCCTTGGCATCCCCTATACAGACAGACCATGTCTCAAAAGACGAAGTACGAAAAGCCATGACGCAGCACGTGAGAGATTACGAAGACCTACTGCCCACAGTAAACAAGAATAAACTGAGATGGTATGGCCACATAACAAGATCAGGTGGACTCACAAAGCCCATTCTTCAGGGGTGCAGGGGAAGAAAAAGGGGCAGAAAGAGGAAATGTCCGGAAAACATTGCGGCGTGGGCCGGAGAGAGCTTTGCCGAAACCCAGGCACTCGCCCGTAACCATGAAAGATGGAGCTACTGATGCAGCGCTCATTTGTACAGCCCCCGACAGCACAAGCGGTTGCAGGATCCATAACTGTAACCATTTTCTTGAAATCAACGACATCTCGGAATGTAAAGTTGTTCTCTTGCCATCCCGTCCCCAGCAGAGGAAAGCACTAGGTTCTGTATGCATCCTACCTTTGAAAACTCCTGAACTTGTCAATGTGATGAAGGCCGAAAGTCTAAGTTTTCTTTCGAATTATGCACCGTCTATCAGCTCACTTCGAGTTTCTGCACTCGGCTGCTCTGTACAACCTGTAGATACTGAAAGTTGGGTCCACATAATCCATTCATAGGGCAAGATCATATATTGCCGTGATTTAAAAGTCAAAACTTGAAGCATAACATTGACAGACCAATGAGCCAAACACCCATTTCTGTGCTGAAAACTCCGTGATCCTTCCTCACTCCACAACTTTACAGGGATGAGTGTGGAACAAAGAGCCCGTGTTTTATTCTACTCATAATGCAACTCTGGTCGGGCCGGTGGGGTGGAAACGAGTAGAGTTTATGACTGAACATGTTGTCAAGTAAAATGCATGTTTCTATCTTTTAATAGAGATCTGAGCGTGTGGGACATTGGAGTTGTGCTTCTTCTCTGATTCGGTGCATGTCTGTGAGATGTGTGGTACATTGAACGAATGGGGTTTTGCGGAGAAGGGCGAAAATGAGATGGGTTGGGCTATGGTAGATGGCAATGGGGTATTAAAACAGACACTATTCACCTGGGGAATGATGCGGAGGAATACGTGCTGCGCTGTGGATGAAAATTAGTACAGACTTTCGAAATGCAGTCGCCTCTTTTCGACATGGATAACATAATTCAATTTCCGGACATTCCTGCAGTTTCCGCATGCCGCCCGTGATTCATGACTTTTCAGTCCGTTTCCTACTTCGCTATGCAGCCAGTAAACACTGGAAATATTCTTGAGATTATCAGTAACAGACACATTTCCTTCAACTTGCTTTGGCATATTTACTAAAGCTTCTCAGCATTGAAAAGGAAACAATGAATAATTCGCTGCAGTTCCCTGACATTTAACGGTATAAGTGTTTGTTATTTCTTTTTTGAAAAGAAAGGAAATGTCAGAAACGGTTCAGCAGCTCGAACTGAGAAGTGCAGACGATATCAATGAATTCATTATATGTCCCGTCTCCATTTCAAATCTCAGAGGAATATAATTCTGGAAGATTAAATAAACTACTGTTTCCGGAGACCCGATGTGGTGCGGTTTGTGTTTTACCATCAACCGTTCACTCGTAGCTGATGGAAATGCCCTACCATTGATAGATAAGTCCTATGCTGGTTTGACTTTCCAAAATCCATCACCTCACACTTAGCAGTATTGAATCTCCTTGGTCCATTTCCCTAATTGATCAAGAATTTGGTACTTGAAGGCACACGAAAAATCAGGCCAATTCAGCATGGTTTAGTGAAGGGAAAATCTTACCCCACATATCTGCCAGAGTTCTTTTTGGAAATATCAGGCAAGATAGACTAAAAAGAGTCGGTGAATGCTGTTTACTTGGGTTTTCTGAAGGTCTTTGACATGATGCTGTAGATGAAGCTGCTAAACAAAATTATAGGACATGGTCCTACTGGAAAAATACTAGCATTGATAGATTGGGTGACTGACAGAAGGCAAAATAAAGGAGGCCTTTTTCTGGTTTTCTGCCAGCGGCTAGCAGTGTCCCACAGGGGTAGGTGTTGGGACCGCTTCTTTTCAGGTTATATGTCAATGATTTGGATGATGGAATTAATCCCATAGTAGTTGGAGTGCAGGTAGTGTTTCCTATCGTGAGGGACGCTAGGACCAGTGGGCAGAGACTCAGAATACAAAGACATCCCTTTAGACCAGCTTAATTTCTGAAAAACAACCTTCAGCTACCAAACTGCTTCGTACCTCCCAGCCAGTTTTGAATTCATCTAACTGCCTTTGTCTGGATTCCTGGCCTTCCAGACCAGCCTACCATGTGGGATATAATCGAAGGTCCAGCTCTACCCTCAACTACTATTTTGTTTACTTCTTCAAAAACTCTAGAATATTCATCATGCATGACTTCCCACAAATAAAGCCACACTAACTTCTCCAGTTCCTGTCGCTCAGAATTCCCTCAAGTGTATTCCCTACCAGTGATATAAACCTGAGTGACCTGTAGTTTCCTGGCTTGTCATTGTTCAAAGTTCTTTGACAACGTAACCGGTGGGATAAAAGGACACAACACACACAGACATAAGGGAAGCTATTATTCTGATGCATTTATGATTGTTTGTATAAAGCTTCGATGTTAAAGTCTGTTGCACTAAATAGATGAATACTAGAAAGACACAAAGATCTGCAATTATGTATGAACAGGTTTGGTAAGTAAGCAAAGAGGCAGCTGGAGTGTACATACAAGAGTTTCTGCAGCTGCTGGAAATCCCATGTAAAATTCTGGAGGAACTCTGCAAGTTAGGCAATACTGTATCTATGGAGGCAATATACAGTCGATGTTTGAGGCTGAGACCCTTCATCAGTACTGGAAAGGAAGGAAGAACAAGCTAGAATAAGAAGTTGGGGAGAGGGAAAGAGTACCCGCGTGTGAAGACAGATGAGGAGAAAGATAATTTAGTGAGGGAGTTAGAATGAAGTGAAAGGCATGGAGGTGACTATTGGAAAGTATAGTCATGGCAATGTAAAGCTGTTGGTTTAGGAAAGATGGTTGGACAGCATACTATATGAACGACATTAAATGACAATAACCACTCATATTCCATGAAGGGGGGCTTCCAGAAAACAGCTAATAGAACTGATAGCTCACAGCTCTACCAACGTAGAACCTTGCATGGACATGCATAGGCCAACTTGGGGCTTTCTGGGTCACACCAAATCCCTCCCACTGTTCAACAAATTCATATGCCATTGATCTTTCCTGAGTTGAGTGCATGATAAGCTACTCTTCATCACATATTAATGTTTTCTGACTGGAAATTGCCTGTGAAAATTAAAAATATCGTAATCCAAGCCTGAATCTAATTTGAAAATCAAGACTCGCGTGAAGCATTTTATTTGAATTGATGTCTCGAGGAAGCACACTGGGATTTCCAAAGGTGCTCTTTAGAACATAGAACATAGAATAGTATAGCACAGTACGGGCCCTTCGCCACACAATGTTGTGCCGACCCTTAAACCCTGCCTCCCATATAACCCCCACCTTAATTTCCTCCACATACTTGTCTAGCTCTTAAATTTCACGAGTTTATCTGTCTCCACCACAAACTCAGGCAGTGCATTCCACGCACGAACCACTCCCTGAGTGAAAAACCTTCCTCTAATATCCCCCTTGAACTTCCCATCCCTTACCTTAAAACCATGTCCTCTTCTATTGAGCAGTGGTGCTCTGGCGAAGATCCATTCCTCTGAATATCTTCTATACCTCTATCATGTCTCCTCTCATCCTCCTTCTTTCAAAAGAGTAAAGCCCTAGCTCCCTAAATCTCTCATCATAATGCATACTTCCACAGGCAGCATCCTGGTAAATCTCCTCTGTACCCTTTCCAATGCTTCCTCATCCCTCCTATCGTGAGGCGACCAGAAATGGACACAGTACTCCAAGTGTAGCCTAACCAGAGTTTTATAGAGCTGCATCATTACCTCACGACTCTTAAGTTCTATCCCTCGACTTATGAAAGCTAACACACCATAATCTTTCTTAACTACCCCATCCACCTGTGAGGCAACTTTCAGGGGTCTGTGGACAGGTACCCCAGATCACTCTGTTCCCCAACACTACCAACTATCCTGCCATTGACTTTCTACTCTGCCTTGGAGTTTGTCCTTCCAAAGTGTGCCACCTCACAATTCCCAGGTTGAACTCCAACTGCCAATTCTCTGCCCACTTCTGCAGCCTATCCTTGTCTCTATGCAATCTTTGACATTCTTCTACACTATCCACAACACCGCCAACCTTTGTCTCGTCTGCAAACTTGCCAACCCACCCTTCTACCCCCACATCCAGTCGTTAAAAAAAATCATGAAGCAGAGGTCCCAGAACCGATTCTTGTGGGACACCATTAGTCACAACCCTCCAATCCAAATGTACCCCCTCCACCACGACCCTCTGCTTTCTGCAGACAAGCCAATTATGAATCCACCTGGCTAAACTTCCCTGGATCGCATTCCTTCTTACTTTCTGAATAAACCTACCGTATGGAACCTTGTCAAATGCCTTACTAAAATCAATTTAGATGACATCCACTGAACTACCCACATCTATATACCTGGTCTCCTCCTCAAAGAACTCCATCAGGCTTGTTAGACATGATCTGCCCTTCACAAAACCATGCTGACTGTCCCTGAGCAGACCATGATTTTCTAAATGCCCACAGATCCTACATCGAAGAATCTTTTCCAGCAGCTTTCCCACCACAGTGGTAAGGCTTACTGCTCTATAATTACCCGGACTATACCTACTACATTTTTGAACAAAGGTATAACATTCGTCTCCCTCCAATCCTCCGGTACCATTCCTGTGGACAACGAGGACACAGACATCCTAGCCAGAGGCTCAGCAATCTTTTCTGTCGCACCATGGAGCAGCCTGGGGAACATTCTGTCAGGCCCCAGGGACTTATCCGTCCTAATGTACTTTAACAACTCCAACACCTCCTCTCCCTAATATCAACACGCTCCAGAACATCAACCTCACTCATATTGTCCTCACCGTTATCAATTTCCCTCTCATTGGTCAATACCGAAGAGAAGTATTCATTGAGGACCTCACTCACTTCCACAGACACCAGGCACATCTTCCCACCTTTATCTCTAATCGGTTATACATTCACTCCTGTCATCCTTTTGTTCTTCACTTAATTGAAGAATGCCTTGGGGTTTTCCTTTACGCTACTCGCCAAGGCCTTCTCATGCCCCCTTCTTGCGCTCCTCAGACCCTCTTAAGCTCTTTTCTTGCGACCCTATATTCCTTAATAGACCCATATGATCCTTGCTTCCTAAACCTCATGTATGCTGCCTTCCTCCACCTGACTGGATTTTCCACCTCACTTGTCACCCATGGTTCCTTCACCCAATCATTCTCTATCTTCCTCACTGGGACAAATTTATGCCTAACATCCTGCAAAAGATCCATAAACATCGACCACATGTCCATAGTACATTTCCCTGCAAAAACATCATCCCAATTCATACCCACAAGTTCATAATTTGCCTCATAATTTGCCCTTCCCCAATTTAAAAAAAAATTCCTGTCCTCTCTGATTCTATCCTTTTCCATGATAATGCTAGAAGCAAGGGAGCGGTGGTCACTGTCCCCCAGATGCTCACGACTGAGAGATCTGTGACCTGACCTGCTTTGTTACCTAATACTAAATCTAGTATAGCATTCCCCCAGCCGGGCTGTCAACGTCCTGGACACACTTAACAAACTATGCTCTGTCTAAACCACTGGAACTTGTCAGGTGCCAATCAATATTAGGGAAGTTAAAGTCATGTTAACAACCCTGTTATTTTTGCACCTTCCTGTTATTTTTGCACCTCCCAATCTGCTCCTCAGTATCTGTGCGGCCAACAGAGGGCCTATAGAATTCTCCCAAAAGAGTAACAGCTCCCTTCCCTTTCCTGACTTCCACCCATACTGACTCAAAGGACAATCCTGCTATATTACCCACCCTTTTTGTAGCTGTAATAGTATCCCTGACCATTAATGCCACCCCTCCTCCCTTCACCCCCCCTTCCCCTTTATCCCTTTTAAAGCACTGAAATCCAGGAATATTGGCAATCCATTCCCGCCCTGGTGCCAGCCAAGTCTCTGTAATGTCCACTCTCTGTAATGCATTGAAGTGCACGCACTTTCACCCTTCTACATTACTACCTTTACACCATTTATTCTGCTTTTCTTTCCTCAAAACCTCTTTATATGTTAGATCTGGCTTTATTCCATTCATGTCTTCCACTGCTCTATTGCTCTGGGTCGCATCCCCCTTGCAAATTAGTTTAAACCCTCCTGAACCATGCTCACAAACCTACCTGCAAGGATATTGCTCCCCCTCGAGTTCATGTGCAACCCATCCAATCTGTACAGGTCTCACCTTCCCCAGAAGAGATCCCAATGATCCCGAAATCTAAAACCCTGCCCCTTGCACCAACTCCTCAGCCGCACATTCAACTACCATCTCCTCCAATTTTAACGTCACTATCACGTAGGACTGGCAGCAATCCTGAGAACGCGGCCCTTGAGGTCCTGTTCTTCAGCCTTCGGCCTAGTTCCCAAACTCACACTTCAGGACCTCATCCCTCTTCCTGCCTACGTCATTGGTGCCAACCTGTATCACGACTTCTGGTTGCTTTCCCTCTCATACCAGGATGCATGCCGGACCCTGGCACCCAGGAGGCCAGGGTGCGAAGGACTCTGCAGAGAGTCAATCCCCCTATAGCGACAGGACCAACCAATATCCTTGACCGAGTACTCAGGGAGTGTGCACACCTACTCACTGACGACTTCATAAACATCTTCCATACTTCAGTCATCCAGGCTATTGTACTAGAAGTTAAAATCAGCCACCATCACCCGTGTACGAAAGAACTCTACACCTTCAGAAATAAATGACTACCGGCCGATGACATTGACACAAATCATTCTGAAGTACTTTGAGGGGCTGGAAATGACACATATCAAAAACGAGTTTTGCCACATTGAACACTCACCAATACACTTACTGATAGAACCGATCTGTGATAGATACCACAGCATCAGTCATGCTTCTGGGCCTGACACACGTAGAATACAAAAAATGATGTTTCTGGATTTATCTTAGCAATTCAATATTATTATTTCAAAGATCTTAGAGTCATAAAGAAGTACAGCACAGGTACAACCCATTTAGTCCATGGCAAAACCATATAGTCTTCCTATTCCCGTGGAGCGGCACCATGACCATAGCCATCCATATCCCTACTATCCATTGTGACGGGATCCTGAATTACCCCTATGAACTGTGCTTCTGAAAAGAGAGAGAGAGAGAGTCATTTAACACCAACATGTTGTTTGTAAGAGAGAGAGAGAGAGACGAAGACTAACTGTTGGACTGTCACTTTAAAGCACTGGAAGTAACTTTGGATTACTACTGAGTTGGAGTTAGAGATACTACCGAGCAGCTCGTAAGCTGCCATGGTGACCGAAGGTGGTGTTATTTAATGGACACTCGATGTTATGATTTTCGGCAGGTTGTTGACACTTCTCAAGCACAGTTCGCCTGCTTGTGCATTTCTTCGCAGACAGAGGAAGGAGGAGTTATTTTAAAGAGAGTTGATGCTCAGCACGGGAAGATAAAATAGGAAGTCATATGATAGACCTGAGACACATGTTCTGGACACTGAATGAGCTTGTTGTGCCCACGGGAAAAGTGGGTTTTGGAGGATCAATCAGGCGGATGGATCCGTCGCTCTTGCAGTGGAAAGGAGGAAAAGAGTTGACTGGTGGGGAGTTGTCCATGTGTCCACCCTCGCCTGGAGGATAGCTCCACCACAGAAAACTGTTCCCCTTTGTTACAGTCACAGTCAGTGACTTTGAAAGGAGTTCAAAGGACAACAAGAAGATCGATGGCGTCAGCTCACCTGAAGACTCAAATCTCTCCCTCTCTCTCTCTATCACTACTCAACTCAATATCACAAACTGAACTAAACTGAACTTTACTCATCATCATAAGACTGTATCTTTTTACCCCTAGACTTAAAGAAGCTATGTTTTTCATACATAGATTCCACACTTACTGATATACTTACTTTTTTATATATAAAATTGTTGCTAATCTGTTTGATTTATCTACATTTATATTACTTTATTGCGTAGTTACTAATAAATATTACTAGTTTATAGCAATACTGGACACTAAAGTGTTTTCTATTTCTGCTGGTTCTTTATTTCCATCACGGGGTTCGTGACAAAATTGGGGCCTGCATCCGCGATATTAACAAATTGGTTGGGAGGCTTGTTTGAATTGATTGGGAAAATCTCTTTCGATCTGCTTGTGTGGAAATACAGCAGAAATGGACGTTAGTGTTGAGGAGTTTATGTTGGAACCAACCCCGGAAGTGTTGGATGATGCTACGAGGGTTGTGCTGTTGGGAATTGCTTACAAGTTAATACTAAAGGTGACCAGTACAATGATGAAAGCTCAGATGCAGACGATATTATCCCAGCATTATATAGATAAGGGAATGTTTGATGAGGAGGCGTTGGAGTTGTTCATGGAAGGTAATCCTATTGAGGATGAGCTTCAGCTTCGTTAGGAAAAACTAAGAATGGAGCACGAATTAAAATTAAAACAGCTCAAGAGAGGGGCTAGAAAGGCAGCAAAACAGAGAGAAGAGGCAGAAAGACAGAGGCATTTCGAGAGGGAGAAATGGTAATGTGAAGATCATGTGGCAGACAAGCAGAGGCATTTCAAGCTGGAAAAGATAGAGGTTGCAGCAAAGAGGTTTAGTGTCAGACCCTGATAATTTTTGAGCTCGGAATGGCTTGTTTTGTGTGATGAATTTAAAAGTTGTGAACTTGTTGATGTAAGGGCATACCCAGATGCAGAGGATGCTGCAACCTTGCAGGGATTTGATAAGGAAGCAGACGAAGAAGTTTTAACCCATGAGGTTGTGTTTATTCCAGGTAAGCGTTCACCAGAGAATAGCTGGGAGCTTCAGGGTGACCTTGAATTTAAAACTGAGACAAGTGATGACAGCCCAGAAGAGGCAGCTGTTCTGATTGAATGTTTTCAGGTTGTGGAAGTACCTGTGAATTCACAGGATTCTGAACCTTATGTTAAAGCTCAGTTAAAGTCTGAAGTGTCTGACTAGGTTGTAAAGGAATGCAGTTTCTGTGTGTCAGATGATCTTGGTTATGTGAATAAGGGGTGAACCTTGGTACCAGTGGTATGTGAGGATTCTCAGTCACTTGTATTAGGCAGTATTTTAAAAGTTGGTGAAGAGGTGGAAATTAGTGAGGTCAGCGTTGCTGAAAATAATGGGAAAAGTTTTGTTCCTGGACTTTTGGATTAAGTGCTGGAAAAGGTTGAACTGATTGCATGACCTTTGACCCTGCAAAGGTTTGTCCTTATTGAGGAAGGAATATATAGAGGAACAGAAACGAGAGTCTGAAATGGTGGCTTTAAAAGAGATGGCTCTCACAGGAAAGGAGGTTCAGACTGAGTCAGTAGGATACTACCTTAGAGATGGGGTGTTGATGAGGAGGTGGAGACCAGTCAATGTGCTTGAAAGTCACGTGGTGGTTCTGAAAGTTTATATGGCTGAGATTTTAAACATGGCTCCCAGTATGTCTGTAGGTGGACATCATGGAGTGAGAAAGACAGTGAACAGGATAATGAAGGAATTTTACTGGCCTAGTTTAAGGAAGGATGCTACAGGATTTTCCATACCTGTCAAGTTGAGGGGAGATCTTATCAGTTTGTTCAGGTAACGCTACTCAAACCGATATCTGCTTTTAGTGAACTTTTCCCGAGGGTCATAGTGGATTGTGTAGGCCCATTGCAAAAGATTGAAGTTGGTTATCAGTATGTGTTAACAATTGTGTTTGCTGTGTCTTGGTCCCCTGAAGCAGTGTCTTTTGAAAACATCGAGGTAAAGACTGTGGTAACAACATTCAGTAAGTTTTTCACACTGGTAGTTCTGCTCAATGAAATTCAGTTTGACCAGGGTTGTAACTTTACTTCAAGAGCATTCTGGGAATAGTTAGAGAAGTGGAAGCTAAGCAGATAGTGTCAACTACATATCACACAGAGTCCAAGGGAGCCTTGGAACGGCTCAACTCAACTCTTAAGACCATGATTAATGCACAATGTGTGAGGAAAGAGAAAAATTGGGATGAGAGGGTTCCCCTCTTCTTATTTATTGTTGGGGATTTGATTCAGATGGCATTGAAGGTTAGATTGTTTGAACGTGTATTCAGTTAAAGGCCAAAAGGAACTTTGACCCTACTCAGAGAAATATGGTCTGATTTAGAAAGATGCGTCAGTATGCTTAATTATGTTTTCAAACTCTGGAAGAGATTTAGTAAGCTCTGTGTCCTTGCAAAGGAAAGTTTACAAGATGGTCGAGTCAAAATAAGACCCTTGATTGCTAGCATTGCAGTTGGGAGAATTGTTATGCAACAAAAAGGATTAACAGAATCTGATAATAGAGTGCAAAAACATGTTTACCCAGTAAATCTAGTCTCACTAAATTGTCAGGATTCCACTGTTTTGGAAAATATAACTGATAAGGTCCATCAGTTGGACACAAAACCGCAAAAACAAGTAAAAGGACTAATTGGCATTTTGAAATGGTGCGCAGGTGCAGTGCATCACGTCATTATAAATTCAGCCCAGCCTATGAAACGGCATCTTCATAGGGAGAACTTTGAGAAAAGCAAAATGGTTGAAGAAGAAATTGGAAACAGGAAAGAACAAGGAAAGAGAATGGATGACTGTATTGGTAGAGTGGGGAAGGCTAAGTACCTTATAAAGTTTGACTTGGTAAAAGGATACTGGGTTGTTCCTTTAACAGAGAGGGCTAAAGGGATATCAGCATTTGTGACACCGTCTAGACTATATGAATACAATGTTTTACACTTCAGAGTGAAGAATGCACCAGGGACATTTCAAAGAATGATCAGTTCTGTGATTGGAGGGTAAGAAAGCACAGGGGTTTATATCAATGACTTAGTGGTCTGGAATAACACGTGGGAAGAGCTTATTGCAGCAGTACAAAAACTGTTTGACAGACTTTCTAAGGCCAGTCTTACTGTGAACCTCACTAAAAGTGAGTTTGGCCATGCCACAGTTACATATTTGGGTTTTGTGGTGGGCCAAGGCCAACTGGCTCCTGTACAGGCCAAGGTTCAAGCTATTGCTGAAGTTCCTGTATGACTAGCAAAGAAGCTTTGAGAAAGTTTTAGGAATGGTTGGGTATTATTGTAAGCTTGGTAAGAACTTTGCTGACATCGCTCTCCTCCTAATAAAACTCCTAGGGAAGAGTGAAAGATTTGAATGGAATGAACTTTGTCGGGAGGCATTTGAACATCTGAAAACCATCCTGTGTTATCATCCTGTGTTGAAAGCACCTGATTTTTCAAAGCCATTTTCTATAGCAACAGAGGCTAGTGATGAAACTGCTGAGGCAGAACTGTTACAGGAAGAAGTGAATAACATTAAACATCCAGTAGCTTATTTCTCAAAATAAACTTTAATGTACACCAGAAAATTTTTTCGACTAAAATGAAGGATAAGAATAGAACGTGTTAAATTGGAGTCTGATATTGCAAGAATGTGACTTAAAAAGGAAACATGTGAAAGGTACTGACAATATTACAGCTGATTAGTTATCCAGATATTAAGTTGAAAATTGTACACATTTTTTCACTGTCATTTGATGATTTTACTTGTATTGTTTTAAACTTTGTAATTTACATTTAGACAAAAATATCGTCCTCGTCATTTTTTTTTCTCTCTGAGGGAAGGGAGTGTGACGGGATCTTGAATTACCCCTATGAACTGTACTTTTGAAAAGAGAGAGAGAAAGAGTTATTTAACACCGACATGTTCTTTGTAAAAGAGAACGAGAGACAAAGACTAACTGTTGGACTTTAAGGCACTGGAAGTAACTTTGGATTTCTACTGAGTTGGAGTTGGAGACAGCACCGAGCAGCTCGTAAGTTGGTATGGTGACCGAAGGCGGTGTTATTTAATGAACACTCGATGCTATGATTTTCGGCAGGTGCCACAGTTAGGTTGCTCATCCTTCCTACAGCCCCCACCCTCATCCACACAGGGGGAAGAATCTCAGACCTGTTGGACAAGCTGAAGGGCTGAGGCTCCTCCAGCACCGTTTCTTGGATCCGACTACCCACCTCACTCGCAGTCACACCCTCTTGTTCCTGACCACAGACCGAATTTGAGGCAGCTAATCTAATGGGTGTGACTTCCCCCTAAAACACAGAATCCAGATAACTCTCCCCATCCCAGATGTGCTGCAATGTTTGAAGCTGAAATTCCAGGTCAACAACTTTGAGCACGAGTTCCTCGAGCAGCCAACACTTGCTGCAGATGTAATCTCCGGGAACAACTCTGGGGTCTACCAGCTCCAGCACATGCAGCTACAGCACATCACCTGATCCTGCATCATCCCTACTTTAGTTAATTAGCTGTAATTTAGTGATTTTTATTTAACCACTACAAAAACCTTACCTACTACTTCCCTGTGCCTCCTTGCCAAAACCTCTTGAGCCAAAGCCTCAAGTTTCCGCTCCTAAACTGATCCACTGCTTTACTTTTGTTTGCTCCTGCTAATGAATCACAAATTGATTGGTCCACTGCTAATGCACTGAGCACCACAAAATGCTCCTTTTTAAACTCTTCTCCCCAACCTGTGTGAAGCTCTCTCCCTCGGCGAATCGATTGATCCTCTGCTAATGCACGGGAAATTGTACAATGTGAGAATGAGCTTGTTCAAGTGAATGATTGCACAGGTAGAAAAGAACTGGGTGGGCCTCTGCTGTAGTAGTAAACAGACAGGCCTCAGGAAAACCCAGCTATGGGTTGGAAATGTACAGGAATTCTATGTTAAAGATAAGCCTACAATTAAAAGAAAGGTCAAAGTGCTAATGCGTATTTGATATCATTGGGCAAGAACCAGATCATAGGTGAATGGATAGAGTAAAGATGGGAAAAAATATGTTAGCTGTGGCAAGAATATAATGAAACAATGAATCTGTTGCATCAATTCTCCTTGAGGACTTTGGGTTGGAAGTAGAAGACACTCCAAGTGTGGAAGCTAAGAAAGCAAGATTTCCTGAGGATATGAGGTCTTTGAATGGGTGATCATAGCCGGATGTTTGATAGTGGAGTCACTATACAGAAGGAAGTATGAAGAAGTATCTGAGAGCCTTCAGATTGAAGTACCAGATTGTAGAAGTCGCTTCGCAGAATTCTGACTCCATTTTTCAACTTTTATTCATCTGATTTCCCTTATTATAACAACCACATATAACAATTACAGCACAGAATCAAGCCATCTCGGCCCTTCTAGTCCATGCCGAACTGTTACTCTCACCTAGTCCCGCTGACCTGCACTCAGCCCATAACCCTCCATTATTCTTATTCTTGTTATTCTTATTCTTATTCCATCCTCTTATTTCAAAATGCAGATTGGCACCAGGAAGTACTGGATTATGCACCTTCCTATGAGGTTAAAGAGAAAACTTGATGCTTGATATTGATAACGTTTCCCTTCAAGTGTATCCTTTCCCCAATTGGTATAGCCGTATATGGAACGACTAGTATGTGGTCTTTGCCGTCATGACAGCCTCATGTTCTGGGTTCTGCTAGGGAGAGCAGTTCTAATGGTATACTTGTTTGCTGTGAGCCTCCTATTGAGGTCACACAATTGCCTTAACTGGAAAAGACAAAGGTAGTAGTGGAGGGGGTGTTTTTCCGACTGGAGATCTGACAGGTAAGTTTGCAGATAGCTTAAAGGGTGGTGCAGTTTCATATAGTGAAGAGGTTGTCAAAGTATTCAGCAGGTTATAGACCAACTACAAATGTGGTCAGATAAATGGCAAGTGTTTACCTAGAAAAATGTGAGTTGTTGTCATTTCACAAGTGAGAGGAAAATATATAGCAAATGGCAGGATCCTCAGGAGAATTGATGGTCTGAGGAATATTGGTCTGCAAGTCTCTAGTTCCATGAAAGTGGCAACGGATGCAGAATAGATGGTTAATAAAAAATGTCAAATGGCATACTTGCGTTTGGGGTGCTGATTATTAAAGTAGGGAAGTCATGTTGAAGCTATATAAAACTTTTGCTCGGTCACATTTAGAATATTGCAAACAGTTGGGTTGCCACATTATAAAAAGAATGTGGAGGCTTTGAAGAGAACACAGAAAAGGTTCACCAAGATATTGTCTGGATTAGAGAGAACTTGGACAACTTGGGATATTTTCTCTGGAGCATCAGAGGTAGAGGGGTGATTTGATGGAAATATAAAATTATTAAAGACATAGATGGGGCAGGTAATCAGAGTTTTTCCCATGGTTGAAATGTCAACTACAAGAGAGCATAGCTTTAAGTTCAGATGTGCAAAGTTTAAAAGAGATTTTAATTTTATTACAGTACTAGCAACTGGGATTCAATTCCATCACTGCATGTAAGGAGTCTGTACATTCTCCATATACCCTGTGGGTTTCCTCTGGTGGTTCATTTTCTTCTCACATTTAAAGGACATATGGGTTGGGGTTAATAGGTTTTTGTATGTGATTTTGACACCAGAAGCACGGTGACACTTTCATCTCCAGCACTTGCTTGGAGTATGTTATTGATGCAAACAACACATTACACTGCATGTTTCAATGTTTTGATGTACGTGTGACAAATAAAGCTAGTTTGAAAAGATCTTTATCTTTTTAGATCATTTTCCATTGATGATAGTTGCCTGGAATGCACTGCCGGGGAAGTAGTGGAAGCAGCTACAATTATTAATATCTGAACAACATTTAAACAGGAGCATGAACAGACAAAAATTAAAAAGATAAAGTCCATGCACACACAGATTTGATTAGTTAAAATTGGCATGATGTGCTGTAGGGCCTGTGTTGTACTGGTCTATGTTCTAAGTGCTTTTTCTGCTCTTGTGGCAGAGGACCATGTGGTGTATGTTGACAATGATCTTTAAGCCAAGGGTGTTGTTTGCAGCAGGTGAGTAAACATCCAGTACCTGATGAAGGACCTCAGCCCGAAATATCCACTGTTTATTCCCCTTTATACATGCTGCCTCACATGCTGAATTCCTCAATTGTACGTGTTTTGCTCAGGATTTCCAGCACCTCCAGACTCTCTTGCAAACGATCACAGGCAAGACTTTTCTTCATGGTTTGTTCACCAACAAAGCAGTGACTGTGTCAAGGTGGCTGAATGGTTCTAGAACCAAAGAAAGGGACCGAGGTGCACAGCCATATTAAATCACATTTTCTGGATCTGTGTTGGTTACCTGTCACTTCTATTTCCATCCCCTGTCAATGAGCTTCAGTTACTGAACAGATTAAAGTTGAGATTCAGTTTTTTTCTTTTTTCGAGTTTGACTGAAATCTTTCTGTTCTGCAGAATTTTAAATTTTCTTGCCTGATAAACAGAGAAAGGCAGAATTTACTTAAAAGAATCAGCTCCAAATCAAAGCAGATTTCTCCACTTGGATCAACAAAACATGTCACAACCCTGGATAATGTTCCAGGCTCCGTAACTAGTAGTGGAATTGCACCCATTTTCCATCTACTGAAAGGAGCTTCATTGGTGCTAATACCCCATCATAACAAAACCAACATTATCTGTCCCAAAAACAGAATCACAATAACTGGTGCAGATTGTTGATTTTAACAGATTGTTTACTTAAAATAGTTCATTACAGCAGAGAAAATTGTCTCCCTCCAGCTTAGACGTTCTAACTTGGATTTTATGCTGCAAATAATTTTCTCCTGACATATTGCAAACCTCCCCATCCCCTTTCCCCAGTTGTTGAGAAATTAATATTTGACTCTCCTCATGATTATGAAACCTCTTATCACTCCTGTTTCAATTCATTCCTCTTATCCCACACACAGCAGCCCCCTCACAGACCCAGCTCTTCCCACCGCACTCTTTGAGAATATCCTGTCATGAGCCGTACACAACCATGCCAGCTTGCAGGCTTCAGTCGCTCTAACTCTCCCGAATATGGATAGCTGCCGCAGCCCTTTAAGGGTTCAGGACCATCCCGCTAATTGCTGATCATGTTTTGGGTGCCAGTAATTGAGTAATTAAACAGCATCTCTACTGAGCTTCAGTGCTCAAACATAAGCCCTACTAGTGATATTGCTTTGCACTCAGTTCTCAATCCAGTTTGATACTGTGTCTCGAACCTTGCTTTAGATACTCCAGCATTTGGGTCCAAACCATTCTTGATCAGCACTCTCGTCACATATCCTTGAACTATCTCCTGTTTTCCTGCTAATCTCTTGTAGCAATAGAGAGTGTGTGTGTGTGTGTGTGTGTGTGTGTGTGTGTGTGTGTGTGTGTGTGTGTGTTTGTACACAAGCAGCTTGGCGATCATTAGGGTCCATTCATTGAAGCCGGATTATTGAAAGTAGAGGCTTGGGGCTGGATTTAGCCTGGAAGAGGATGCCATCATTGATTCCGTTACTCTGCAGGTGAAGTTGGGTGCTATTCTTGAGGCAGCATTGGCGATGCCTTAAGTGCATGAGGTGCCAGCTCTCAGCAGATTCAGTCTCACAGTCTCACAGCAATATCAAGATGGCGCCGGTAACTGGTGACTCTCCGCGTCCTCTTCCGAGCAAACTGCCATCTACACTATCCTATACCCGAGAAATCCTTCTAAACCTCCACTCTGCTACACCTAACAAGATGAACAGCACCCTGGTGAAACTACTGACCCAGCTGGAGATTACCACACTAGAATTGCTTCTTAAACTCCAGACCGCACCTGGGCCTGACCAGCGAGGCCTGGTTCGAGGCCCACCACGTTCCCGGAGACCTGCGGCCTGCTACTGTGCCGTAGTGCTAGGAGACACGGCCCATTCCGACCAGCACCTCTCTGGAGCAGACGACCACACAGAAGTGACGTCAGGGACCTCAAGGTTCCCCAGACGCTTCCCCGGAGCAACCACCGTAAAGCCCCGTTGGAGGCCATCCACAGCTGCCGGAAGTGAGGCCTCCGCCACCGACCTCGGAAATCGAGTCCGAGGCTCGGCTGGAGCAGAGGCCTCCGCAACCATGACTCAACACATGGACTCGTTTCAGCCAGGAGCCCAGCCCTCCAGGATTATATGTCGGCTTCGGGGCCTGACCCAATCGACAGCCCGGGCCCCCAACAGCTGGAAGTGGCAGCGGAGCTCCCTGTCACTCGGCCCGATCTGGAGCGCCCGCCGACACGACCCGCCGATCGATAGCCGCAGGACACGTCCAGCAACCTCAAAGAGCTGCCAACACACTGCATCAATGGAAACCTGGAAAGATGCACTATTTACCAAGGAAGCGTGGGAAAAGAGCTGGGCAGCTGGACAGATTGAATCTGAGGGGCTTTAGGGTCCCTATGCCCACCATCCTACTAGCTAATGTGCAAGCCATAGAGAACAAGGTGGATGATCTTAAAGGGATACTCACCTACTGCAGGGAGATGCAGAACTGCTGTGTATTCTGTTTCACCGAGACCTGGCTCTCCCCTGCCACCCCCGACTGTGCCATCCGACTGGAGAGATTTTCGATCCATCGGATAGACCGCAAGGCGTCTTCGGGCAAGACGAGGGGAGGTGGAGTCTGCCTACTCATCAACGCTGCGTGGTGCTCGGACACATTGGCACTGACAAGCTCCTGCAGCCTGGACCTGGAACACCTGTTGGTGAAGAGTCGTCCCTACTATCTGCCACAGGAAGTCACCTCGGTATATACTGATAGCTGTCTGTATTCCATCACCACACCCCCCCACCCCCAAAGGCGGACGTGGAATGTGCTCTGAACATACTGTATGCCAACAACAGTGAACTTGAGACCAGGTATCCGGAGGCTTTACTCATTACAGCCAGGGAATTTAACTAGGCCAACCTCAGAAAAGCACTGCCAAAGTTATACCAAAATCTCTCCTCCCCCACTAGAGGCCCGAATATACTTGAACACTGCTACACAGCAGTCAAGGATGCCTACCGTTCCACCCCACGACCTCAGGCCATACTCCTCCCAGCTTACAAACAGAAACTGAAGCGGGAGGTCATGGTGTCTAAAGTAGTGTCGCGGTGGGTGGAGAAAACAGATGAGGTCCTCCGTGACTGCTCTGAATCGGTGGACTGGTTAGTATTCAAGGACTCGGCAGCTAACCTCACTGAGTATGCTTCAGCTGTCAAGGAATTTATTTGGAAATGTACAGAGGACTGTGTGTCTCGCAAGACGATCTGGGTATTCCATAACAGGAAACCTTAGATGAATTATGAGGACAAGTTCCTTTTGAAGGCTAGAGCTGCAGCTTTTTGGTCCGGGGATAACCAGAAGGATGCCGGTAGACTATGACAGGGTCTAAATGAGATCACTGGGCGCAAAGAAAAAGCTGGGAATATCAATAACCGTGGCGCTTCTCTTCCTGACAAACTTAAATTATTCTGCGCAAGATTCAAACCGCTCCTTCTGGATGAACCGGACATGGTGGCATCGAGATTCATCGTCACCGAGGAGGACGTCAGAAGGGCCTTCCTGAAGATAAATCCAAGGAAGGCGACAGGCCCCGATGGTGTCCCAGGACGGGTTCTCCGGGCCTGTGCAAGCGAGCTAGCTGGAGTGTTCACTGACATCTTCAACTGCTCCTTGCTTCAGTCTAAGATCCCCTCGTCTTTTAGGAAGGCAACGATAATCTCAGTGCCGAGGAAGAGCAGGGTGGCATGCCTGAATGTCTATCGACCTGTGGCTCTGACATCAATTGCTATGAAGTGCTTTGAGTGATTGGTCATGGCACACATCAACCACAGCCTACCGGTCAACCTCGATACTTTGCAATTCGCCTACCGGAGCAACAGGTCAACAGCAGATGCCATCTCTCTGGCCCTGCATTCCTCCTTAGAACACCTGGAGAATAAAGACACATTCTTTAGGCTCATTTTCATTGACTACAGCTCTGTCTTTAATACCATCATTCCAAATAAACTGATTCCTAATCTCCGGGACCTGGGCCTTAGCACTCAGACCTGCAGCTGGAACTTCAACTTCCTCACAAACAGGACACAGGCTGTGAAAATAGCGGACAAGCTCTCCTCTACAATCACTCTGAGCACCGGTGCCCCAGAAGGCTGTGTATTCAGCCCCCGCTGTACTCACTGTACACCCACGATTGTGTAGCCAAGTTTCCAACGAACACAATATATAAGTTTGCCGATGACACAACAATTGTAGGCCGTATCTCTGGTAATGATGAGTTTGAGTACAGAGAGGAAATTAGGAACCTGGTGGCATGGTGCGAAGACAATAACCTATCCCTCAACGTCGGCAAGATGAAGGAATTGGTTGTTGACTTCAGAAGGAGGAGTGGACAGCACGACCCATTTTACATCGGTGGTGCGCAAGTGGAACAGGTCAAAAGATTTAAGTTCCTCGGGGCCAATATCACAAATGACCTGACTTGGTCCAACCAAGCAGAGTCCACTGCCAAGAAGGCCCACCAGTGACTTTACTTCCTGAGAAAGCTAAAGAAATTTGGCCTGTTCCTAAAACCCTCACTAATTTTTATAGATGAACCGTGGAAAGCATTCTTCTAGGGTGCATCACAACCTGGTATGGAATTTGTCCTGTCCAAGACGAAAGAAGCTGCAGAAGATCGAGAACACAGAGCAGCACATCACACAAACCCATCGTCCGTCCTTGGACTCAGTTAGCACCACACGCTGTCGGAGCTGTGCTAGCAGGATAATCAAGGCCAGGATCCACCCAGCCAACACACTTTTCGTCCCTCTTCCCTCCGGGAGATGGCTCAGGAGCTTAAAGACTCGTATGGCCAGACTTGGGAACAGCTTCTTTCCAACTGTGATAAGACCGCTGAACTGATCTTGACCCGGATCTGGGCCGTACCCTCCAAATATCCGGACCAACCTCTCAATTTTATTTTTTGCACTACCTTACTTTCCATGTTCTATTTTCTATTTATGATTTATACCTTAAATTTTTAATATTTACTATCGATTTGTAGTTCAGGGAGCAGGAAGCGCAGAATCAAATATCACTGTGATGATTGTACATTCTAGTATCAATTGTTTGGCGACAATAAAGTATAAAAAGTATGGAAAAACAGGGTCCGCTGCTCTCCTGTGGGCCATGAGCTTCAGTGAAGATTCAAGTCTTGCTTTTTCTCTCCCATTTGTTTCAATGGCCAATGACTGTTAATTCTGAAAGTGATGATTGTTAATGCCTGTCTTTCTCTTCAATGCCCCTCCAAAGAAATGTGAAGATCACATTTTACAATGATTTTTCATGGAAGTTTATTGTCAGGGGCCTGTTGTTAAGCAGTGGATGTACATTAGCAGAAGGTGTCTGTTTTATGGATTGTAAGTATAAGGCCTATTTGTTCTGATACATGCATCATTGAAGAAGTTGGTTACAGCTTGGAGCTTGTCCTCTTAACATGTGTATATTCAAGTTTCATCTGGATGGTGCAGCATGGATACAGTGATTTTTGTTCTGGTGTTGGCTACCAAAGCCCACAGAACACCAATGCAGTTAGTTTTCCCAACTCCTTCCTCATCTTTGTGGAGGCAATGTGACCGAACAGTTTTCTATTTCCTGTGTAATTAGTTCTAATGCATTTGGACAACTGCTGGCAGCCAGGTGGAGTATTAATGCAAGAAGGATCAAGGAGAGTGTTGTGATGATAATGCAGCCTTGCGGACCAGTTCAGTCTATTGTTGGTTATCATGAGCCCAGTTTGCTTGAATTCACATTGCCATCATACCGCAACCTCACACAAATGAAAGGTTACACCATATTGTGAGGACAATAGGCTTAAGTTACAGTTGGTTTAGAAAAGATAGTTTGCGATGCAGTGGAACCAGGGACGCTTATGTCAAAGATAGAATTCTGCTGATGAACTATTCAAAATTCACCTTCCCGTGTGTAATGACTGCCATTCATTCCATGCTATTCAGTGTGTTTTGGCTCTCAATGGCATGGATCCTTCTGTTTTTGGACTATCAATGTCTTGACAGTGTTGAGGAATCCATACCGTGAGACCATAAGACATAGATGCAGAATTAGGCCACTTGCTTGAATGAGACCCCTCTGCCATTCCATCATGGTGGATTTATTATCCCAGTCAACCTCATCCCTCTGCCTTCTCTCTATTACCTTCAACATCTTGAATAATCAAGGACCTATTCACCCTCACTTCAACCATAAATAATAATTGAGCCTCCACAATTACATGCGGCAATGAATTCCGCAGATTCACCACTCATTGGCAAAAGAAATTCCTCCTCATCCTTGCTCTCGAGAAATGCCCTTATTTCTGATCAGTGCCCTCTGGTCGGAGATTCCCCTAATACTGGAAACATCCTCTCCACATGAACTCTGTCTAGGCCTCTCATTATTCAGTATAACTTGAGGTTATTAACCCGCTGTCCTGCTTGTTGTCCAATTGGCCCCTTTTCTTTCAATTTAGATTATTTGTTGAACCCCCACCTTGTTCCTTGTGGAGCTTCTATACTTCCTTCAGCTGCAGTGGGATTTCTAATTTCAGAACCCAATGTTCTTGCAGTTAATTTGCTCTTGATCGTTCTCTTTAAATGAAAGAGTCTTGTTTCAGGGTCTATTTTAATGCGAGGAGTATCATGAATAAAGCGGATGAGCTTAGAGCATGGATCATCACTTAGAGCTATGATGTTGTGCCCATTAGAGAGACGGATGATGCAGGGGCAGGAATGGATACTTCAAGTGCCAGGCTTTAGAGGTTTCAGAAAGGAAAGGGAGCGAGGCAAAAGAGGTGGGGGCGTGGCACTGTTGATCAGCGATCATGTCACAGCTGCATAATCGGAAGAAGTCATGAAGGGGTTGTCTACAGAGTCTCTGTGGGTGGAAGTTAGGAATAGGGAGGGGTCAATAACTCTACTGGGTGTTTTTTTATATATCTACACCACCCAATAGTAACAGGGACATCGAGGAGCAGATAGGGAGGCAGATTCTGGAAAGGTGTAACAATAACAGCGTTGTTGTGGTGGGAGATTTTCATTTCCCAAATATTAATTGGCATCTCCCTAGAGTGAGGGGTTTAGATGGGGTAGGGTTTGTTATGTGTGTTCAGGAAGGTTTCTTGACACAATATGTAGATAAGCCTACAAGAGGAGAGGCTGTACTTGACCTGGTGTTGGGAAATGGACCTGGTCAGGTGTCAGGTCTCTGAGTGGGAGAGCATTTTGGAGATAGTGATTACAATTTTATCTACTTTGCCATAGCATTGGAGAGGGATAGGAACAGACAAGTTAGGAAACCGTTTAAATTGGAGTAAAGGGAAATACAAGGCTAACAGGCCGTAAATTGGAAGCATAAATTGGAAACGCATGTTCTCAGGGAAATGTACGGAAGAAAGTGGAAAATGTTCGGGGGATATTTGTGTGGGGTTCTGAGTAGGTACGTTCCAATGAGACATGTAAAGAACGGTAGGGTATAAGATTCATGGTGTACAAAGGCTTTTGTAAATCTAGTCAAGTAGATAAAAAGAGCTTCCAAAAGGTTCAAGAAACTAGACAATTTTATGAATCTAGAGGATTATAAGGCTAGGAAGAAGGAGCTTAAGAATGAAATTAGGAGACCCAGAAAAGGACCTGGAGAAGGCCTTGGCGAACAGGATTAAGGAAAACCCCAAGGCATTCGACAAACACGTGAAGAATAAGAGGATAAGACGTGAGAGAATAGGACCAATCAAGTGGGACAGTGGAAAAGTGTGTACGGAACTGGAAGAAATAGTGGAGGTACTTAATGAATACATTACTTCAGTATTCACTACAGAAAAGGATCTTGGCGATTATAGGGATAACCTGCAGTGGACTGAAAAGCTTGAGAATGTAGATATTAAGAAAGGGGATGTGCTGGAGCTTTTGGAAAGCATCAAGTTGGATAAATCACCGGAGCCAGATGGAATGTACCCCAGGCTACTGTGGGAAGTGAGGGAGGAGATTGATGAGCCTCTGGCAATGATCTTTGCATCATCAATGAGGACGGGAGAGGCTCCGAGGATGGGAGGGTTGCGGATGTTATTCTCTTATTCAAGAAAGAGGGTAGGAATAGCCCAGGAAATTATAGGCCAGTGAGTCTTACTTCAGTGGTTCGCAACATCAAAAAAAAAACAAAGGGCTGATTATCAATTACAGGAGCAAAAAGCCAGAGATCCATGAGCCAGTGCTCATTAGGTGATCTGAAGTAGCAAGGGCCAGTAACATTAAATTTATCGGCGCTACCATATCAGAGGATCTGTCCTCAGACTGGCATTAATGGCAGTTTGATGTCAGTGGTGGGTAAATTGATGGAAAGTATACCTAGAGATAGTATATATAATTATCTGGATAGACAGGGTCTGATTAGGAACAGTCAACATGGATTTGTGCGTGGAAGGTCATGTTTGACAAATCTTATTGATCTTTTTGATGAGGTTACTAGGAAAATTGACGAGGGTAAAGCAGTGAATGTCGTCTATATGGACTTCAGTAAGGCCTTTGACAAGGTTCCACATGGAAGGTTAGTAAGGAAGGTTCAATCATTAGGCATTAATATCAAAGTAGTAAAATGGATTCAGCAGTGGCTGGATGGGAGACACCAGACGGTAGTGGTGGATAACTGTGGGTCAAATTGGAGGACGGTGTGTAGCGGTGTGTCTCAGGGATCTGTACTGGTCCAATGTTGTTTGTCATATATATTAATGATCTGGATGATGGGGTGGTGAATTGGATTAGTAAGTATGCAGATGATACTAAGATAGGTGGCGTTGTGGATATTGAAGCAGGTTTTCAAAGCTTGCAGAGAGATTTAGGCCAGTTAGAAGAGTGAGCTGAAAGATGACAAACGGAGTTCAATGCTGAAAAATGTGAGGTGCTACATTTTGGTAGGACTAATCAAAATAGGACATACATGGTAAATGGTAGGGCATTGAAGAATGCTGGAGAACAGAGGGATCTAGGAATAATAGTGCATAATTCCCTGAAGGAGGAATCTTACGTGGATAGGGTGGTGAAGAAAGCTTTTGGTATGCTGGCTTTTAATAATCAGAGCATTGAGTATACAAGTTGGGATGAATGTTGAAATTGTATAAGGCATTGGTAACGCTAAATTTGGAGTATTGTGTACAGTTCTGGACACCGAATTATAGGAAAGATGTCAATGAAATTGAGAGAGTACAGAGGATGTTTACTAAAATGTTACCTATGTTTCATCTCCTAAGATCTTTATTCTTTGGAGCATAGAAGGTTGAGGGGGGTCTTGATACAGGTGTTTAAAATTATGACAGGGATTGATAGAGTTGACGTGGATAGGCTTTTTCTGTTGAGAGTGGGGGAGATTCAAACAAGAGGACATGAGTTGAGAGTTAAAGGGCAAAAGTTTAGAGGTAACATGAGGGGGAACTTCTTTACTCAGAGAGTGGTAGCTGTGTGGAACGAGCTTCCAGCAGAAGTGGTTGAGGCAGGTTCGATGTTGCCGCTTAAAGTTAAATTGGATAGATATATGGACAGGAAGGGAATGAGGTTTATGGACTGAGTGCAGGTCAGTGGGACTAAGTGAGAGTAGAAGTTCGGCACGGACTAGAAGGCTGAGATGACCTGTTTCCGTGCTGTAATTGTAATTGTTAAATGGCAAGACTTGGCAGTGTGGAGGACCACAAAGAAAGCATGACATTGCCTCTAATTTCTTCGAAGTTTGTGTCAAATCCATATGTCATCTAAAACTTTGATAAACTTCTATAGATGCGCAGTGAAGAGTACCCTAACTGGTTATATCATGGCCTGATATAGAAACATCAGTGCCTTTAAATGGAAAGGTGTACAGAAAGTCATTGATACACGCCTATTGATCAGAGGCAAAGCCCTGGCCACCATTTACAAGAAGAACTGCCACAAGTGTAACGCCATGGTTCACATTTTCACTATTATGCTGTAGGTATTTCATTTAGCAGTTCTGCAAGAGCTACTGTTCTGCCTTCAACCTGTTTGGGTTATTTTTTCAAGATAAGGGATGATGTGGAATGTGTGCCATACAACTAGCAGGAGTTTTTTTTTGGTGAGAGACAGTAAGTTTGGGCTTGAGGTTTTTTTTTGTATGAGAGGAGATGAAGAGAGAAAACGCTGGGGAGAACCGGTCTAGCATATGATCAGTGGGAGACCCGTTTGTTCGAGATGGACTGTGAGCGATGCTTGGAAGGTGGTGTGTCCTTTCATGTGGACCAAGGGCCCAGTGCATGAGTGACAGAGAAGTTCAAGATGAGTTCCAACCTGTGCACATTTGACAGTTTAATTGGAATGAGCCTTTTTTTTTTGTTATTCTTTACTAACCCTTCAGTCAAGATTCATAAATATAATTCCTTTAATCGTATGCAATGTACAGTCTGCTATTTCGTGGCATTAATTTGTAACAGGGTAGCAAATGACACAGCATACACACAAACCGAGGTTTGGGGTAGGATCAAGCACGCCTACCCCAATCTCACGGGTTTGGCAGGGCCAGTGTCATCTTCCCCAGTCTTACACAGCCAAGGAAACTGGGGTGTTTCACAACAAAGCAGCATCCACCATCAAGGATCCTCATCATGTAGGTTATGCTATCTTCTCGTAACTACCACTGGCAGGAGGTACGGAGACTTCAGTCCCACTTCAGGAACAGTTATTACCTACAAGCATCAGGCGGCTGAACCAGTGCAGATAACTTCACTCACCTCAGTGCTGGATGAACCCCACAACTTAGACTCATTTTCAGGTACTCTACAACTCATGTTCTCTTTTCACGTTTATCTTTTTTGCATTTATTATTTGCATGGTTGTCCTCTTTGCATATTGGATGGTTGTCAGTCTTCGTCACGTACAGTGTTTCATAAATTCTATTGTATGTCTTTATTTTCCTGTCAATGCCTGAAAGAAAATGAATCTCAAAGTGACAAATTCTTGCTTTGCTAATAAGTTCCCTCTGCAAGGGACTGGCAGCTGTTGGTGGACCTCGAAGGGCAGCTGAAGTTCCCCAACCATATCGCAGCCACCACCCTGCAACCAGATATTGTCCTTCTGTCTGAGTCGACTAAGCAAGTGGTGCGGCTGGAGCTGACAGTCCCATGGGAAGATAGCTTGGAAGAGGCCTTTGAAAGGAAGCTCTCCAAGTACGCAGGACTGGTCAGCAACTGTCAGCAGGCTGGATGGAGAGTGCGGTATCTCCCAGTGGAGGTTGGTTGTAGGGGAATAGTAGCCCGTTCCTTAGTTAGAGCGTTTAGCATTTTAGGCATCGAGGGAGAGAGGAAGAGGAGAGCCATCCGCAGTACCACCGATGCGGCAGAGAGGGCCTCTAGATGGCTGTGGCTCAAAAGAGGGGAGCCATGGAATCATAAGTAGCTAGCCATCTGGACACAAGCTGGGGTCTGTTCAGCCCCGGCTGGGTCACCTGGAGGAGGTTGTATGATGTTGAAAGACCCAAAACCCCCGATGATTCCAGGAACATCACTGAAGATGGGTCCAGAAGCATCCATAGATGTATGTACACAACTGTGAACTTTAAATTCCAATATTAAAAGCCAATGCTGAAACATTTTAAACTGGGAATACTTCCAATACCTCAAGTTAGATAGCTTTGATTAACTGCAGATATACAAAATAAAATTCATGATCTTCAGTGTATTATTATAGTTGTTGCCTTCCTGAGGAGTCATAGAGCTATATATAGCATGGAAACAGGCCCTTCAGACCAATTTGTCCATGTTGAGCAAGATGTCTTTCTGAGCTAGTCCCAATTAGCTGCCTTTGAGCCATATCCCTTCAAAAGTTTCCTTTCCATGTACCTGTCCAAAAGACTTCTAACCATTGGAATTTTAGCCACCAGTACAGTTTCTTGATTAGCTTGATACATCTACCCACTACACTCTGTGAAAAGTTCGCCTCTCATGTCCCTTTTAAATCCTTCTCCATCAATGTCTGCCATATTCACACTCCCCTACATTTGGGAAAATCACTGACTATGTATCTCGCCTATCCTCCAGTGAATTAATGTACCTGTGAAAAGCCTCTCCAAAGCTCTAGATGGAAAAGTTCCAGCATATTCAGCCATTTTATTTACAAAATGCAATCCCTTTGTTCTTGGTAACAACCTTGTCAATCTTTTCTGCAATCTTTCAAGCTTAATGACGTTCTTCCTATAGCTGAGTGCTACAGCTGGACAAAATATTCTATATGTTTGAAAGTTTGAGACCTCGAAAGATTGTTTGAAAAAAGAAAAAAATCAGGAACTCAAATTTTGCACAGACCACATGGATGACTGAGCAGTGGTGCTATCTCTGCAGGATCAAACAAATCCATGGGCAGAATAAGGGAACCAATGTCTGTGTCCTTCTTCAAGCAAACATCTCAGCATTGATACCACAGCTTTGGCTGCAAGTCCAAAATGCAGATCACATCTCTATGTGTGACATAATTGCTGAAATTCATCCCATTCCTCCCTTCCACTGTCTAAATCAAGCCTGCAGTTTGATGGACGCAGTAGAAATACTGCGGGGGTGGAGGGGAGTGGAATGTTGGCCGTGAAGTTTAGTCAAATATGGAGGAAAACCAGAGCAGACATATGCATAATAAGGCATTTAGAAAGTTCACTGGGCTCCATTGCAATACAAGATGCCTGACTGGTAAGGCAAATTTAAGTCAGGTAATATGAAAAAAGTTGGCATTTTGTAGTAGGGTACAGAAGTTTCAGATGTGTTGGTGGGGGCGGGGGTGGTAAAAGAGCGTTACGTTATTGACCAGAGATCATCACTGCAGCAATGAGGGACGATAACATACAAGTCTATTCAAAAAAAAACTACATGGGCAGACCTTTGTAATTATAAAAGAAATATATCCCTTTGATGTGAATATGCTCATTTCACCTCCAAATAGATGTGTAGGCAAATCTCAGAGGCAGATAAATAATACCATAGTGGTAATCAGGAATTTCAGCTTACCCCAGGACAGTGAGAATTGCCTTAATGTGAACCGCTTACTCTGGGTGATTTTTTTTTTTTGTTAATGCTTCCAGTACATCTGATTCTGCCAGTAGGTAATCCTGCTGGGGATGAATAATCATATGGAATGAAGAAGAGGGACTGGGTGAGTACTTTGTGGATAGTAAATATATATTGTTTGATTTCAAGGAAGTCACAGACATGGATAAGAACAATCTGGAGAATAAGTTTCTGAATTCTGGGGAACCAATTTCAAAATCATTAGACCGCATTAAGAGCATATATGCTTAGAGATAAATCTGCATTTGGGATGCAGGAGTCACTCGACTGCGAGAGTACGCCCAGATAATAAAAGTTACTTTTTTGTTGCTTTTAATACAGTAATTAATGGAAAAAAACAATTGATCTTATGGGCTGAGGCCCTTCATCAACATCACACATACATATAATGGATGTTTCTCTTCATCGCTTAGCATGGAGAAAATGATGGAAGTGAAGGAAATGTGAAAATTAATGGTGTTGTTTTGGATCAGCAGGGAGAGGAGCTATTGGAGACAATAAAGTGCTTTATGGTGGATAAATCTCCAAGAGCTGGTCAGATGGATTCTCAAGACTTGTTGAAAGCTAGGAAATAAATTGTGAGGGCCCTTGCAGAGATTTTTGTTTCATCCTTGGCCATGAGTGAGGTCCCAGGGGACTGGAGAATGGATAATGTGATACCATTGTTTAAAAGTAGAGGCAGATTGAGCCCGGAAACTACAGGCCAGTGATCCTGACTTTGATGGCAGGGAAATTGCTGAAGCAAGTTCCGATGAACAGGATCTATCAACATTTGGAGCGCTGGGGTCTGAATTAGGAGATTCAGTACAGCTTAATGCATAGAATGTAGTATCTTACAAATCTTTAGCATTGTTTTTATATTACTAAGTGCATAGCTGAGAGGAAGGCAGTGGATATTGAGTAGATGGTCTTTAGTAGATGGCCTTCAACAAGGTCCCTCATGACAGGCAGTTCCAGAAAGTCTGACTGCATGGGCTCCTGGACAAGACCATGGATCGGATTCATTATTGCTCAGTGGTAGGGGAAAAGGACAATGACTGAGGGTTGTCTCTCAGACTGGACAATTGTGCCTAATTTCCAGTGGTGTCCCACAGGGGTCAGTGCTGGGACCATTGATATTTATAATTATATAAATGATTTGGATGTGAATGTATGATGTATTGCTAGTATGTTTGTGAATGATGCTAAAACAGAAGGTGTAAATAACGCAGGTTATGAAAAATTACAGAAAGATCTGAGCAGCTAGCTATGTTACAATGGGTAGCAAAAATAAGGCAGTTGTATAAGACATCGTTATGTCGCATTTGAAGTATTTTAGTTTTCCTGTTGTACAAAAGGTGTCATCAAACTAGAAAGAGCGCAGAAAAGATTTCACTGGATGGTGCTTGGACTTGGGGAGAGGAGAGTTGCGGGTGCTGGGCTGTGGGGAGAGGATGTGTTGACCCGGACTCTATTCTCTGAAATGTAGGAGATTGATGGGATGACCTGACAAAAATATATAAGATTATGAGAGACATAAATATGGTGAAAGCACATTGTCCTTTCCCAGGAAGCTGTGCTAAAAAAGAAGAGTGAAGCAGAGGTGAGAGATTTCAAAGAGACATAACTGGTTTGGATTTGGAATGAGCTGTCAAAAAATGTTGAGGTGGCACATTAGCAACATAAAAGCATCTAGATAAGTACATGGGTACAAGTTTAAAAAGGCTATGGGACAAATGTGGGCAGCTGAGACTAGCTCATTGATCAACAGTCACATGGAGGAGTTGGGCTGAAGAGCCTGTTTTCTTGTTGTACAGTATGTCTTTTGACTCATCGCAAGGGTGGACAGTAGATATCTTTTCATGGATATGCATAAAGGTGAGGAGTGGAAACTGAAAGGGAGATATTGATGATAGAAAAATTAGAGGGCTATACAGGAGCGAAAGTTTAAATTGATCTTAGAGTAGGTTAAAAGGTAAAGACAGCATTGCTGCCCAAAAGGAACTGTCCTGTTTTGTGCAGTAATGTTCTCTATAAGATGCATGAGGCACATCCAGTCTTACAGAGAGCAGTGTGTTCCTGAAATACGCTGCCAGAGTTGGTGGTGGAGACAGATGCAATGGAGGTGTTTAAGGGGTGCTCAGATAGGCAGATGAATATGCAGAGAATGAAGGCACATCAACTATGTGCAGGCAGAATAGATGATTTTTCCTTTCTCCTTCTTCCAAAGTTTAATGGCAGCTAGCAGACCAAACAAAGGTGCATTATTGCCACCTATTGGCATGTAGTGGGAAGCAAAGAGACAGGATGTATACCCATTTAATTCCCATCTCACTTAAAAAAAGTCAGTTATACCCTAACAGACTATCCATCTTCCTGTTGCAAAGATCTCAATTTAGCCATTAGGTATTTCCTTTATACCTCATGGGATCTGCATTCAAATAACATCTACTGCATCGTTTCTTCATGGATGCACTCTCTACAAATGTCCACATCGTGTCAACTAATTCTAAACAAGGAGTTATTCAAGCTGGTATCTCCAATATGCAATTGTGTACATCTCTTAGTTAAGCTCCCATAGTCCTCTGAATTTTATATAAATACCATGCTATTTTTTTTTCCTTATTCCAACTTTGCTGCTTCATTAACCAAATCGATGTTTTAATTATTGTTTTCACCTTACATTTAAATTCCCCCTCATCTCCATCCTAAAGAGAAGTCCCTCTATTCTGGGGTTGTCCTCTGCTCCTAGAATCTCCCAACATAGTAAACATCCTCACCACATCCACTCTATTAAGGCCTTTCACCATTTGATAGGTTTCAATAAGCTCACCCCTCATTCTTCTGAATTCCAATGAAGACAGGCCCAGAGCCATGAAGCACCCTTCATATGACAAACCATTCAAACCTGGAATCATTTTCGTGAGCTCCCTTTGAACATTCTCCAGTTTCAGTACATCCTTTCCAAGTTAAGAGGCCCAAAACTGCTCACAATAATCCAAGTGAAGCATCACTAGTGCTTTATGAAATCTCAATATTACATCATTCCTTTCATATTCTAGCCTCCTTGAAATTAATGCTAACATTGCGTCTGCCTTCCTCACCATAGACTCAACCTGCAAACTAACCTTTAGGGAATCCTACACAAGGACTCCCATGTCCCTTTGCCCCTCAGTTTTCTGTATTCTCTCTCCATTTAGAAAATTGTAGACTCTTTCATATCTTCTACCAAAGTGCATAACCGTACCCTTCCAGACACTGTATTCCATCTGTCACCTCTATGTCCATTCTCCTAATTTGTCTTAGTCCTTCTGCAGCCTCTCTAATTCCTCAAAACTACATGCTACTGCACCTATCTGCATATCATCTGCAATCTTTGCATCAAAACCATCAATTCCACCATCCAAATCATTAACATATAATTAAAAAAGAATGGGTCCCAACACAAACCCCTGTGCAACACCACAAGCCACTGACAGTCAACCAGAAAAGGCTCCATTAATTACCGGTCCTCATCTCCTGCCAAACAGCCACTGCTTTATCCAGGCTAGAATCTGCCCTGCAATACCATGGGCTCATAGCTTGTTATGCAATCTCATGAATGGCACCTTGCAAAGGCCTTCTAAAAATCCAAATACATAGCATCAACCAATTTTCCTTTGTCTATCCTTGTTATTTCTTCAAAGAATTCCAATAGATTTGTCAGGTCATATTTTCGCTTGAAGAAACCAGTGACTACTGCCTATCTTATCATGTACCTCCAAGTACTCAAAAACTACATCCTTTGCGATCAGCTGCAACATCTTCCAAATCACTGAGGTCAGATTAACTGGCCTATAATTTCCTTTCTTCTGCCTCTCTCCATTCTTGAAGAGTGGAGTGACATTTGAAATTTTATAGTCCTCAGGAACTAGTGATTCTTGAAAGATCATTACTAATGTCACCACAATCTCTTCAGCTGTCTCTTTCGGAACCCTGGGGTGTTCAGCAACTGGTCCAGGTGATTCAACTACCTTCAGGCCTTTCAGTTTCCCAAGAACCTTCTTTTTAGTTCTGGTGACCACACACTTCATGCTTTCTGACACCTGGAACTTCCACCAAACTGTTAGCACCTTTGACAGTAAAACTGCTGCAAAATACTTATTCATTTTCTCTGCATTTCCCTGTCCCACATTACTACCTCTCCAGCACTGTTTAGTGTCCAGTCTTGCCTCACTTACACTTTATGTATCTGAAGAAACTTTTGGTATCCTCTTTAATATTTTTGGCTAGCTTACTTCTGTATTCCATCTTTACCTACTTAATGATGTTTTTAGTTATCTTCTGTTGGTTTTTAAAAGCCTCCCAATACTCTAACTTCCTATTAATTGTTGCACTATTAGGTACCCACTCTTTGTCTTTTATATTGACTTTGACTTCTCTTGTTAGCCACAGTCATCTTTCCATTAGAATACTTCCCCTTTTGGATGTATGTACCCTGTGCCTTCTGAATTGCTTCCAGAAATTCCAGCCATTGCTGCTCTGCCATTATCCCTGACAGTGTTCGTTTCCTATCATTTCTGGCCAGCTCCTCCCTGGTGCCTCTGTAGTTCTCTTTACTCCATTTAATACTGATATATCTGATTTAGCTTCTCCTTCTCAAATTTCAGGGTGAATTCGATCATATTATGATCACTTGCCCTGATGGGTTCTTTTAACTTAAGCTAAGGAGTAGTTGTGCAGGATTCCCTGAAGGTTAATTTGCAGGTTAAGTCAGAGGTGCGGAAGACAAATGCAATGTTAGCATTCATTTCAAGAGGCCTAAAATATAAAATCATGGGTGTAATGTTGAGAATTTATAAAGCACTTTTGAGTCCTGACTTGAAGTATTGAGAGCAGTTTTGGCCCTCTTATCATAGAAAGGATGTGTTGAAACCAGAGATGGTTTAAAAAAAGTTCACAGAAATGATTCCCAGATTTAATAGCTTGTACAGGTCAACCTTCAATAATCAACCGTCTTAACTTCACCGCACCTTGTTGCCATTCCAACCTTACTCCTTCCGAATGGCCTGCTCTCCACTCCTTCCACACTAATCCTAAACTTACTACTAAACCCACCGATAAGTGTGGTGCTGCTGTAGTCTGGTGTACTGACCTCTACCTTGCCGAGGCACAGCGACAACTCGCGGATACCTCCTCTTATTTACCCCTAGCTCGTGACCCCACTAAGGAGCACCGGGCTATTGTCTCCCACACCATCACCGACTTTATCCGCTCAGCAAATCAGATAAAATATATGGAAAGGAATAAACAGTAAATATTTTGTGCTGAGACCCCTCTTGAGGACTGGAAAGGAAGGAAAAAGCCAGAATAAGAACGTGAGGGAGGATAGATGCATGCTGGCAGCTATAGGTGAAGCGTGGTGGGGGAAGCTTGGTGGTGGATGAAGTGAGAACTGGGAGATGATAGATGGATAGGTAAAGGGCTGAAGAAGGAATCTGATAAGAGATGAGAGTGGACCATTGGGGAAAGGGGAAGGAGGAGGGGGAGCAGAGAGAGGTGAAAAGGCGATAGGCAGGTGAGAAGAAAAGGGAAAAGAGGATATCCAAAAAGGCAAGGGGTCAGAAATTACTGTACATTAGAGAAATCAATGTTCACGTCATCAGGTTGGAGGCTACCCAAAGAGACGTCATTCTTCCAACTTTAGAGTGGCCTCATCATGGCAGTAGAGGAGGTCATGGACCAACATGTCCGAATGAGAATGGGGAGTGGAATTAAAATGGTTGGCTACCAGGAAATCCTGGCTGTTGCAGATGGAGCAAAGATGTTTGATGCAACCATCGTGCAATCTTTGTCGATGTCACCAACGTAGAGAATCCTGCACTGAGAGCACCAGATACAGTAGATAACCCCAACAGTCATGCAGGTGAAGTGTTACCCTACCCGGAAAGGATAACTCTGAAAGACTTACAATCTGTCAGGTTTGTGTGGTTCGACTTCTGTTAGCCATTAGGGTACTAAGTATCATAGATAGAGAGAAGTCACTATGAAGTTTATTTGCATGAGCAAGGAAGAGATTGTTGTCATCATCTGTGAGTTTCAGTTTATGATAGACATGAATTTTTTGCCAGTAACTGGTGATGGCTCATATCAGACTGGAGAGGAAGGTGACAGTCATCCTGCAATTTTGTAAAACAGCAGATTGGTTTCAATTGTAGGATTGTGCACGCAGGGTAAAATGTTTTGCCCTTAGTTAAATTATTATGACCCAGATTCGATTATGATAAAAGCATCCAGAACTTCACAGTTAAAAGTATGTATACATCATACAACTTGGTTTTACCAGTCATGGTTGTTCACATTGAGCTGAACCCCGAAACCTGGAGGACCAGTGGGCCACTAGAAGTTGGACCTGTACCCTTTGACCTGTTTGGCTTTGGTGACCCTACAAGGAGCCAAAGCATAAAGCCCTGACTCCAGCCATTATAGTTCCCTGGATCACTGAGGCCTCCAAACCCAGTGATAAGCTTGTGGTCCACTTGGAGGTTATGATTTAATATTCCAATATTAATTCAAATCTAGAACCCATCAGATTATGGATAATATCCATATGATTGCAAAACTGTCAGGACCAAAATAATTAACAGTAAACAGAGTATTTTAGAGATCTGAGAAAATTTCTCAGGAGAATGTAGGAAATTTTGCAACTAACTGATTGGAAGAATTCTAACTCTTTAGCTCTGCTAAACTCAGCAGAGAAAACAAAAAGTTGAGGGCCATAAGTCAATCATTGCATCATACAAGGGTATGGGATACCGACCTAAGTAGTTGTTGAGACTAGAGACACTACAGATAGAATTTTCATGCCAGTAAATGACCCTCTGAAAGGCGCATTGGACAAGAGGGCTCCATGTTTACACCAGCTCAATGAATCTTAACAACAATATGGTAGTAGACATCAGGCCTGCTTATGGTTGAACTAATCAATTTTCTTATACTGGACAAAATGTTAGCTGGATTTTCACTTAACTTGGTCATAATGGAATAGGGGAGCAGACTCAGTGGGGTGAATGCTTTTATGTCTTTTAAATAGAACTGATGATTCTCCAATGCCAAGCTTCAAGCAACTGATCAAGAGACCAATGAAAGAGGTTGGTGTGTTAAAGAGGTTCTGATCAGTGAAGGCAATTACACCTCCACGTTATGCTAACCCTAAGACCCCGACCTTAGCAGCTGTTGTGTAACAAAGGGATCAATATTGACACCCTTTAATTGTTGCCTCAGTTTTGTTCGTGAGTTAACAGCAAACGTTTCCACCAAAACCTCCAAGTGTTTAGCCACATCCTGTAAGGTATGCACATTACTTGCATGAAGAGATACAGGGAGAAGGCAGGAGGTTGGGGCCGAGAGGAAAATTGGATTAGCCATGATGAAATAGTGGAGCAGACTCGATGTGTCAAATGGCCTCACTCTAATCCCATGTTTTAAGTCTTACGCAGCTGATAAAGGAAACATTGGCCTGAGCAAAATGAATCACACACTGAAGTGCCTGGATCACGCTTGATGGGTGCAAGCAACCTAGAAGTAAGGATATCATAGGTTATGGGGACAAAGAAGAAAATGGGGTTCAGGATGATAATAAATCAGCCATGATGGAATGGAAGAACAGACACAATGGGCCAAACGGCCTAATTCGGCTCCTTTGTGTTAAGGTTTTATAGTCTCAAGCATTTTAACGGATTACTACACATTTTTTACCTTCCTCTCTCCTGAATGCTACTTGAAATTTCTGGGTGTCAGGTTCCAGCTGTTCAATTTACTGACCTGCTAATGCTGAAGTCAATATTCTCCTCTTTGGCCAGGGTCTTTTATAATGATGTGCACACTAGAACCCCAGGTAATTTCTTCAAATTGATGCCAGTAATCTGAACCTCTGCTCACTGCTATGGGTTAAACTGAATAGCTCTCCCTACACTGATCAACCACATTCTGAACAACCCCATTCTGAGGGGAAAAACACAGAATTATGTTAAACACAGCAGATGAGGCAGCGTCTATAGAAAGAAAAATGTTTTGAAACTATTTGCAAAGCTGCCTGACCTACTGAGCATTTCTAAGATCAGTAGTAGTTTTTCTATTTTCAACCTGAAGTCACACACATTAAATTTAGGGTTCAACATATGTCCTGAATGAAGTAAATTTTGCCAACACATGTCAATGTTTGTTTGTACCACAGTATTTTGTTGGTTTAAGTCTGCATTGGAGAGGTGTGTATATCATTCAGCTTGAGATAAATCAGAGGAGTGGTAATAGAGAAAGTTGTGGTGGAGTAGGATGTGTGCTGACATAAGGGGTCTGAAATAATTTAAGTTGTTGAGCTAAATAGTAGGATCGAACATTATGTGGGAAAATGTGGTGATATATTTTTGTCTAAATTATTGGGAAGGTGGAATATTAATCATTTGATGTTCAGAGAGACCTGGATGTCTTCAAACACAGTAACAGCAAATGATCTGTTTGCTTTCAGCAAGTGGGATTTCATTCAACAGTAAGGGTGTCTTGCTTCTGTTGTACAGAGAAGATTCACTGCATTTCTTCCTGGATACCTAAAGTTACAACAGCAAAATTTCCCCTTTGGCTCAAACTGTTCATATTAAGCAAGATACCTGTCTCTGCCATTTGTCAGTGTCTGGCCCATAGCTTTCAGTCTTATCAATCCAAACAATATTTAAGCATTCTCTGTGGAAACCTTGCCCCCAATACCCTTTATTTATCTTTCCTCTCTCACCTTAGCCATAAGAGGAGAATTAGGCCATTCAGCCCATTGTGTCTTCTCCACCATTCTATCATGGCTGATTTATTAGCACTCATGACCCCATTCTTCTGCCTTCTCCCCATAATCTTTGACCCCCATACTAATCACGAACCCATCAACCTCCACTTTAAATTTACCTAATGACTTGGCCTCCACAACCATCCATGGTAATGAATTCCACAAATTCACGACCTGCTGGCTAGAGAAGTTCTTCCTCATCTCTGTTCTAAACAGTCTTCCATGTATTTTGATGCCATGTCCTTTGGTCATAGACTGCCCCATTATGGGAAGCATCTACTACACATCCTCTCTATCTAGGCCTTTCAATATTCAACACATTTTAATAAGATCGCCCCTCATTGTTCTGAGCTGCAGCAAGTACAGGCACAGAGTTATCAGATGCTCCTCAGAAGTTAACTCTTTCATTTCTCGGAACATTACCATGAAACTTCATTGGACCTTGTCCAATGTCAGCACATCCTTTCTTAGAGAGGGGATCTAGAACTGCTCATGATACTGGAGTGGTCTGACCAATGCCTTATAAAGCCTCAGTCTTACATCCTGGCCTTTATATTCTGGTCCTCTAGAAATGAATGCTAATATTGAATTTGCCCTTCGTACTACAGATTTAAACAGCTAATCATTGGGTGGGGGGAGAGTGCTATGGGGAAGAGTTTTATTTCATGATACATCACAGTAAACACATCCAGCCCTTTGAGCCACGCTGCCCCAGCAACCCAATTAACCCTAAGCTAATCACAGGACAATCTACAATGCTCAATTAACCTACCAAGTATGGCTTTAGACTGTGGGAGGAAACAGGAGGACACGGAGAAAGCTCACACATTCCTCAGAGAGGAGGTACACAGCCTTCCTGCAGAGAGAAACCGGAAGTGAACACTGACTTCGGAATGCCCCGTGCTGTAACACTATCGCTGTAACCCCTATGCTACTGCAGCACCCTTAGTTGATTGGGCCACGACTGTAAAGATTAAAAGACTGAGAGGTGATATCATTGGAACATTACAGTCGAGTCTTCGTGGGAGTGTAGGCATGAGGAGGCTGGTGTGTAATTAACAATAATAGATGTGAAGAGGCTATGTCCATTAGGAAATCCAGAATAGGTTCATAATATCGGGATAAATGGATACCTTTTGATGCATTGAATATCGTGTTGAGGAGAAATGAATAAATTTTAAGGATTAAGAGATTTGGGTTTCCGTACGCCAGAAAATTCTTCTGCAGCAGCTCAGCTGGTAGAGCTGTTCCTTCTCAGCTCCAGTAAACTGTTCATTCCTGAGCTTGGATGTTTATTTAAAAGGAACCTGACCTTTATCCTGTGGTAGGGTCTGTTTCTTCTCACATCCCAAAGGCATGCTGTGTGTTTTTCCCGTAACCACGTGTGTTTCTCTGAGTGCTCACATTCCAAAGACGTTTGGTTTAGCAGTAGTTAGTGACATGGGTATAATTGGGTGGTGTGGGCTGAAAGAGTCTTTATAACTAAAAAAAATAAATTAATTAAAAATCTGTTACTTGGCCTTTGTAAATTGCTACAAGTGAATAGTGTAGGATTAATGTGATTAATGTAGATTAGTGTAACTGGGTGTTTGCTTATCAAACTCGTACTGAATGCACCAAAAGGCATATTACATGCCTTACATAAGAGGAACATGAGAGGAAGGAAGCCGTGGACACTAAGGTTTTCTTTTCTCTCTTATTTTACGATGTTTATAAACAGCCCAGGTCTTTTTTCTTTTAGTTTAATTGATTAATTCTGCTTTGATTAGGTTTTTTTGGGGGGTAGTATTTTTTTTTTCCTTTTTCATGATTTTTTTTGATATTTTTCTTTGTTTTATATTATTCATTAGTATCCTACATGATTGGGAGTTTTATCATTTAAGTGCTATCTGGCTTTATAATCACTCATGTTAATTATAACAATGTATTCCCAATAATTTTGTCTACTACAATGTTACGTTTATATTTTCCATAAGACAAAGGAGCAGAAGTAGGCCATTCGGCCCATCGAGTCTGCTCCACCATTTTATCATGAGCTGATCCATTTTATCCTATTTAGTCCCATTGCCCCGCCTTCTCACCATAACCTTTGATGCCCTGGTTACTCAGATACCTATCAATCTCTGCCTTAAATACACCCAATGACTTGGCCTCCACTGCTGCCCGTGGCAACAAATTCCATAGATTCACCACCCTCTGACTAAAAAAATTTCTTCGCATTTCTGTTCTGAAAGGGCACCCTTCAATCCTGCAGTCATGCCCTCTCGTACTAGACTCCCTCATCATGGGAAACAACTTTGCCACATCCACTCTGTCCATGCCTTTTAACATGCAAAATGTTTCTATGAGTTCTCCCCTCATTCTTCTAAACTCCAAGGAATACAGTCCAAGAGCGGACAAACGTTCCTCATATGTTAACCCTCTCATTCCTAGAATCATTCTAGTGAATCTTCTCTGTACCCTCTCCAACGTGAGCACATCCTTTGTTAAATAAGGAGAGCAAAACTGCCCACAGTACTCCAAGTGAGGTCTCACCAGCGCCTTATAGAGCCTCAACATCACATCCCTGCTCCTATACTCTATTCCTCTAGAAATGAATGCCAACATTGCATTCGCCTTCTTCACTACTGACTCAACCTGGAGGTTAACTTTAAGGGAATCCTGTACAAGGACTCCCAAGTCCCGTTGCATCTCAGAACTTTGAATTCTTTTCCCATTTAAATAATAGTCTGCCCGTTTTCATGAAACTAATAAAAAGATTAAAAAAGAAAATAACAAAACGCATGTTACTGTCGGTTTCTCTATTTGAGTGAAGTACTCAGAATTGTAGGGTTATGGAAGAGATAATGGCTCTGCAGAAAATTCCAGAAGTTAAGTCTGACACCAAGATCAGGTCGGCTATGATCTTATTAAATGGAACAGTGAAGGAGAACAATAAACGATTTGCTGGAGGAACTCAGCAGATCAAGTAGCATCAGGGGAAGTGGGGGAGAAGGGATGGAGGAAGTGTCGATACTCCAGGTTGAAACCTGTATCACAAACAGGAGTAGAGCCTGGCAATCCAGTTTAGTTCGATCTAAAATTCAGACACAAGCGCCTTCCCCAGTCAGTCAGATTAGTTGTTGGCTGCTCATCCCTCTACTTTCTTCCAACTGGTACAGAGCTGATGCCTATAAAAGCTGTACAGTTTTGTGGAGCCTGCGTGAAGTTGCAGCAAAAGCAAGTAAGTAAACTGGAATGCCTCCAATTTCAGGTTGTTCTTGACCAGCAAACTTCCAAGTTTAGGGCACGTCTAAGGAAGTTGTCATAATTTAGAAATAAAACAAATGCAGAAAATTGATTTTATAAAGCAAAGAAAATATTCTTGGAATCATAGGTAGTACAGCACAGAAGCAGGACCTTAAGCCCTTTATGTCTCTACTAAGCATCATATACTGTAACTCTTTTTCCTGCCCCCGTTTACCAGCAATTGGTCCTTAACATTGAATCCTTGAGCAATTTTAATGCTTAACTAGATACTCCTTAAATGTCGTATGTGTATTGCCTCATTCAGACAATGTTCCAGATTCCAACCACACTGCATGAAAACATTCTTGCTCAGATTCTCCTCTAAACCTCTTACCACTTCTCCTAACCCTATGCCTTTTAATTCTGGGTACCTCTGGGGTGTCTTATATTATCGACCCTATCTATACCCCTCATTATTTTGCAAATCACAATTAGGTCCAATCGGTCTCTTCTGCTCTAAGGAAAGCAAATCCACCGGTCTTGTCTTTTAGAACTGGAAAATTCCACATCATACGACGTCCTGGTAAACATTGGAAGAAAGATGCTTTTTTTTTATTTCACTAGGCTCATCTAAAATCCAGTGGTGTGAACATTGACTTTTCCACTTACAGGATGAGCTGCAATCTCTGTGCTCCTGATCCACCCAATTTTCCTTTCCCCTAACTTATTCCACCTGCCCATCATCCACACACAATACCCGTTGAGTCTCTTGCCCCTCCCCTGACTTGTTTCACTTGTTCATCTTCCCTCCCTTATATGGTTATGTAGCGGTGTGCTACACACAGCGCTAGAATAATGACACGTTGTCGGTGAGTTGGAGTTGCAATAAAAGAGATTTATTCAAACTTCACGGCCTCCTTTAAAGCCTTCCCATTCCCGCCCTCCCCGGGCGGGACTGCTGTGGGGAATGCATATTCGCAGCCCCTTTTCGCGCGCGGGATTTTCCCCCTGCTGGTGAAGATCACCTGGCGCCCTTTTTGGGGCCTGCCTCTCTGCCGGCGCGCGCTGTTTCGTGAGCCAGTTCCTGTGTGCTGTCAGGTGGGTCGCCACAGTTACATGTATCATCTTCCTTACATAAAAAAATAGCTTTGTCATGTGGACTGTACATGGAGACATTGAAACATGCATCAAAATGTGTTGTTTGGCATCAATGAACAACACAATCCGCGGATTTTGCTGTAGCAGCCTGCAAGTGTTGCTACGCTTCCAATGCCAACGTAGCATGCCCACAACTCACTAACTCTGAACCTAACCATATGTCCTTGGAATGTGGAGGACACTGCAGTAACCTGACGAAACCCATGTAGTCATGGAGACAACATGCTGTACAAACTCCATATGGGCAGCAGTGGGATTGTGTTCTTAACAGATTCCACCATCTACAGTCTCTTTGTGCCTTCACATCACCTTCCAGTGATTAGTTCCAACTGTACCCTCCTCTGCATCAACTGATTCCATCTACTCGTTATCTTCTCATGCCTTATTTGTCTTTCTGTATCAGCCATGCTTCCTGTCTCCCAACTCCTCATCTTCCTGCCCTCAAGGACCTACTTTACAACCTTTTGCCTTACTCCAATTATTCACTTTGAGTACCTCACCTCTGTTTCTCCCATTATTGTTAGTACTAATGTGGACTACAACTGTGGTTGTCCACCTTGCCTTTTCAGAATGCCCTCAGAGATATCCTTAACCCTGACACCAGAGAGGCAACACTTGAAGCAGGACCAAGCACCTGGTTCTATCTGTCATCCAGCCCCAGATCACCTGGTCCCTCATATTCAGACTCTAATTTGTTTATTTACTGTATATGCAGGACATTGAAACATCCAATGAAATGCATCTTTAACGTTAACTTGTTGGGGCAGCCCACAAGTGTCACCACACATTCTGGCATCAACAAAGCTAGCCTAAATTGTCATCAGAAGAACACAAGCAACAACAGTAATAAAACAAAACAGCAGAAAACAAACCCCTTTCCCACCCAACCCAGGAAAAGTTATCTCTGAAGTCACTGGCCAGGGACCTTCAGAATTGCAGAGATTAGGCCTCCAACCACCAGTTTTTGTCCCAAGCTTGCAGGCATGGACTTGCAGACTTCAGGCCTCTGACTTCCGAATGCATTAGCCCAAGGGCTTTGACCTTTAACTTATCTGCCAGACAATGCCTCTGCCCTCCTTCTCACCTTTTTATACTGGCTATCTCCTCCCTACATACTCGGTCTGATGCAGAATCTCAATCCAAGACATAGACTTGCCTCTGCAGATGCTGATTGACCAAGTGAGTTCCTCCAGATGGTCAAAACCATCTTTAATTCTGTCATCACAGTGTGCAAGAGCATAGGTGTTATATTAAATATCTGGAAGATGGAGACCACCAACTTTTCTCTATTGTCCCAAAAAACTGCAAAAATTAGGCACTTTGTCTACTCCTTTGTGGCATAAATCCCATATCTTGGGAGCGTTCCTTCAGTGAGGGGAGGTGTCAGAGGCAAAATGTACAGGCCACATCATCTGGGTTTGGCATTCTTAAGGTAAAATCCTTGCAAATTCTTGAAAGTGGTACTAGCAGAATTACTCGCGCAGAAAACTGGTACAGATGCAATGGACCAAATTAGTCTCTTTCATACTGAAACCTTTCAATTGGACTATGTTATGGTATCAAAATTCATTTTTGGCTGACTGTATCGTTTTCCATAGAACCCAATTTGGTAAGGTTGTTCCTTCATGGTGAAACTAGGATTATCTCCGTAACAGCTAGAAGGAGCAAGCAGGATAGCTGAGTGGGCACTGTAGTGCAGTGGTCAAATTCAAGTTTATTGTACCTGACTGTACATATATTCAAACAATGTTCCACTGGACCGTGTACACCCACAATACATATATCACACACAGCACACAAACCAAAATATTGCCATAAATAAGTAATAACAATTTAAAATGCACGTAGTGTAACACAGTTATACAGTAAACAGCTCGCTGTCCCAGTGACAAGACCTCAGTGGTGACAGGGTCTGACGTTAGTCTCACAGCCTCAGGGAAGAAATTTACACAGTCTAGAACTCTTAGTCCTGATGCTTCAGTACATCCTTCCTGATGCTAATGGGACAATAAAGGGGCTTCCCTTCCTTCACCATCAAGGCTGCCCTTAACCACATCGCTTCCATTTTCTGCACATCTGCACTCAGGAATGTTATGGATAACAGATATAATTTAGGCCTAGATTAATACACGGAACTGTAATGTTGTAGCCTTTAGAGAGATATGATTGAGAGAAAGGCAGGACTGAAAACGTATGTCCTAACGAAAGGTCTCAGTTCAAAACATCGACTGATCATTCCCTTCTGTGAATGCTGCCTGACCTGCTGAGTTCATCCAGCATTTTGTGTGAGCAGCTTAACATTCCAGGACTAGGATTTTTCAGATGGGACAGAAATGTAAATGTGATTGGGGACTTGCACTACTGAGTATGGAGAACGTCGCATTGGCACATTAGAGTGGACATCCTGGATGGCTTATCCAATGAAGCAATATATGGAGAGCTCAGGAAAGGGTCTACAGCATCAGGCAGGAGAGGAAAGCATCCTTCACTTCATAATAGTGCCTACACTTACTTCTACCCCAAACATGGCTAAATTTCTGGCATACAGCTGGTGTCTTCCACAGTTAAGACTGATGCAAAATGTTATTCAGTTTGTTGCAGGTTCATACTGGAGAAGGGTTGCTCATCCCCTTCAAATGCAATAAAACGATTCACTCATTTCTTAGCTTCTAAACCATGGGTGTGTTCACATACGAGGCAAGGGGATGGTATTGTTATTGGTGTTTTGAATCAATTGCTTAAGAATCCCAAAACTGTTGAAGGTTTAACCATTTGGATTGATACAAAATAAATTCACTTTGTTTCAAACTAACTGTTCAAGATTTTTCAATTGCCCATCTTCTGCCAAAAACTCAGGATGGACAATTTAGGGGAGAATCCTACAGGAGGAAGTGACCTTCACTCACTCTCCTCTATAATTCAGAGCTTCTAGTCACTGTAAAGAGGACACTTTTACAATGACATATGAAAAATCTTCTTTTAAATCAGTTGTTGATATGCATATCTGGTGCCACAGTAGTGTAGCAGTTAGCACAATGTTATTACAGCTCAAGCAGTTCAGAATTCAATTCCAGTACCTTCCTGTTAGGAGCCTCTGTGCGTCCTCCCCATGAGTTTTCTCCAGGTCCTTCAGTTTCCTGCTACAGTCTAAAGACATACCGGATAAGTTAATTGGTCGTTGTAAATTGCCCCATCATTAGCTTAGGGGTAATCAGGTTTGTCAGGGGCCGCTGGGATGGCATGGCTTGAAAGGCCAGAAGGGCCAACTTCACACTGTATCACTAAATAAATAAAATAAAATAACAGGTTTAGTTTCCGGAAAGATACTCCTGTCGCATATACAGTATTTCACTAAGATTTACTAAGACTTCCTGATTTCAACCCTTTAGACAAAATCCTGTTGAAATAAACTTGATTTAAAACTATTCAAATTTCACAGGAATTCATTAGCTTCTGGCATAATTTTACAATATATATTTGATGGAAAGATCTACAGTCTGTTTCCAGGTATTCTCCATTTAAACGATGTGTGTGTTACACCCTGGGTTTCAGTCCGTTCACCTACATGGGGAAGAACACAAGGAATTTGTAAATGGGACCCCCTGGAGGATTCAGGATGCAAGTGCTCATCAAATGGAATATTGTGAATGTTTTGTGAATTACATGGCTCAGTGTGAGTGTTTCCGGTTTTGGATCTCATAGTTTATGTGGTCACTAGTCGAACAGTTAGTTTGTTTCTGATTTGCAAATCACAGTGTAAACTCTTTTTGGATTTGGTAAGAGGCTGCATTAAGTTTGTTTTTTTATTTACACAGTGTAAGTGAATCCCATATATTGTGTACATTTTAAAAACTGCCTTCCTTTGGTACCTAGATGTAAGTCACCCTTCAAGTCAATTCTTCACTGAGTGTTGTTCTGCATTTTTCTTCCACAGCATAATTGATACCTTTACAGTTTTGACAGCAACCAAGCAGAATTGGAGAGTGGCAACTGAAATGTCAATTAAACTTGGTGAAGGACTGACATTGATTTTATATTCATAATTGATATGCAGCAATACTTAACACACTTTTCTGGAGAAATTAACCCACTTTCACCATGAGGTATTGCTGTAGCCCTTTACTTTTCTCTTTAATTTTCCTTTTCTCTTTCCTTCCTCTCTTTGTATGGTCAGTATGTTTGACACAATATATTGTATCTGCGCCCTTAATCTAAGCTGTTAACATAGATCATAGAGTTGAAACCTTGCCCGTCTGACATTCCTTTGTTTGCACTCTGAGAATGAGGCATTTAACTGATTTTGTGGTAAGCTTTTAAGCCAATCATATATCTGTACCAAAAATATTATCCCATAAATTTTATATGGCACCTTTTTTTTGAATGTCTGCAGATCGAAATACATTAGATCTCCCTTCCACTTCAATCCACCCCTCACTTCACATTCCCAAAGATCGCTACGAAATTTGTCAAATGTGATTTCTCTTCTAAAGAGTAAAGATCAGGCTAGTCTGGCAGCATCTATGGAGATGGAGTCAGAGTTAGCATTTCCTTTCATAAAACTTTATTGCCTCTACTTAACTGATACTATTTGCGCAAGTATATTTTTAATAAGGGTTTTCTACATTTTTGAAATAACATACATTCAGCTAAATGGACTGTACCTCTGTGTCCTTTCCTAAAAAGGTGTTACATTTTTTGGTTTTCAATTTTCTTAAACCTTCCAGAACATTAAAAAGTTGTAACCAGTTCGTTCACTGTGTCTGTTTACATAATAACCATCAATTTATTATTTTTTTTTTCTGTGGTTACAATGATTATAATAGGTTACCCAACAACCGCTCCCTTGGTTACAGTTTGTATCGTCAGCACCTGTTGAAAGAAAGCAAGAGTTAATATTTCAGGTCACAGTCTGATGAAGGGAGATTTGACCACAAACATTACCTCTGCTGCTCTTTTCCATACACACTGATTGACTGGATGAGGTGACAGAATTTGAATTTCAACTTAGAGCATATAGGTCTCATGTTTCCCAAGGAAATCAAATGAAATTGCTATTGTTAAATTCTGAAACAAAAACTGAAAACGATGGAAGAAATCAGCCCAATCAAGCAGCCTTTGGAAAGAGAAATCAGGTCTAACTTACTGACTGTGTCCAGTCAATGAGTGGAAGCATGAGAAGAAGAAGCGGCGATTTCAATTGGGTACGTGGCTGAAGATTTTAAAAGGCAGCACTTCACAGCTGTTTTCAGAGTTGGATTGTACCCAATCAGTGAGTGGGCATACAAGAAGAAGAGGCAATTTCACTTAGGTACACGGCTGAAGATTTTAAAAAGCGGCAGATTTAGCTGTTGGATTGTGCCCAGTAAGTGGACAAGATTCATTAGAAAGGGCGAATAAAATTAAGGGAGGAGCAGCCATTGTGTGAGCGGGCCAGTGTTGGAATGGCTTTGGCTCATCAGGCTTGGGAGAGGCAAGTTTGATTTCCTTCATCATTATTCATCATTCCTCTTTCCTCAAAGGCACTAATCTCGGGATTGCTGTCTGGGCTACTTGACAGTGAGGATGGAAATAGAATGAGGTAATGGATAAGTGAGTGGCTGAAAACTGGAGCAGGGGCAGGGATTCAGATTTCTGGATAATTGGGACCTCTTCTGGGGCAAGTCGCATGTACAAAAGGAACAGGTTGCACTTGAATCTGAGGGGGACCAATATTCTTGTGAGCAGACTTACTAGAGCTACTGGAAGTTGTTTAAGCTAATATGGCAGGGAGATGGGACCCAGTATGAACCAAGCATGAACCATCAGGTTTACAAGTAGATGATGGGTATAACATGAATGTAAGGAAGGATAAGCCAATGACTGGGTACAAATGCAGAGAGAGCAGGGTTAAATTGTACCACATTGGCAAAATTCAAAAGGGAGAAGAATGCAGGACTGACAGTGCTGTATTAAAATGTGCGTAGCATTCAGAATAAGGTGGATGAACTTGTGGCACAATTACAGATTGCTGTTGTATTGCAAGACAGGGAATTTGTTAAATGTCTACACGACAGCTTTTTAGATCAGCTTGTGCTTGAGCCTACTCAGGAAAAGGCCATCTCAGTTTGGGTGTTGTGTAATAACCCAGACTTATTGGGGAGCTTAATGTAAAGGAACCCTTAGGTGGTAGTGACCATAATATGATTGAATTCATACTGCAGTTTGAGGGGGAGAAGCACAACTCACATGTATCAATATCACAATTGTATGAAGGGAATTACGAAGTATGAGAGTGGAGCTTGCCCAGGTGAATTGGAGGAGAATACTGGTGGGGATGATGGCAGAGCAGAGATGACTGAAGTTTCTTGGACCTGTTCACAAGGCACAGGATAGATATGTCCCACAGAGGAAGAAGTTTTCAACTGGCAGGGGTAGGCAACCATGACTGACAAAGGAAGTTAAGGACTGCATAAAAGCCAATGAAAGGGAATATAAGGCAGCAAAGGTGAGTGAGAAGTTGGATGATTGGGAAGCTTTTAAAATGCGACAAAAGGCAACTATAAAAGCTACAAGAAGGAAGAAGATTAAATATGGGGGTATGTCTAACTAATAGTATAAAGCAGGATACCGGAAGTATTTTCAGTTATATAAAGAGTAAAAGGGAGGTGAGAGTTGATATTGGACCACTGGAAATGATGCTGGCGAGGCAGTAATGGGGGACAAAGAAATGGCAGATGAACCTAATGGGTACATTGCATTTGTCTTCACTATGGAAGACACTAGCAGTGTGCCAGAGTTCCGTGAGTGTCAGGAAACAAGAGGGAGTGCCATTGGTATTACAAAGCAAACTCAAAGGTCTTAAGGTGGATAAGTCACCTGGGCCAGATGGACTGCACCATAATGTCCTGAGAGAGGTTGCAGAAGAGATAACAGATGCAGTGGTCATGATCTTCCAAGAATCACTTGATTCTGGCATAGTCACAGAGGACTGGAAGATTGCAAATATCACTCCACCCTTTAAGAAGGGAGGAAGGCAAAAGAAAGGAAACTAAAGGCCAGTTAGCTTAACCTCAGTGGTTGTGAAAGTATTGGAATCTATTATTAAGGCGGAGGTTTCGAGGTACTTGGAGACTAATAATACAATAATTCAAAGTCAGCATGGTTTCTGTAAAGGGAAATCTTGCTGAAAAATCTCTTAGAGGTCTTCGAGGAAGTAACAAGCAGGATGAACGAACAGGCAGTGATATCGTTTACCTGGATTTTCAGAAGGCATTTAATAAGTTGCCAAACAGGAGGCTACTAACCAAGATAAAATCCTATGCCATTACAGGGAAGATACTGGCATAGATAACAGAATGTCTGACAGGCAGGAGGCAGTAAGTGGGAATAAGTGGGGCCTTTTCTGGTTGATTGCAATGATTAGTGGTGCTCTTCAGGGGTCTGTATTAGGACCGTTACTTGTCATATTGTTTGTCAATGATTTAGATAATGGAATGGTTGGCTTTGTGTCAGTTTGTGGATGATATGAAGACAGGTGGAGGGGTAGGTAGTGCCGAGGAAGCAACACAATTGTCGTAGGACTTAGATGAATTGGAAGAATGGGCAAAAAGTGGCAGATGGAATACAGTGTTAATTATCAACACACACAAAATGCAGGAGGAACTCAGCAGGCCAGGTAGTATCTAGGAAAAGAGTACAGTCGACATTTCGGGCTGAAACCCTTCGGCAGGACTGAAGAGAAAAGATGAAGTAGATTTAAAAAATGGAGTGCGGGGAGAAGGAAACACAAGGTGATAGGTGAAAGCTGAAGGGGGGAAGAAATAAAGAGCTTGGAAGTAAATTGATGAAAGCAACAGAAGGCTATGGAAGAAAGAAAGGAGGAGCCCTAGAGGGAGGCAATGGGTGGGCAAGGAGATAAGGTGAGAGAAGCAAAAGGGATAGGAAATGGTGAAGGAAAGGGAGGCATGACCAGATGTTCGAGAAAACGATGTTCATGCCATCAGGCTGGAGTCTACCCAAATAAAATACAAGCTGTTGTTCCTCCATTCTGAGTGTGGCCTCGTCACGACAGTGTAGGAGGCCATAGACATATTGGAATGGTAATGGGAAGTGGAATTAATATGGGTGGCGACGAGGAGATCCCATTTTTTTTCTGGTAGAGGGAGCATAGGTGCTCCGCGAAGCGGTCTCCTAATCTATGTCAGGTCTCGGTAATATACAAGAGGCCACACCAGGTGCTCCTGACATAGTACTTGACCCCAACAGACTCACAGGTGAAGTGTCACCTCACCTGGAAGGACTGTTTAGGTCCCTGGATGGTAGTGAGGAAGGAGGTGTAGGGGCAGGTGAGGCAACACTTCAGCTGTGAGTCTGTTGTGTCCAGTGTTCTCGGTGTGGCTCTCTGTATATTGGCAAGACCCGATGTAGATTGGAAGGCCACTTTGCTGAGCACTTGTGCTCCATCCGCCAGAAAAAAATGGGATCTCCCAGTGGCCACCCATTTTTATTACACTTCGCATTGCCATTCAGGTATGTCTATCCATGGCCTCCTTCAGTGTTGTGATGAGGCCACACGTAGATTGGAGGAACAACACCTTTTATTCCATTTGGGTAGCCTCCATACTGATGGCATGAACATCGTGAACTTACAGTAATGCCCTCTCCATCAATTTCCATCCCCTTTTCCCTCTCTCACCTCATCTCCTTGCCTGTCCAGCACCTCCTTCTGGTGGTCCTCCCTGCCCCCCACACTTTTCTTTCTTCCATAGCCTTCTGTCTTTTTTTATCAATTTACTTCCCAACAGTTTACTTTATTCCTCTCCCTTCAGGTTTTACCTATCACCATGTGTTTCTCTCTCCCTTCCCCCATATTTTGAATCTACTCCTCAGTTTTTTTTCTGCAGTCTTGTACGTCTACTGTACTCTTTTCCTAGATGCTGCCTGGTCTGCTGAGTTCATCCAGCATCTTGTTTGTGTTGCTCGGATTTCCAACATCTGCAGATTTTCTCTTGTTTGGGATATATATATATGAAGATGTATTTTGGACAAAGGACAATAGTGCGGACTACTATCTAAATGGTTCAAACACCAGAGGTGCAGAGGGACTGAGGAGTCCTTGTGCAAGTCTCCGAGTTTCTTCACAGGTTGAGTCTTTGGTAAAGGCTGCAAATGCAATGTTGGCATTTATTTCAAGGGGAATAGAATATAAAAGCGAGGAGATAAGTTTGAGACTTAATAAGAGGCAGCAGTTAGAGTATGGTCAACTGTTTTGAGCCCCATACCTCTGAAAGGATGTGAGATAGATAGATAGATAGATAGATAGATATACTTTATTGATCCCGAGGGAAAGGGGTTTCGTTACAGCTGCACCAACCAAGAATAGAGCATAATTATAGCAATACAAAAACCACAAACAATCAAACAAGAATATTCAAACTATGCCAGATGGAAATAAGTCCAGGACCAGCCTATTGGCTCAGGGAGTCTGACCCTCCACGGGAGGAGCTGCAACGTTCCATGGCCACAGGCAGGAACAACCTCCCACGACGCCCAGTGTTGTATCTCAGTGGAATATGGCCGGAGTCCAACAGCAAAAAGTTCAATATCCGGTCTACAAACACATTCCTCGATCGTAATATGACCAGGATTGCACCATGCGATGTTAACCAGAACAGCAAGCCCCTAACTCCTTCACGCTTACCGCTGTCAGTACAAGTCCGGTCAACCCGAACAGTGGAAGCCATCCATGGAAAAGCTTTGGTCGGGTATGTCCTCGTTTCAGTAAAACACATAACGCTGCACACCCGAAATGTTCTCTGACACCTGGCTAGCGCCGACAACTTGTCCATTTTATTACCCACCGAACTCCTTTTCTCCATAAGTCTCTGTTGTCGCAACCCGGTCCTCTTTCCTCACCTTTGTGATCCCCCTATGCATCCTCTGTGTGTTTTCCTCTAGATTTCAGCAGGGGTGTCCGCCGCTCTGTTCGCTAAACCGGCCGGCATAAGCGCAATCAGCTGGTCCCTGGAATAAACAATGCGACCATACTGCTGCCCCGCCAATGAGACGTGTCCGAATGTAACCATTTCCAGCACTAAAAACCCAAATAAAACTCTCTCCACTAGCATGTTAGAGAGGGAGCAACTTCAATGTGTTACCGTGAAAAAAAAACAACAAATAACGTAAGTTAAACAAGTAAGAAGAAAAAGGTAAGAAAACTAGTCGGAACGGCTGTAACAGGCTGCATACATTGGAGAAAGTCCATATGAGGTTCACGAAAATGATTCCAGGTAATGAAGTGGTTAACATATCAAGAGCATTTGGGAGCTTTAGGACTGTACATAGTGGAATTTAGTAGAATATGTGGGGATTTCATTGAAACCTACCGAATGTTGAAAGATCTAGATAGGATGGATGTTAAGAGGATGTTTCCGACGGTAAGGGTATCCAGCATCAGAGGGCACAGCTTCAAAATCGAGGGGCAATGCTTCAGAGGTTTAAGGAGGAATTATTTTTCATCCAGAGAATAGTATATCTGTGGAATGCTCTGCCACAGACTGTGGTGGAGGCCAAGTCCATGCATATTTTTAAGGCAGAAGTTGATCGTTTCCTGATTGGTCAGGGCAAAGGATATGGCAAGTAGGCAGGAGTACGGTTTTGAGTGGGATCTGGGATCAGCCATGATGGATTGACAGAGGGACTCGATGGTCTTATGGTCTTTCCTGTTAGGGCACAGTTAGTTCAGTGAAAATGGTTCCAGCAGCCACATTTTGTTCTGTGTATGATATGTGGGAATTCTGGGAGACGTACAACCTCTCAAATAACCACATCTGCAGCAGGTGCACCGAGCTACAGTCCCTCAGAGAATGTGTTAAGGAACCTGAGCTGCTTCTTTATGACCCTCAGCTCATATGGGAACCACAGTGTGCAGGAGGCAGGTAGATGGGTGACTGTCAGGAGAAGGAAGGGAAATGGGCAGCCAGTGCAGAGTAGTCTTGTGGCCATTCCCCTCAATAAGTACACCCCTTTGAATATAGTTGAGGGGAATGACCCACCAGTCACTAAGACTGACTCTGATGCTGTGGCTCAGAAGAGAAAAGCGAGCTGAAGAGGACTGCCGTAGTGATTGGAGATTCCATAGTTAGAGGAATCGAGATGAGTTTCTGTGGACGCAATGGCGACACACGGAATGGAACATTGCCTCCCAAGTCCAGGTCCAGGGATGTCTCGGATCAGATCCACAGCATTCTAAAGTAGAACTGTGAGCAGCCAGAAGTATTGCTATACATTGGCCACAATGACATGGGTAAGGAAAGAAGAGGAGGTCCTGAAGAGAGATTTTATGTATCTCGGTAGAAAGCTGAATAGCAGGGCCTCCTGTGTTGTCCTTTTTGGACTGCTGCCTTGCTGCTAGTGCAGGTAGGAATTGGATGATTTGGCAAATTAATGCTTAGCTGGAGTAAGGGGCAGGGGTTCAAAATCCTAGACCACTGGGATCTCTTCTGGCTGAGGTGCAACTAATAAAAGGGGGATGGCTTACACCTGAACCCAAGGGGACCAACATCCTGGCAGCCAGGCTTGCTAGAGTTGTTCAGGAGGGTTAAAACTAATTTGGCAGGGGGTTAGGAATTGGAGTGATGGGGATAGGGTTGGGGTAGTTGGCTTACAAACAGAGGCAGTGTGTAGCAAGGAGAGACTGATGATTGGGAAAATGGAGTTGTAATATAAAAGCAGGACAAAAGATGACGAATACAGGACTGAATGTTATATTTTAAAGCACACAGTATATGAAATAAGTAGATGAACTTGCAGCACAGTTACGTATTGGCATCACGAAATGTGGCTGAACAAAGATTATAGTTGGGAGCATAATGTCCAAGGATACACATTGTATCAAAAGAACAGGGAGGAAAGCAGAGGGGATGGGTGGCTGTTTTGGAGAAAAAAATTAAATCAAATCATTAGAAAAAGCTGATATAGGATTAGAAGGTGTTGAATTGTTGTGGGTAGAGGTAACAAACTGCAAGGGTAAAAAGATCCTAATGGGAGTTACATACAGGCCTCAAACAGCAGCCAGGATGCAGTCTACAAATTACAACAGGAGAGACAAAATTCATGTTAAATGGACAGCATTTTAATAGTCATGGGGATATCAATATACAGGAAGATTGGGAAAATTAGGTTGGTGCTGGATCCCAAGAGGGGAATTTACAGAATGCCTATGAGATGGCTTTTTAGAACAGCTCATGGTAGAGCGCACTAGGGGATTAGCTATTCTGGATTGGGTGTTGTGTAATGAACTGGAATTGATTAGAGTGCTTAAGGTAAAGGAACCTTAGGGGCCAGTGATCATAATATGATAGAATTCACCCTGCAAATGAGAAGGAAAACTAGTATCATTATTACAGTGCAGTAAAGGGAATTACAGAATCATGAGAGATGGGCTGGGCAAAATTAATTGGAAGGAAACAGTAGCAGGGACGGTGGCACAGCAGCAATGGCTGGAGTTTCTGGGAGCAATTTGGAAGATGCAGGATAGATACATCCAAGGGAGAGGAGGTATTCTATACTTTATACTTTATTCGAAAGGCAGGATGGCACAACTATGGCTGACAAGAGGTCAAAGCCAACATAAAAGCCAAAGAGAGGGCGGATAATAGAACAAAAATTAGTGGAAAGTTAGAGGATTGGGATGCTTTTGAAAACCAACAGAAGGCAACTAAACATTTCATAAAGGAGGAAAGGATGGAATATGAAGTTAAGCTATCTAATAATATTAAAAAGGATACCAAACGTTTCTTCAGATTATATAAAGTGTAAAAGAGAAGAGAGACAAGAATAGATATGGGACTGCTGAAAAATGACACTGGAGAGATAGAAATGGGGTCAAGGAAATGGCGGAAGAATTGGCTAAGTACTTTGCAACAGTTTTCACTGTGTAAGTTACTAACAGTATGCTGAAAGTTCAGAAGTATCAGGGACAGAGGTGAGTAAAGTTGCTATTACTAGGGAGAAACTGCTTGGAAAAATGAAAGGTCTGAAGATAGATAAGTCACATGAACTAGATGGTCACAAGCAACAGGGTTCTGAAAGAGGTTGTGAAGAGATCGTGAAGGCATTTCAAAAATCAATGGAATGTGCATTTTTCCAAGAGGACTGCAAACTTGCAAATGTCATTCCACTCTTCGAGCGCGCACCGCCATTCAGTATGATCATGGCTGATCATCCAACTCCAGAACCCTGTTCCTGCCTTCTCTCCATACCCCCTGATCCCTTTAGCCACAAGGGCCATTTCTAACTCCCTCTTAAATATAGCCAATGAACTGGCCTCAACTGTTTCCTATGGCGGAGAATTCTAAAGATTCACCACTCTCTGTGTGAAGAAGTATTTCCTCGACTTGGTCCTAAAAGGCTTCCCCTTTATCCTTAAACTGTGACCGCTCGTTCTGGATTTCCTCAACATCGGGAACAATCTTCCTTCATCGAGCCTGTCCAATCCCTTTAGAATTTTATACATTTCAATAAGATCCCCCCCTCAATCTTCTAAATTCCAACGAGTATAAGCCTAGTCGATCCAATGTTTCATCATATGAGAGTCCTGCCATCCCAGGAATCAATCTGGTGAACCTTCTTTGTACTCCCTCTACGGCAAGAATGTCTTTCCTCAGATTAGGGGACCAAAACTGCACACAATATTCCAGGTGTGGTCTCACCAAGGCCTTGTACAACTGCAGTAGTACCTCCCTGCTCCGGTACTCGAATCCTCTTGCTATAAATGCCAGCATACCATTCGCCTTTTTCACCGCCTGCTGTACCTGCATGCCCACTTTCAATGACTGGTGTATAATGACACCCAGGTCTCTTTGCACCTCCCCTTATCCTAATCGGTCACCATTCAGATAATAATCTGTTTTCCTGTTCTTCCCACCAAAGTGGATAACCTCATATTTATCCACATTAAATTGCATCTGCCATGAATTTGCCCACTCACTTAACCTATCCAATTCACCCTGCATCCTCTTAGCATCCTCCTCACAGCTAACACTGCCGCCCAGCTTCGTGTCATCCGCAAACTTGGAGGTGCTGCTTTTAATTCCCTCGTCTAAGTCATTAATATATATTGTAAACAACTGGGGTCCCAGCACTGAGCCTTGCGGTACCCCACTGCTCACTGCCTGCCATTCTGAAAATGTCCCATTTATTCCCACTCTTTGCTTCCTGTCTGCCAATCAATTCTCTATCCACATCAATACCATACCCCCAAAACCGTGTGCTTTAAGTTTGCACACTAATCTCCTGTGTGGGACCTTATGAAAAGCCTTTTGAAAATCCAAATATACCACATCTACTGGTTCTCCCCTATCCACTCTACTAGTTGCATCCTCAAAAAACTCTATGAGATTCGTCGAACATGATTTTCCTTTCACAAATCCATGCTAAATTTGTCCGGTGATTTCACCGCTTTCAAAACGTGCTGTTATCACATCTTTGATAACTGACTCTAGCATTTTCCCCACCACTGATGTCAGGCTAACCAGTCTATAATTGCCTGGTTTCTGTGTCGCTCCTTTTTTAAAAAGCGGGGTTACATTAGCCACCCTCCAATTCTCAGGAGTTAATCCAGAATCTAAAGAGTTTTGAAAAATTATCACTGGTGCATCCACTATTTCTTGGGCTACTTCCTTAAGCACTTTGGGATGCAGACCATCTGGCCCTAGGGATTTATCTGCCTTTAATCCCTTCAATTTAACTAACACCTCTTCCCTACTAACATGTATTTCCCTCAGTTCTTCCATCTCACTAGACCCTCGGTCCCCTACTATTTCCGGAAGATTATTTATGTCCTCCTTAGTGAAGACAGAACCAAAATAGTTATTCAATTGGTTGCCATGTCCTTGTTCCCCGTGATCAATTCACCTGTTTCTGACTGCAAGGGACCTACAATTGTCTTAACCAACCTTTTATTGTTTTCACATATCTATAAAAGCTTTTACAGTCAGTTTTTATGTTCCCTGCCAGCATTCTCTGATAATCTTTTTTCCCTTTCCTAATTAAGCCCTTTGTCCTCCTCTGCTGGACTTGGAATTTCTCCCTGTCCTCAGGTGTGAAGTTTTTTCTGGCTAATTTGTATGTTTCTTCTTTGGAATTGATACTATCCCTAATTTCCCTTGTCAGCCACGGGTGCACTACCTTCCGTGGTTTATTCTCTTGCCAAACTGTGATGAACAATTGTTGTAGTTCATACATGCGATCTTTAAATGCTTGCCATTGAACATCCACTGTCAACCCTCTGAGTATCATTTGCCAGTCTATCTTAGCTAATTCACATCTCATACCTTAAAAGTTACCCTTCTTTAAATTCAGAATCTCTGTGTCTGAATTAAATATGTCACTCTCCATCTTAATGAAGAATTTCATCATATTATGGTCACTCTTACCCAAGGGGCCTCGCACGACAAGATTGCTAACTAACCCTTCCTCATTGCTCAATACCCAGACTAGAATGGCCTGCTCTCCAATTGCTTCCTCGACATGTTGGTTCAGAAAACCATCCCGCATACATTCCAAGAAATCCTCTTCCTCAGCACCCTTACCAATTTGGTTCACCCAATCCATATGTAGATTGAAGTCACCCCTTATAACTGCTGTTCCTTTATTGCACACATTTCTAATTTCCTGTTTAATGCCATCCCCAACCTCACTACTACTGTTAGGTGGCTTGTACAGAACTCCCACCAGCGTTTTCTGCCCCTTAGTGTTATGCAGCTCTACCCATATCGATTCCACATCCTCCAGGCTAATGTCCTTCCTTTCTATTGTGTTAATTTCCTGTCTAAACAGCAACGTTACCCCACCTCCTTTTCTTTCATGCCTATCCCTCCTGAATATTGAATATCCCTGAATGTTGAGCTCCCATCCTTGGTCACCCTGGAGCCATGTCCCTGTGATGCCAACTATATCATATTCATTAATAACTATCTGCACATTCAATTCATCCACCTTGTTACGAATGCTCCTTTCATTGACACACAAAGCCCTCAGGCCTGTTTTTACAACATTCTTATTCCTTATGCATTTATGTTGAAAAGTGGCCCTTTTAGAGTCCTGTCCAGCTTTTACTCTTTTACTCCTGCGGGGTGCTGCAACAGAGAGACTACCAACATCTGACCCTGTATCAGCTGTCACAAGCGATATGGTCTCATTCCAGAAGTTTTGCGGTCAAGGCTAGGGTCGTGATTATGTACACTCTGTTCTGACACATCTTCTCCCGAAACCATTCCATTCTCTGTATCCTCAGAGTGTGATTCATGTCCTGGGTAGGGCTAGCCTGAATTACAGGAGTTTGCAGTTTCCTTTGAGGAACTGGGGTGGGAACATTCTCACAGGGCCTGATTTATATCCCATTCACCATCTTGATAGGCCCTCCCTCCAAAAGTACCATCGTGTACGTGTTGTCTAGTACCTCTACCACCATGTCAACAGTCGATTTCCAAGAATCCGGGATCTTAATACAGCCTAATAGTCTGTTCCAGTGCATTTACATCAATCTTAGGGCAATGAATTTTGTCCACCTGTAAGGCAATGCGTTCTGCAGCCTTTATTCTTTTGCAGTGGCATGAGCATCACTCAGTTGGTTCTGGTGTTTGGCTAACCAGTCATATTTCCTGGTTACAGACTGTTCTTGACCCAGCAGAGCATCCACTGGCAAGTGGGGATCAACACTGAACAGTGGGTAGCAAGGGAGCTATCCGGTGGTTACGTGTGGCGTCACATTATACGCATACACCGACTCGGATAGATGCTTTGCTCACGTGTGTTTCTTTTGCAGAGACAATGTACACGAGAAATCGTGCATCACCCTGTTGAAATGCTCACATTGAGCTTTGCCAGTAGGATGATGGGGAGTAGTATGACTTTTCTTTACTCTGTGCAGTTTGCAAAGCTCAGCTATGACCTCACTTTTGAAGTTATGGCCCTGGTCACACTGCAACCTCTCAGGGACACCGTGCTTCATAAACCATTCCCTCAAGAGCACATTTGCTGTGGTACCACCTTTTGACCTCGAGTTGGGAAAGCTTGGGGGAATTTTGAAAAGATATCTGTGATTTCTAAGACATACTCATGCCCGTCAGCTGCTGGTTCAGCACAGTGAAATCTACAGCGACAACTTCAAGCCACCTGGAAGCAAGATATGATGTCATGGGGTGTGTGTGTGTGGGGTGGGGGGGCAGATCTTAGGGTGTGACATCTTTGTTAACTCATAACGCGGACAATTTTTGATCCACTATTCCACAGCCTCATGCAAGCCCACCTAAAAACAGATGCTTCTCAATAAGTGCAAAGTACACGATATGCGTTGATGGCCCAAAGAGTCATGAACATACTTTACTTTACTCCACAAGCTGGTAGGTAGCAGAAGCTGATAATTCTCCACATGCTTCTCATCCTCAACCACACAATACTCCCCAATGTTTCAACAGAGATAAAACTGGTTTAGGCAGAACTCTACCTTCCTTGCCATTCAGCTTCTTATTTTTTTTCCTGTCCCATCGTTTCTAAAGACACTTAACACAGGAACATCAAGTTTGCAAGTCCCCATTGGAGTAACCAGGGAAGTTTGGGGTGTTTCCATGCATCAGCCCACCTACATCACTAGTGTCGGCTTCAAGAGCTCAAATTTGCTTAACCTCACACCTTTTAAGACCAGCTGTAACCAGTGGCAGGTCAAGAGCAGTGTCATGATTGATAGGACTACAGATTGCCGCAGACCTGTCAAACTCAACATCCTCTGAGATAGGTTCAGGCGCCCCGGCAAATAGCTGCCCAGAGAGAGCGTCAGCCAGGGTATTGCTCCAATCTGGATGGCACTGAACATCAAGGTCAAACACAGACAGCTGTGAGATCCATCTCTGCTCAATTACTCCCAACTTGGCAGTTTTCAAGTGGCATAATGGATTATTGTCAGTAATAATTATGAATTTTGAACTCAGTAAGTCGCCACAAAACTTCTCTACTGTAGCCCACTTAAGTGCAAGCAGCTGTAATTCCATGCTGCTCTAATTCCTTTCATTCTTTTCAGCATTTCGTAATCGTCGGCTTGCATATGCAATAACCCTCTTTGTCTCTCCCTGTTGTTGGTATAAACAGCTCCTAGTCAGTACTGCTTGCATCAGTCTCCACTACGAAAGGCTGTGTGAAATTGGCAAAGCCAAAGATAGGCGAACTGGTCAGTTTCTCTTTTAGCAAGTCAAAGGCTGTTTGACAATCTTCTATCTAAGACTGTTTTCAAGCTGATTTGTTTTACTAGGACTCCCTGCAGGAAGACACAAATTCACTACATCATGCAGTGGACCTGCAATCTTTAAGAATCCCTGAGTGAACCATGTATAACAACTACAAAGGCCAAGAAATGATCTTAAATCTTTGACTGTAGATTGGCTGGCAATTGCTGAACAGGGAAGACCTTCTCGGGATCTGTACCTATCCCCTTGGCTGATATCTGCTGTCCTAAGAACTTAAACCCTGACTGCAGAAAATGACATTTTTCCAATTTCACCTTCAGGCCAGTCTCCTTGAGATGCTGAAGCACAGTGTCAAGCCTCTCCAAGTGTTCTTGTAAGGTCTGCAAATACACCAGAATATCATCTAGATACACTATATAATTTGGAAGACTAAATCATCCATGGGCGCCTGCATGAGTCTTTGAAAAGTCATCGGCCCACTGCAGACCCCAAACGGCATACGAAGTTATTCATAAAGACCAAATGGGGTCGAAAAAGCAGTCTTATGCCTATCACGCTCCTGTACTGCTGCTTGGTGGTAACCACTCAGGAGGTCTATCACTGAGAAAAACTGCACTCCCCACAGAGCATCAAAACTCTTGTTCACTCTCCGATAATCTACACACAGTCGTATGCTACCATCAGCCTTCCATACCAACACTACAGGTGAGGCATACGCACTATTGCTCTCCTGAATCACACCCTCCAACAACTTTGAGATGTGCTCTTTCACTTCACTGTACTGATCGGGCAGAATGCAATGGTATGGATGTGAAAGAGGCTCGTCATCCATTGACTGAATTTCATGATTGACCTTGTCAGTATACCCAAGCTCTACATCTTCGACTACAAAGAAATCTAGGTTCTTAACCAGTAAAGCTCTTAGCTGAGCTTGTTATTCTTCACTACTCCCAATGTGGAATTTGTCTAGAATTGACTTTAATGTAGTTACTACTCTCCTCCTTTGCACCAACTGTCACTTGTTCAATGCCAGCTGAGATTCACTGAAATCTTACAGCACATTAGTGATCACGATCTACGCATTCTACCTTTGACAGTATACCAAACTGCGTCCTAAGTGAAAGCTATACATCCTCTCAAGAGTGGTTTAAAACCTGTACTGGCACTACGAGAGTCAACGAGCATGGGAATAACTACAAGACCATCTGGTAGAGGGCTGTTAAGTGGCTCAAGTAACATCTTATGGTCAGTATCAGCATCTCTAGTGGCCTCCCTAGTCACAATGGTAACTACAGATTCAGCAGGTATGTGCTCAGTATCTTTTCCCGATACTCAGACTACAGCTTTCTTTTTGGTAGAGTGCATCTATACTTTCTGGAAAGCATCCCTCCAATCAGAATCCAACATTCTTTCTAAGGTCATGTCAAATTCAGCATAAGCAAGTTGTCTACATTGATTTATAATATTCATGCCTACAATGTATGTGACATGTTGTTAAGTTGCAACAAGATCTCTGAACACTAGAAAGCCACAATTTGGTATCTTCATGCCCATCACTTGAACCTCTAGCTCTAGATACCCAAGATAAGGAAAATCAAGGCTGTTAGCAGCTGTTAACCTAAGCCAGCCAGCAGTGGACAACATATCCTCATCCTCTCCATTCAGGTGTTCTCAAAAGAACTACTCAGTCATGATGCTCACTTGACTACCTGTGTTTAACCGACAACGGACAGTGACACCTGATACCTTCAGCTCAACGACAGGACATGTTCCTATGGCACATTGCAGCAACCAGATCATGGTATGGCTGTACATTTTCTGAGTGTATGAGATTCCTCCAAATCCGACTCACAACAACCTAAGGACTGGAGGATTCGGGCTCTACGGCTCTTGCTCTTCACTTCTGTGGGTAATTCTTGGCCATGTGCCCTCCTACCTGACACTTGAAACATATTGGTTGCCCATCCTTTCTGAACCTAGGCTGTAATTTGGGTCTTCTGCAAGATCTTTCACTGCTTCAGTCATCTCACTAATGGCTTTGCCCTGGTCTGCAATTACTTTAAGGACATCAACTAGAGTGACAGACTCAGATTCCTGAGCTTTGAGAGTTGAGCACTGTGCTTGGCTACTGCTACACTTTGGCTTTACAGTCGTTGCATTTTCTGAGGACTCTTCTAAAAAACACAGATGAGCCTCCTCTCGTACTTCTATCATCGAGGACTCAGGGTTGTTAAGCACGAATTGGTGGACCTCCTTTCGAAAGAAAGGGTCTCTGATGTCCTCTATAGATTTATCTCTGAGTGCTACCCTCTTATTGGCCACAGCATCAGAGGAACGCTTCAGTAGCAAGTTAAGAGCTTGGGCTGGAGCATGTGAAAACTCTCTTATGTCTTCACCCTCACGCTGTTTGTGACTAGAAAAGCTATGCAACAGCCGGGGTGTACTGTGGTTGTCATTAAAAGCTTCCCTGAGACAGGTGAACAAGTCATCAGCCTGGTCTTCCTCGGCATCACTGCGCATATGTCCTTCTTCTCGAGCTGCACCCATGAGCAGTGACATAGCAAAAGCATACTGAACCTGGTCAGACTGATTTCTAGCATGAAGCTCCCGTTTGACTTTACTAAATTCATCAACGAATCCCCCATCTTTCTCAACATTCCCCATAAATAGAGCAAAGTGTTTTTCCCTTGGAACATATACATAAGACCTTTTGCTTAATTTATCTATAGTTGCCATTGCTTCCTCATGCCTGCTATGCAACTCTCTAATTTGTTCATTCAAATCAGGTTCAGAATGCCTATCCCCTGGATGTAACATCATGAACTTTCAAGTCTTTAAAGTCTCTACAACATCATTCCTGGATGTCCCAGCCTGACTTAAAGGCTCTAACACTATCTCTGCCCGATAACATGCTCTCTTTCCATCCCATGGGACCAGCTGACCTGTCCTTCACCACTACCATATTATGTATTGTATATTGTACTGCATTAAAAAAATCAAAAACCCTCTAAACTAGCTTGGAATTACTTAGGGAAAAACACACACGCTGGACAACAAACACTTTTTTGGGGTCTATAATTCCTTTATCCGTTTAGATGTTTTCATGCATAAAGTGGGTATCAAAATAAAAATGACAAAATGTGTTATAAAATAAACAGTTCCTGCTGGTACAATCTGAGCTTAATTGGTCCACAGCGTTGTCACATATGAATAAATAGAAAAAAATATATACAAAACCAATTCGGTAGCGTCAATTCTGAGAAAGAAAAACAATACAAGCAACATTAGCACCCCACTAACCCGAAAGCTTATACACAACATCAGAAATATGAATAAATGCATCCCATCTTCTGACACACATATGCTTAACTTGCAGACACATATAGGCTAGACCCTGAAACGAGTTCACCTCGCTCACGTAGCGTGAATAGAGATTAACACATTCATATTACTCTGTTACATTCACATTCGTTTATGAAACAATAAAGAAATACAAAATAAACGTTTACAATATATTGCCTTGGAGTTTAAATTACTAAAAACACTAAACTACTACGTCGATAAGGAACTCTTCACAACCTCGAGTGCCGATACCTTACTCGCAATAATCTAAAGTATCCACATGTAAAACATGTTAAATTACCAATATTCTAGATTTACAAACAAGTATAAACAAATTTATATAGATATTATCAAACATTATTCACCATACGACCGGCATTCAACGTCCTTTCCAGAACCTTACAGCTCTTCTTTCTGCTCCACACGTGAATAATCTGTCTGTCTGTCTGTATCTTGTTTTACGGCGGTTGGCATCCAGCTTAATGGTGCATTACCGCCACCCTCTGCTCCAGAATGTGCACTAGACATATATTCTAAATCCCTTCACCCAATCTCTCTCACACACACACACACACACAAACCTACACTTCACCCTCCCATCTTTGACCATACTAGTATCCTATTCCTGTTTATTCGTCATATTCTATAAAAAACCCCTGTACCCCTTAAAAACGCTAAAAATACCTGGACTTGTGCTCTCTCACCCATGCCCAGCAACCCTTTTAATGTGAATTCCTGCATCCCCAACTCCCGTAATTTATTTCTCATCATCTCTCTCTGTCTCCCATACTTCCTGCAACACAAAACTACATGTTCTACTGACTCCTCTTCCTGACATTCCTCACACAATCCTGTCTGGTGTTTCCCTATCATTTTCAATGTTTTGTTTAATGCACAGTGCCCCAGCCTTAACCTAGTCCACACAATTTCCTCTCTTCTGTTTCCATTACCTACCCTAGTAACTGCAACACTCTTTTGTATTTGATATAAATGCCTCCCTTTCCCCTCCCTGTCCCATCTTTCTTGCCACATTCGGTTGACTTTTTCCCAGATTACACACTTAACCTCTGCTTTACTGATACTAATGTGCATTTCCACATTTTCTTTCTTTAACGCCCTCTTTGCCAACTCAAACACCCTCTCATTCCCCTTCACCCCTACATGTGCTGGAACCCATAGAAATTTTACCTGACCTCCCTGATTTGCAATTCTTGTAACTAACTGAAGGACTTCATAAAGTACATCTTGCCGACTGTTTGTGTGAAAAGACCTTAAACTTGCTAGAACTGAGGATGAATCTGAACATATCAATGCTTTGGTTTGTCTGGCTTTCTGCACCCATTGCAACGCAACCAACACTGCCAGCATCTCCACTGTAAACACCCCTAACTTATTAGATGTTCTTCTGCTGATTCCAATTTCTTTTGCTGGTATTACCACCCCAAACCCTGTCACTCCTGTTTCAGGTTCCTTCGCACCATCCGTATAAATGTGAGTATAATCACTATACTTTTCCATCACATGACAGTTAAATGCATTTACCAAATCTGTTTTATATCTTTCTTTCCTTTTTACCTCTAACAAATGCCAGTCTATGTCAGGCCATACAAGCTTCCATGGAGCTACTACCGGATAAACTACTGAAGGACTTATCCTCAGATCAAATACTCCACATTATTTTGCGATATCATTCCCTACCTGACTAAAGGTATCCCTCTGAAACCTCCCATTTTCCCAGCACTCCTGCAACACTCCTTTAGTGGGGTGAGAATCATTGTGCCCCTGCAAGTTAGCCCAGTAGTTTGCCATCAGTTGCATCCTTCTTAGTTCCAAAGGCATTATTCCCATTTCTACCTGTAGGGCTGACACTGGTGACGTTTTAAAAGCCCCACTGCACACTCTCAAGGCCTGAGCCTGAATCACATCCAGTTTCCTTATAAGAGACCTAGCTGCTGATCCATATACTATATTTCCATAATCCAATACAGATCTTACTAAAGCCACATACAGTCTCTTCAAAGCTGAACAACTTGCTCCCGATTCCCTACCAGTCAAACATCTCATCACATTTATTACTTTTTTACATTTCTCCTCAACTTTCCTGATATGGTCTGCCCATGTTAATCGTGAATCAAATATAACTCCCAGAAATTTAAATGATGCAACCCTTTCTAATTCAACCCCATACATCCTTAACTTCTTCCCCACCTCAACCCTTTTCCTGGTAAAAAATACAGTTTGAGTTTTGTCTACTGAAAATCTACATCCCCAATCGTAACCCCACTCCATCACTTCATCAATTGCTTCTTGTAGTTTCCTGATTATATGGTCCATGTTCCTGCCTCTATTCCACAAGGCCCCATCATCCGCAAACAGTGACCTACCTATATCCACTGGTACCTTTGTGAAGACATCATTGATCATAATGATGAAAAGTAACAGGCTAATCACACTACCTTGAGGTGTGCCATTTTCCACTATGTACTGTTTTGATCATTCTGATCCAATCCGAACTTGAATTTTTCTACCAAACAAAAAATCTTTAATCCAATTAAAAACTCTCCCACCAACCCCCATCTTGTGCAGTTTAATTAATAATCCTTCCTTCCACATCATATCATAGGTTTTTTCAATGTCAAAGAACACTGCCACTACTGACTCTCTATTTGCCTGGGCCTTCCTTATTTCAGTCTCTAACATAATCACTGAGTCCATGGAATTCCTTCCCTTTCTAAAACCACTCTGATAACTTGCCAGCATTCCCCTTTTCTCAAGCTCATTTATGATAACCTTTCTGTTATCATCCTTTCCATTATCTTACATATACTTGATGTTAATGCAATTGGTCTGTAGCTAGTGGGTTTTGACAGATCCTTGCCAGGCTTCCTTATTGGAATTACTACTGCTTCTTTCCATGCACTTGGTAATCTTCCCTCCTCCCACACTCTGTTATAAAAATGCAGCGACTTCAAGAGCGCTCCTTCTCCTAGATTTTTTAGCATCACAGAGCATATCAGATCTTTCCCTGGGGAGGTTGGTCTCAATCTCTTTATTGCTCTCACCATCTCTGCTAATATAAATGGATCATCAATTATATCATCTGTTCCTTCCCTCCTGCTTAACACACCTGGGTGTTAACTCATTATTCTTTCCCTTCTCCTTCTCCCTTCTTCAGACAAATTTTTTGAACTGTGTATCAGTACAAATGACTTGGCCATGACCTCAGCCTTATCCCTACTGGAGACTGAAGTTTCCTCCTCAGATATCATTACTGGATATTCCCATTCCCTTCTATCTCCTCCCATCCTCTTAATCATTCCCCATATCTCTCCCACAGGTGTTGTTCTTCCTATCTTGTCGCAAAAACTCCTCCAACTTGCCCTTTTAGCTTGACGTATAGTTCTTCTCACCACTGCCTGTGCTTTCTTATATTGAACCAAATGCTGCATATTATGGGTTCTTTTAACTAGCCTGAATGTTCTATTTCTGTTTTTTACAGCCTGACAACATTCCTCTGTCCACCATGGTACCAGTTTTCTATTCATCCTATTTTTACTCCTAGGTATAGATCCTTCTGCTGCCATGATAATCGCTGAAGTCACGTGAATAATGACATCACTATTTTCTCTTAAAGGCACAGGCAGCTATTTTAGCATTACCAAGGTGAATACATAGGTGCAGTTTAAAAATAAAATCTGATGTTCAACGGTCACCTGGTTACACACAGATATGCCAGGGTGAGGCATGAGTTCAAAGAGCCTGTAAGAGTGTGATCCACACGTCATGGATCGCTCTGGATGCGATGGGGGCCGAGGGGTTGGGGGTCATGTTACAGCCATGGTCTATTTGGGGCATGACTGGAGGGAGTGAAATGGGGTCGAGAGGGGTCAAATGAGAAAATGTTGAGGAATATTTAACTTAAACAAGACCTATGTTGATGGCCTCCTACGACTTGGTTGCACAAACGGTAGCTGTTAAGAATATGAATGTATCTCTAAATGGCAATGTTTCTCCTTACAGGAAGGTTTTGTATTTGTTTCATGCTGACTGCGTCCTAGACAGATATGCATAATTCTTCCTTTGTTAAAGATGCATGGGGTCACCATGTATTAATACATAAGGATTGTGGGACCCAGATTGAAAACCACAGATCTTGTTCAGATTCAAATTCATTTATTTTTCACATATGCATCAAAAAGATACACTGAAATATCAGTATTATTCAGCAAAATTTGTGCAGAAAATATTATACCTTTTGTGTTCTGTAATCTGAGTTCAAAGCATCATATCAGCAGCTGTGGAAAAAGTCAATGATTCGGCCAGTTGTGATCTGGGATGCCAGGCACGAAAAAGTGGAGGATGCTGATTCTATTGTAACATACAGGAAGAAATTGGCACTCTGACTGAAGAAAATGAATATGCAGAACCTCTGGGACTAGGGAATAGAATGGGGTAAATCAGAAGCTCTTTCAGATAGGAGCACACTTATATGACATAGGTCACTCCTCAAAGGAGGGAATCTAATGTCCAACTCTCTGTGAGCAAACTAAGGACACAAATCTCTGCGTAGCATCAAGCCGTTGGCAATTCCTTGCTTGTCTGAAATTTTATCTCCATGCACTGGGTGCGCTAATGGCACTAGACATTGAGGAAGAGCTACATGGAATCAGGGAACCCTGTTTACTCCTGACTTTGGTTTTCAATGGAACAAGTTCGAGGGTCCAGTGAGCTTTCACAAGTGTGTCATAGGAGTATTGCAGATAAGGGCCATCCATCTCCTACAGACTGCTCGACCATTGCATTTAGGATGAGGAAGTGCATGTCTTCTTGTAATCATTTCAACATTCAGCTATCTATATTGGCATAAGGATTTGGTGAAGTCCCATAAAGGCTCTGCCCTTATGTAAAATTGCCCTTCTATTCTAGGGTTGTATAGGATCTTTCTGCACTTGTTCACTACAAGAGCTTCTGATTTCCCCAGCTACTTTTCCATCACCATAGACGTGACTCACCAGTCTGAGTGCTCAGTGTATGAACTCAGATGATTCAATGTTGCTGCGTAGGCATGAAACCTTCTGTGATTACAGGGTGGACTTTTGCGGCGATGAACCAAGGTGAGAATCCAGTGAACCCAAAGAAGACCCAGGCCATACAGAGTAAGGTGCATCCCATTTCTTAACCCACATCTGTCTCTACCCACATAGCTTAATTGCTATTTTTTTTTCCTTATTGTGCTTCTTAAATAAACTAGTGTCTGTTTTTCTGAGTGAAACTTCCAGGCCTCATTTCTGTGACTCCAGCTTGAAAGTCAAGTCAAGTTTATTGTCATTTCGACCATAAACTGCTGGTACAGTACACAGTAAAAACGAAACAACGTTCCTCCAGGACTCCGGTGCTACATGAAACAACACAAAACTACTCTAGACTATGTGAGACAGCATAAGGCTACACGAGACTATGTAAAACAAACATAAAAACTGCACAAGACTACATAAAGTGCACAAAACAGTGCAGGGCAGTACAATAATTAATAAACAAGACAATAGGCACAGTAGAGGACAAATTACAATATAATAACAAATTATGTAGATGTCAGTCTAGTCTCTTAGTATTGAGGAGTCTGATGGCTTGGGAGAAGAAACTGTTGCTCAGTCTGGTCGTGAGAGCCCGAATACTTCGGTACCTTTTTCCAGATGGCAGGAGGGAGAAGAGTTTGTGTGAGGGGTGTGTGGGGTCCTTCACAATACTGTTAGCTTTGGGGGCGCAGCATGTGGTGTAAATGACTGTAATAGCGGGAAGAGAGACCCCGATGGTCTTCTCAGCTGACCTCACTATTTGCTGCAGGGTCTTGTGATCCGAGCCCGTGCAATTCCCAAAACAGGCAGTGCTGCAGCTGCTCAAGGTGCTCTCGATACATCCTCTGTAGAATGTGGTGAGGCTGGGATGGGGTGGGAGATGGACTTTTCTCAGCCTTCGCAGAAAGTAGAGATGCTGCTGGGCTTTCTTGGCTATGGAGCTGGTGTTGATGGATCAGGTGAAAGTCTGTTGAGGTGTGCAGTAGTGAGTGACTGTATTTACAAAGGAGTGAAATGGTATTTTCACAGGAGTAAACAATTTGGTGAGTGTGACTTGATGCAAGTTCAGATGCAGCAAAAGGGTTTGGAGTGAGCTGAAGTTCACAAAGGGTAAAGACATGAGGCCAGGCCTGAGTGCAATAGCAAGGGAGCGAAGAGATGGATGAGGTATTCAGCAACAATTTGGGGTGAGGTTGGAGCAGCTAGTGGGAAATCAGATTGCAGAAGAGGAAGGTAACTTATGGGAAGGTGTTGGAGCAATAGTTCTCAGCTCTCTATCAAAGAGAAGATGCATATAAAGTGGTGAAGCCTTGCAGTGGTAAGGGAAATGAGAGGGAGGGAAGGATGAGGCAATCTTACCACTTCTATCCATGTCTTCCTCTACTGCCACAATGAGGCCAAACCAAGGTTTGAGGAGAAAAACCTGATTTTCCATCTTGATAGCCTTCAACATGATGGCATGACCATGAGATTCTTTAACTTCTGGTAACTGATTCACACTCCCCTTCTCTCGTTTTCCATTCCACATTCTGAATCACTCTCTGAACCCTTCTCTTCTCTGAACTGCCAATCACCTCCTGCAGGGTCCCGCCACCTCTTTCCTTTCTTCCATAATCCACTGCCCTCTCCTATTAGATTCCTCCTTCTTCATCACATTATCTCTTCAACCTATCACCTCCCAGCTTCTTACTTTATCCTCCCTCTCCCACCAATCCACCTTCTCCCTCACTTGGTCTCACCTATCACCAACCAGCTTGTACTCCTCCCATCCCCCATCTTCTTATTCTGGCTTTTACCCACCTATTTTCCAGTTCTGATGATGGATCTCAGCCTGAAACATCAATTGTTTATTACCTTCTGTAGAAGCTGCCTGACTTGCTGAGCTCCACCAGTATTTTGTGTAAGTGGCTACTAAGAAAGAAGTATGTAGCCAATGAGTTAAAATTTAGGCATCGGGTTAGAAAAGAGCACAGTAAAGGGAGAGGAATGACTATTGGCTTAAACTGCTTTTATTTTAGAACAAGAGCTTGACAGGTAAGAAGGATATCTCTGGGCACTGATTGGCTCTGAGAACTGCGATATCACAGGCATAGCAGAAACTTGCCTGGCAGATGGGACTGTATTGTAGTTCCTCCATTAGTTAGCGAGAATTGTAGAGATTACAGCTATTTGTGAATGTACTAGTATTAGTAGGTGATTAGGACAAATGGGTAAGGCATTTGTCTAGTGATTTGAAGGTTGCTAGTTCGAGCCTCGACTGAGGCAGCGTATGTGTCCTTGAGCAAGGCACTTAACCACACATTGCTCTGTGACGACACTGGTACCAGGCTGTATGGGTCCTAATGCCCGTCCCTTGGACAACATTGGTGTCGTGGAGAGGGGAGACTTGCAGCATGGGCAACTGCTGGTCTTCCATACAACCTTGCCCAGGCCTGCGACCTGGAAACCTTCAAAGGTGCAAATCCATGGTCTCATGAGACTAAGGGATACCTATTAAAATCGGGTGATTTTAACTTCCTTCTTTGATTGGACTGAACTTGTGTAAAACAAAACTTGGTTGGAGCAGAATTTCTGAAAAGTGTCCAAGCAAGCTTTCCTTAGCATTGTATACTGGGAACTAATAGAGGATGCAAAACTGGTCCTCATCCTGGGGAATGAGGTCAGGCAAGTAAGCACGCTAGTTCAAGTGACCATAATTTCTTCAGGTTAAAATATTCATGGAGAAGGATAGTACTGGTTCACATGTGATGCTGAGGCTTCACAAGCCACTGGTGAGGCCTCACCTTCAGTATTGTGAACAATTTTGGGCCCCTCATCTTAGTAAAGATGCGCTGGCATTGGAGAGGGTCCAGAGGAGGTTCAGTAGGATGATTCCAGGAATGAAAGGGTTATCATATCATACGAGGAATGTTTGATGGCTCTTGGTCTGTACTCGCTGGAATTCAGAAGGATGAGGGGGGATCTCATTGAAACCTGTCAAGAGTTGAAAGGCCTAGACAGAGTAGATGTGGAAAGGTTGAGTCCCATGGTGGGAGAGTCTAGGACAAGAGGGCACAGTCTCAGGATAGAGGTGTGTCCATTTAAAATAGAAATGCAGAGAAATTTCTTTAGCCAAATGATGGTGAATTTGTGGAATTTGTTGCCACTTGAAGCTGTGTAGACTAGGTCATTGGGTGTATTTAAGGCAGAGATTGATAGGTTCTTGTTTGGACATGGCATCAAAGGTAAATGGGAGAAGGCTGGGAACTGGGGTTGAGGAGGAAATAGAAAGAAACGGATTAGCCATGACTGAATGGCAGAGCAGACTCGATGGAACAGATGGCCTAATTCTGCTCCTTTGTCTTATGGCCTATGGTGAAGGAGCTGAACTGAGGCTGAGCAAATTTTGGATCAGTTGGCTGGGGTCTTGCAGTGAGTGATTGGGGTAGCATGTTTGCAGGAAAATTACCATCTGCCAAGTAGGAGACATTTAAAAATATGATGTCAAGAATTCAGGGACTGCATGGTGCTACTAGGTTGAATGGCTAAGTTGGCCAGTTTCAGAAACCCTGGCTAATAGGAGATATTGAGACAGTGGTTATGAAATGGGAGGCATACACTGCAAATAAGCAACATGGAAGTTGTAAATCTCTTCATGACTATACAAAGTGCACAGTTAAGGGATAAGACAGAAAGGCAAAAAGAGGATATAAGAATAATCTGGCAGACAATGTGAGGCAAAATCCCTGAAGATTATATAGATATATAAAGAGTAAAAGGGTGGCTATGGAGATAATAGGTCAATTGAAGGTCAGCATGGGCATCTGTGCATAAATCCAAAGGGAAAATATGAGATTTTTAATGAGTGTTTCTCTTCAGATGGAAACTGAGGAAATAGGGAACTGACTAGTGTTGTCTTGGACTATTTATGAATTAGTGGGGAGGAGGCATTGAAGTCTCAAAGTGCTTTAATGTGGACTGTTTCCTCAGGGCCTTACCGCATGCATTTCAGACCTTGTAAGAACCAAGAGAACAAATTGTGGATGCCATTGCAGAGACTTTTGCTTCATCTCTGGCCACAGGTGAGATTCTGGAAGAGTGCAGAGTGGCTAATGTGGTACCATTGTTTAAAAAGCGAAGCAAAGATGGCCAAGAAACTATAGGCTTCAGTCAGACATTGATGGCAGGTAAATAGATGGAGGGTTTTTTGAGAGACAGGGTCTACAACATTAGGAAAGACAAGCTCTAATTCAGGACAGTCACCATGGCTTTGTGTGTGTGTGAACAAAATTGTTGATGTGAAGAGGCTGTCCTTCAATTTGGTGGTGTGGATCTTCAGACTTCTGTGCCTCCTGCTCCAAAAGGGTAGGGTCATGGTTGTCTACATGAACTTTATCAAGGCCTTTGACAACTTCGCTCATGGCAGGCTAGTGTGGAAGGGTAGATCACATGGGAGCGAGGAGTAGACTGTGGATTGTATTCATAATTGTCTCAGTGTTAGTAATGTGATGGTCAAGGGTCGGTTCTCAAACTAGACATCTGTCTGTAGAGGTGCTACAGGGGTCAGTGCTGGGACCTTTGTTGTCTTGTCATGATCCAGTCCGTGAAGTCCACATTCTGGTTCACGGTCTGGTCCATGGACTCAGGACTCCAGGTCTTCCAGCTGTCCCTTGTATGACTAAATCAAAGGCACCTGATTCCCATCTTTGGGCTTGCAATATAAGTAGCCTTGGGATTGAGTGTGGGCTGCTGGTTTGGCTTGTCAGTCCTCCTTGGAGCAATCTGCTGGTGAAAGGCTAGAGCAGCCAATTGCCATCTTTAGGCCATGTTGGGGGACCATCCCCTCATGCAGCCTTGCTGTCAGTAGTCGGAGCTGTCTTTGTGGTATGGATTCGACTGTTTCCTGGGCCAGCTGAGTGGCTGCTAGCCACTCCAAACTAGGTAGGGATCTGGCTGTTTCCGTAGCCAGCTGAGGTTGCTGGCCGAACTGAGACTTGGAGCTACCCATGGAGCAGAGATGGAACTGTCTGTTGTTCTTTGGTGTTTGTCTCTTCTTGTCCTCATCTCCATGGGGTAAGTCAGGCCGTCTTGTTGTTGCCCCGCGGGGGTTCATGTCTTGTCTTTGCCTCTCTTGGGTAAGTCTGGCCGTCTTGCCATTACCCAACAGGTAGACCTGTCCCACCTTGTTGTGGAAAAGTTGAGTCCCGGCTTGTCTCATGATAAATCTCGGCTCTATGTTGATGTTCAGTTCCCAGTCTGTCTCTCAGCTCCAGTCTCCGAGTTATAAGCGTCTGCATTTCAAGGCAAAGATTCTGCAGCCAAGCTCCAAGAACCCAATCCTCGAGGATCCCAAGCCAAGCTCCAAGAACCCAAGCCTTGAGGATCCCTAGCCAAGCTCAAGACCCAATACCCCAAGCCTCAAAAATCCCAAGCCAAGCTCAAGCTCCAAGACCCCAAGCCTCGAGGATCCCAAGCCAAGCTCCAAGAGCCCAAGCCTCGAGGATCCCAAGCCAAGTTCCAAGACCCCAAGCCTCGAGGATCCCAAGCCAAGCTCAAGACCCAACACCCCAGCCTCAAGCCATGTCATGTCCTTGCCTGGTTCTGGGATCGAACCCGAGGCAAGACACAGGTTCTGGGTCCTTGTCCAGTCTCAGGCTCAGAGTCCAAGCCTTGTCTTGTCTCCAAGCTCAGGCCTCTAGACCCCAGCCACGTCCTGTCCTGAAGCCATGTCATGTCCTTGCCTGTGTCTGGGGTCCGAGTCCGAGGCAAGACCCAGGTTCTGGGTCCTTGTCCAGTCTCGGGATTGGAATCGATGCCTTGTCTCTTAGTCCATGGTTCCTAGTCCTAGTCCTGCTTTTCTTAGCCCTTGTCTGTGCTCTTGTCCCTGCTCCTTGCCTAAATCCTGTCACGTCCTTACTCTAGTCAAGTCCTGTTCCTTGTACTTCAGTGTCTGTGTCTTGCATTTGGGATCGTTCCCAGTACCCCATTCTCATATGTCTGTAATTATATTAATGATTTTGATTCGAATATGCAAGGCATGGTCTTGTTTGTCATATGCACAAGTATGTGTGTATATGTGTGTGTGTGTGTGTGTGTGTGTGTATATATAACACACACACACACACACACACACACACACACACACGTGTCTGCACAGGCAATGGTAAACATACTTGCAGCAGCACAGACAGGAAACACCAGTATTCACAAGAAAAACAAATTCAACATAAATTATACACAATTTTTACAAGTAAGAACACAGTTAGAACAAAATTAATTCCAGACAGCAGTATGCACAAGATAATTTGAGTAGCCCCCTTCTGTGCTGTACCATTCTGTGATTGAGTAATAATCATGGACTTTCTATCAACTCAGTTGCTTGGGATTGGGCCAGGGACCTGTTTCATGATCAGGGCAAAGGGGGAAATACAACCTTTGTGGATAATGTCTGTTTAGGGACCCCAAGAAACCACATTGAGTTGTAGGTACTTAATTTAAGATTTGGAAGCTGCCTTGTCATGTCCACTTTAGATATCAGGAGCTGTTATGTCAGATCTATTGTAGGTGTCAGTGAAGGAAGCGCTCAGAAGGAAAATGATGAACACAGCACAGAGAAGTTTTCTGAAAGGAAACCATCTGTAGGACTGTGAGGTGTGAGATTGGCAGGATTTCTTATCAGAGAAGCTGGTATGGACTCAACAAGCTGACGAACCTCCTTCTGTACAGTATCATTCTATGACAATGTAATACATCTTCCTGATTATTTTTCCCCACAGAATGTCTATGGTGTTGTGTATCACATTAACAAATGTCATCATGTTTCTCAGCCCTCTCATCAAATAATTGACTATAATCCAATAAAAAAGGTCACTAGACACTCTGCTTAGCCTTCTGAGATCTGGAAAACACTGTCTGGAATGGTGGAGGAAGCAGATTCAAACCAAACTGAGGCTGTGACACAGGGAAGAAAGGGACTCAAGGAAGGGCTGTACAGCTTCACCTGTAACTTCTGTGGGATTCAGATCTAGATTGTGTAGCCTACTACCATTCCCAGTTGAACTGCAGTGTGATGTAACGGTCCTTTGTTTTCTGGAGCAACAGAGTCTTTCTCTGTCATTATGGCTTCAGTGACCCAGTGAGAGGGATTAGGGGTGATTGTCTGACTGATTTGAATGGGTATCTGACCGCACAGCAAGGCAGTATTCGTCCTTCAGGTTCACAAACACTTCAGACAATTTGGTACCCACTCTCTGTTAGAAACTGACTTTGTTGGAGATCATTTGTCTGCAACAGCAATACAGTCTCATTAGAAAGTGAACCACACTCCAATGGCCAATCCGATACTCAAGTGTGATGTCTGTTCTATGCTGTAAGCCTCATCTCTCTGAGCTCTTCCACTGTACAAAGCAACCATGCTTGATAGTAACCAGATTTCCATACCGTCCAGTGAGCCTGTGCAAATCTCTAAGAGTATAAACCACAAAAGTGAGATTAATAATCATTTTCACCAATTGCATTTTGCATCTTTTCTGAAAATTGGATTCAAAGGTACATTTAATGTCAGAGAAATGTATACAGTATACATCCTGAAATGCTTTTTGTTCATAACCATCCACAAAAACAGAGGAGTGCCCCCAAAGAATGAATGACAGTTAAATGTAAGAAAAACTCAGAAGTCCCCAACAGCTCCCCTTCCTTCCGCACGTAAACAGTAGCAAAGCAACAGTACGCTCCCCCCACCCCGCCGCGCCCCCACAAGCAAAATAAAAAACGGCACCAACCACCGGGCACTCAAGCGTGCAGGAAAGCAACAGCAAACACTCAGACTTACAGCACCCAAAGGTTACTCGTTCACCCGGTATTCAACACACCACAGACTCTCTCCCCCTCTCTCCCACTCCCCATTTCATAACAAGAGGCGAGATATAACAAACAATTCGCTGGTTTACGGTGTTAAAAGTCCCTTGCGTCGCTTTTTCCAAGCTCTGTTCACAAAGTTGTAGATCTTCCAACTCCCACGACACACCGGTCTCCTGTCGGGACACTGACCTACGATTCACCCGTCTCCAGAGCCACGAGATCCCAGGCCTCCTTAGGCGAGTCCGCATCCATGGCATGTCGGATAACAGCCAGTCGTATAACTGTGAGAGCAGGTCCCATTCCCGCAAGGAACCAAAGTCGGCATGTAACTCCAGGTTAGGGTCTTCCAAAGACTCCTGAAAGGGAAAATTAGCGATATTAAAGATGAAAATAGAGCTATTTCCAAAGATGCAAGCAAAGGAGTCGCTACTGAGCGCCATCATAACTAAGCTTTTAAATGTAAATCTGAAATCACTGAGCAAAACGTATTTACAATGAAAATATCCTTCACATCAAATCAAATCAAGTCAAATTCAATCAAGTTTAATTGTCATTCAAACATACATGGATACAGCTGAACGAGATAGTGTTCCTCTGGGACCAAGTTGCAGAACATACACAGCACATTCAAAAAGGCAAGCAAAAAAAAATAACAGTCAAGAAAATAAAAACGCATATATCTCCCAAGGTCCTGAGCAACATGTCCCACAAATGGATGGTATAAGTCCCGGCAATGCAGCCTGTCATTCCACAGACCAAACACTCGGGGGCAGCACAGACAGTAGAAATGCTGAAGGGGAGCGATGAAGTCAGACCTTCATTTGAGAACTTGTCAGTATCTGTCGTCAGTGATTGCAAATACTGACTTATAAAAGCAATTTGAGTAAGTGTCGAATTAGAATACATTGCAGTAACATGTGTAAGAATATAAAAGTGGAATTAATTTGAAAATCTGTTCAAAGAGATGTCACTGACACAATGCGACCACTGGCAGCCCTGTGCACGACATATTTACTTGACTTTCCCCAATTCTGGCTGATTGTGCAGACCTCATTTTCAGTATATCATAAATGGACGGCATGTTTTGCCTTGGAATAAAGCTTCTGATTACCCTTTCGGTGCTTTCAATATGTTATCTTCTGACTAACTTTAGCCCTGAATTTAGAATAGTTGGAGAGTAGTAATTGCTGGCAGTTGGAAGCCACAGTGTTCACAGACCTCTGGTGTCCTGATATGCGGGCATTGTCGAAACTGCAAAGCAGTCAGCACTCCTAGCATTACTACTAAAGCAAGTATGGTGAAAGCATAGGTCCAGCGTTGTCTATTTCGCAGCGCAGGTGTCCTCATGTTGGGGGCCTTACTGACTGGGCTTATCAAGGAAGAGAAAAGATGAGGAATGATGCCCCGCTGCCTAGCTGAGTGTAAACTATCAATCATTTTACCCAGTTCCCTATAGCCCATCCTGGGTGCATCAGCGAGGGCTACGCGAACTGGATCAGACATTTGCGCATGAAGTGTTCTTTAAAATTAAAACAAGGATGGTGATTTCCCAGGAGGGACACCATGTAGTCGATTATCTTCACAGACTTACCATCACGGTGAACGGGTAAGGAAGGTTTGCCACGCTCAGATGCCGATACTCCAAAAGTCTGTAAAACGTGATTCATAGGTTTCAAAAGGTGCATTTAATGTCAAAAAAATATATACAACATCCTGAAGTTCTTTTTCCTTGCGAACATCCACTAAAACAGAAGTGCCCCAAAGAATGAATGACAGTTAAAATGTTAGAACCCCACCCATCTCCCAGCTCACCCCTCCCATGTACAAGCAGCAACAAGCCTAACCCCCACTAGCAAAAAGCGTCAGCGCCCTCCACCGAACGCTGAAATGTGCAGCAAGCATCAATAAAGACACAGATTTGCAGTACCCCAAAAACTACTTGTTCACTCAGTAATTTGACATACCACAGGCTCTCTCTCTAAGAAGGGAAAAGAGTCTCTCCCTTATAAGGGAAAAAGAGGTGCCCCATTTCACAACGAGAGGAGAGACATAACAAACGACTCACCAATTTACGATATTAATAGTCTGTTGCGTCATTTTTGCCGATCTCTGCGCCTAGACAGCCGGCACCACAAGGGCGCAGCTCTCCGGACGCACAACCCCCAGCATTTAACCCGCTGCTCCCAATGTTCTCTGTTCTTCCACGACACTTCCATCAGGGGCACCAGCCTAGAATCAGCATGTCTCCAGAGCCACGAAATTCCGGAACCCAGAAGGCGTGCTTCGCGTTGGGATATCAAAAAGTGGCCGGTCGTGAGGCCCTGAGAGCGGGTCCCATTGCCGCAAAGAACCAAAGTCAGAGTGTAACTCCAGGTCACGGTCTTCAAAAGAACCTTGAAAAACAAAATAAAACAGATATCAAAGAAAGAGATTTAGCTGTTTCCAAAGATGCAAGCAAAGGAATCACAAGCATTTTGACCGCTCCACCTCCAGAAGATTTTTCAGATCAGTATTTATCATGTTCAAGCAGATTCACCATTTTAGCAGTCGCGGAACTGCCGAACGACGCTACCATATAGAAATATTTGGTATTGTCTGCAGAGATATCTCAAAGGGCAAAATGGGTATCCACCTGTACAAACCAAGTGATGGCAGTTTGCTCCTGAAACTCCGGCAATTTCAAAGTGACTGTGTGTCCAACAGATTCAATAACTCCCGAATCATCCTAGAGCAATGGGGTCACCAATGAAGATTTTGTACAAATAAAATGAGGTGATTTATGTTTAATGAAAACCCATAACACATTTTATTAAACTCCGAAACCTACACAACTGAAGAGTGCTAAGAGACTTTTACGTAATATCGTCATTGCGTCAGTCAGCCTCTTAAACTCAATGTTGATGGTTGTGAATTGCATACGTTTATCCCAGTTATTTTACCTTACATAACAAAGGACCCACCCATACATCCAGCATCCTCTTTGACTTTCCACCGTCAGGGAGGAGGCTCCAATGCATAAAAAACAAGAATAATCAGTTTCTTTCCTCAAGCCATTAGGCTTCTGAACTCCCTATCGCATTGCATTCGAGGTGTTACCGGTTAATCAATTCGCTACCTGGCAATGTTTAATTTATGCACTTTATGTATGCATAATTCATCTAGATTTTATCCTTACTTTCATAAGATGTATGCTCCCTGCTCCAGTGATACAGGTTCAATCCCATGTCGTCTGTATGAGTTTTCCATGTTATTTCTGTTATTTCATAGGTTTTATCCAGGTGTTCCAGTTCCCCACACCCACCACCATATCGCAGAAATGGAGGGATTGTCAGGTTAATTACCAACTATAAATGGTCCATAGTGTGTAGTTAAGTGCATGGACACGAGACAGTTGATGGCAGTGTGGAAAGAATGGGATTGATGGTTAGCACTGCCTCATTGAGGTGAACTGTCCAGTACCTTGTCACTGAGTTCCAATCAGTCTTTGTGTGCTCATTCAGTACTTCAACATTGATCTTCTAACGCCATCATTTCTGCTGTTAAAGTTGACTTGGATCCAGAATGACTGTAATGACAGATCAGAATAGATGGTGGTCAATCCTGCAGTTGTAAGCAAATGTCACAGCACAGGTAATGCAGACTTCCCCTAGTAAGCTCAACCATGAGCTGCACTAAAAAGGCATCATGTAGGCGTTCAGAATCAGGTTTATTATCACCAGCATGTGATGTGAAATTTGTTAACTTGGCAGCAACAGTTCAATGCAATACATAATCTAGCAGAGAGAGAGAAGAAAAATAAATAAAATAAAACATAATAATAAATAAACAAATAAATCAATTATGTATATTGAATAGATGACAAAAAAAGTGCAATAACAGAAATACTGTATATTAAAATAAGTGAGGTAGTGTCCAAAGCTTCAAAGTCCATTTAGGAATCGGATGGCAGCAGGGACAAAGCTGTTCCTGAATCACTGAGTGTGTGCCTTCAGGCTTCTGTATCTCCTACTTGATGGTAATAGTGAGAAAAGGGCATGCCCTGAGTGCTGGAGGTCTTTCGTAATGGACGCTACCTTTCTGAGACACCACTCCCTAAAGATGTTTTGGGTACTTTGTGGGCTGGTGCCCAAGATGGAGCTGACTAGATTTACAACCTTCTGCAGCTTCCTTTGGTCCTGTGCAGTAGCTCCTCCATACCAGACAGTGATGCAGCCTGTCTGAATGCTCTCCATGGTACAATTACAGAAGATTTTGAGTGTATTTGTTGACATGCCAAATCGCTTCAAATTTCTAATAAAGTATAGCCCCTGTCTTGCCTACTTTATGACTGCATCAGCGTGTTGGGACCAGGTTAGATCCTCAGAGATCTTGACACCCAGGAAATTGAAGCTGCTCACTCTCTCTACTTCTGATCACTCTATGAGGATTGATATGTGTTCCTTCGTCTTACCCTTCCTGAAGTCCACAATCAGCTCTTTCGTCTTACTGATGTTGAATGCCAGGTTGTTCCTACAGCACCATTCCTCTAGTTCGCATATCTCACTCCTGTATGCCCTCTCGTCACCACCTAAGATTCTACCAACAATGTTTGTATAGTCAGCAAATTTGTAGGTGGTATTTGAGCTATGCCCAGCCACACAATCATGTGTATACAGAGAGTAGAGCAGTGGGCTAAGCACACACCCCTGAGGCGTGCTGGTGTTGATCATCAGTGAGGAGGATATGTTATCATCAATTCACACAGTTTGTCATCTTCTAGGTAGGAAGTCAGGGAACTAATTACAGAGGGAGGTACAGAGGCCTAGGTTGTGCAACTTCTCAATCAGGATTGTGCGAATGATGTAATTAAATGCTGAGCTATAGTTGATGAACAGCATCCTGACGTAAGGGTTTGTGTTGTCTAGGTGGTCTAAAGCTTTGTGAAGAGCCATAGTGATTGCATCTGCTATTGAACTATTGTGATGATAGGAAAATTGCAATGGGGCCAAGTCCTTTTGGTATGCATTTTCTATCTCCATTTGTAATTTAGAGACCACATCTTTCCTACTGTTTGGGGGCCTGAATATAACACTCACCGGGGTATTTTTTTTTTATCTTTGCAGTTCTATAGTTCTACCCACAATGATTTAATACCTTCTGACCTTATGTAACCTCTTTCTAATGATTTGATTTCATTTTTTACCAACCCACTCTGCCTACCTGCCTGTTATTAAGAGATAATGTGTATCCCTGCAGGTTAAGCTCCCAGTTATAATCTTCTTTCAACCATGATTCAGTGACACCCACAATATCATATTTGCTAATCTGTAACTGTGCTACAAATTCATCTGCCTTATTCTATTTACAGCACACATTCAAATATTACACCTTCAGCCCTGTATTCATGTTTTTTTTTTTGATTTTGTCCATTTTTACATTTCAATTCGTCTAGTCAACTCAAATTTGACAAATCATCAGCTTTCCCTTGCTGGTAATCTCACTACACACTGCCTACCAACTACCCCATTTTCAATACTATCACTCTATTTCCTATGGCCCTGCCAAATTAATTTAAATCCTCCTAAACGGCTCTAGAAAACCATCCCACAAGGATATAGGTTCCCCTTGGGTCCAGGTGAAACCCATCCCTTTTCTACAGGCTGTACATTCCCCAGAAAATATCCCAATGATCCAAAAATCTGAATCCCTGCCCCCTGCACCACTTCCTCAGGCATGCATTCATCTGCCAATTCATCCTAATCTTACCCTCGCTGGTACATGACATAGTAAGCAACCCAGATATTACATGTGGCCTCCTGGTAAGCCTCAGGCTCGCTCAGCTCACTTTCATCAAATAACAGACAGTGCACCATATGCGATTAAATGATTACACTTTATAAGTATTTCTTGGTGATGGGTTAGTAGAAACAAATACAATAAAGGTGCCAAGTCAGTAACTCTATCAGTTCTGTGCACAAATAATTCTTTGGAGCTCTTACAGAACCAGGTCTCCCTTTCCTCCAGTCGACGTCCTCCGAACTCCGCCGAATCTCAAATGGGACCACCCTCGGTGGTCGACCAAACGGTTCACACGAGTCTGTCCTCATCTTCTCTCCTCGCCAAAGACCGTGGGCCTCGGACTCCCGCTAGGGGTCCGTTCCTTCGCCCAGCTTACAGCATCGCGTCTCCTCTCTCTGTCCCCATCGAGCCTTCTGCCCAAAGCCCATGAAAACAATAGCTTACAGACACACAAGAAAGAATGACATTTCTCCTAATTGGTTAGCAAATGAATACTATTCTCATTATCAGTAACTACAACCCAAACAAGCTGCTGCTGTTAACTCAGCTGTTAATATTATAGAGAAGACATTTTATTAGCCTTAGCAGTAACATAAACGAAGAAACCCATTACATACAAACTGAAGATCTTTATTTTCCCCTTTCTACCTACCTTCCTAAAATCTTTCTTCAGGACCTCATTACCATTCCTACCTATGTCGTTGGTGTCAATGTGTACCCAACTCTTCTGGCTACCCCCAATTCGAGACATCCCGGAACCTGGCACGTGACAGACAACTTACCATCCAGGTGTCTATCACGTCCACAGAATCTCATCTCTGTTCGCCTAAGAGTGGAATCTCCTATCAATACAGAAGTCCTCTTCACCTCTATTCTGAGCCACAGCACCCAGAGACATGAACACTGCAGCTCCCCCCGGCAGGTCATCACCCTCAAGAGTTTCCAAAGTGAATTCATCATTGAGGGGTATGGCCAATGGTGTACTCTGTACTGGTTGCCCATTTCTGTTTCTTCTCCTGATAGTCACCCACTTATTAGACTTGCCTCCTGCATCCTAGGGGTAACTAACTCCCTATAGCTCTTATCTATCACCTCCTCATTTTCTGTATGAGCCAAAGGTCACCAAGCTGCAGATCCAGTTCCTTAATATGTTCCCTGAGGAGCTGACGCTCAGTGAGCCTGCTGAAATGTGGTTATTCTGGAGGCTGTAGGTCTCCTAAAATTCCCACATTTCACATACAGAACAAAACATGATTCCCAGAGGCATTCTCACTGCACGAACTGTGCCCTAACAGGCAAGGAATGAAGAACTAAGAAGAAATGGAGAAACTTACCTCACCCAAGCCTGGTGAGCCAAAGGCACTCCAAACACTGATCCACTCACAACAAAGATACCTCCGCTTGTGCCTGCATTTCTCTTATTTGCCCTTTCTAAAGAGTCCTGTTCAGTGATTGGTCACAGTCCAACTCCAAAAAACTGCCGCAAAGTTCTGTCTTTTTAATCCACAGTGTAAACCTTAGTGAAAAGGTAACTCTCTTCTTATGCTCCCGTGCAGTGATCAGTCACTGTCCAATTCATTGAAGCCTATCAAATGTGGAAAGGCCTTGATAGATTGGAAGTGGAGAGGATGTTTCCTATGGAGTTGTGGAAGAATTTCTTCAGCCAGAGAGTGGCAAATCTGTGGAATTCATTGCTACAGGCAGCTACAGAGGCCAAGTTATTGGTTATATTTAAGGCAGAGATTGATATATTCTTGGTTAGTGAGGGCATAAAGGGATACTGGGGAAAGGTAGGAGATTGGGGCTGAGAGCTGGAGCAGATTTGATAGGCCAAATGGATTAATTCTGCTCCTATACCTTATGGTCTTATGCTCATATCTTCATGGTTACTCGTGTCACTGAATCAGCATTCACAGTAACTGTCTAATAGAGGCCATTGCCTGAGCTGGTAATGTTGCCATATGATCTTACACTTAACTCACTGTTGGTTGTTCATTTTTCTACAATATAGTTAGGAAGAAGACTCCAAAAAAGTTACTTCACCTACACCTTTCCTGCTTATTGCCTTTATCCAGAGGCAGAATAACAGGTTGCCATTACCAGAAGGGCCAAAGGGCCTGTTTCTGTGCTGTAGTGTTCGATAATTCTATCACCCTATTTTACTGTCATAATGGTATTAACTAACAGTCATATCAAAGATTACCAGCCAGGGTTATACAGACTTTACTAAAACAGCTCTGGATGAGACTGTTCCCAGGAAATTTTTCAGAGTCTTCTCCATTAAGAAGCCCTGGATGAACCAAGAAATCCAACATTTGCTGAGGGCCAGATCAGAGGCATTCAAGTCAGGAAACCAGGAATACTACACAAAGTGCAGGTATGATCTCCGGAAAGCCATCTCAGGGGCGAAGAGGGGATTCTGGACCAACCTGGAAACAATAAAGGATGCTCGACAGATGTGGCAGGCTTTGAATGTAGTAATCTTCTACAAATTTAAATCAAACGACGTGGGGGACAGCAGGGTTCTGTTTCCAGATGAGCTCAATCCGTTCTATGCTCATAATGACCATCAGGACATGGAAGAACCATTGTAACTCCCCACACCTCTTGATGATCATTTGGTCACAGTTTCTGAAACTAGTGTGGGCTGCCTTCAGGAGGGCGAATTCACTGAAAGCTTTTGAGTACTATGACCTGTGCTGACCAACTGGCTGGTGTGTTCAGTGATATCTTTGACCTCTCACTTTGGTAGTGTGTAGTACCCACGTGCTTCAAGCAGGCTTCAATTATACCGGTGGCCAAGAAGAGCATGGTGACCCCTCCTCAATGAGTATTGTCCAGTTGCACTTACATCCATGGTGATTAATTGTTTTGGGAGGCTGGTGATGAAACATATCCGCTCCTACCTCATTGGTGATGAATCCACTCCAGTTTGTGTACCGGACCTATAGGTCCACAGCAGATGCCATCTCATTGGCTCTTCGCATAACCCTAGAACATCTGGACAACAAAGATGCATACACCAGAATGTTACTTATTGATTACAGATCAGCTTTTATTGCCATCATCCCTCAAAACCAATGCATTAACTCAAAGACCTAGGCCACAATACCTACTTGTGCAATTGGATCCTGGATTCCCTCAATTGCAGACCCCAGTCAGTCCAGTTTGACAAAAGCATCTCCTCCATGATCTCCAGCAGTATAGGTGCACCACATGGCTGTGTGCTTAGCCCCTCACTCTACTCGGTTTACATCTGTCACCTTGGCTAAGCACAGCTCCAAAACCATATTCAAATTTTCCAGTGACAGCACTGGGCTTCAGTTACCTGTTGATGTGAAAATTTAAGAGTTTGTGTTAGTGTTATATCACAGTTCACTCATAGTATGGATGCCCATCTGTTTAATTAAAAAAAATGGATGACTGGCAAGCACATGGTACCTCCCAAAACTATTTCATGTGGAGATAAGCCTGTTATGTAATTTGAACTGCAGCACATTGACATAAAGGCTACTGGAAGCACAAATGACCGCTTTAGCTAAGTCTCATCAGACAATTTAGTAAACCTGCATTTCATGACCATTCAGTCTTTTAGCTGCCCTGTAATTTCTAAGGGTGGTAGGGGCTGGTGAAATTATTCTTACATTACAAGGCTTTCAGCATCTCAAATAAGTTTACACATAAAATGTGGACAGTTGTCACTTAAAATTTTCTTGGGGATACAAAACCAAGGAATAAATTCTCATAACAAAAATTATCAACAGTTATGCCATAATTTCTCTGAGTTGGAAAAGCTTTTAACCATGGAAATAACCAAGCATAATAACAAGAGTATTGTAGGTTTTCACAAATAAAAACACCGAGTTACTTTATGTTTAAGAAAAGCCATAGCAACTCTTGCATTGTACTCCTAAAACTGAACACAGAGGAGCAAAAACTTAATGTAATTACATTATATCTTAAAGTGAAACCTCAAATCAATGCAAGTCATTCTGAATTATGTATACTTCCACAATTACGTTACCCTACATAGGTGCCACCACCCACCGACGCACCTCCCCCCCCCCCCGAAAAATTCACTGAAACCAGCATTGTGTGTCATCTGGTGCTCGGACAAGCTGCCTGGCTTGGGTCCTGTGTTCCATTGGTGGAGTAACAGAAGCTGCCTCTGGCTTGTCCAGAGGTGCATTGACATGCTCATCGTCATGTAGTGACACCAGGGGCATGGTAGCGGAATCCTCCAAATTTTGTTCGTCCTGTTTAAGACGATCTACCAGAATACGTTCATGTTTACTTGTATTATCTATTCTCCATGTTTCAAAATGCAGAACAGGTCATTGTAAGGGGTCCTAAAGGGTTGTTGGCATGCATTATGCCACACAAAAGCAAACAAGGTGGAATGTAGGTCAACAGGAACCCAAGAGTGCTGTACGCCGTGATGGGAGATAGGAATATGTGAAAAGGAATTGAATTTATTCAGCTGGGTAGAATGCTGTTGAGATGCCAACAAGATAGTCATGGCATTAGGAATGAAATCACCTGGCACTTGGAATGGCTGCCCAAATACTAACTCAACCACGGATGACTGGAGGTTCTCTTTTGGAACTGTTCTGAGCCCCAGCAGGACCCATAGGAGACAATCATGCTGACACTCATCAGTCAGGGAAGCCCTCCGAGCAACCTTTAAGGAGTCGTGAAACCAATTGCATAGGCCATTGGACTGTGGGTGATATGCCGTAGAGTGTTGTAGCCTAATACCAAGGTTCTAGGCCATGGCAGCCTGGAGGGAAAGAGTGCCTTACACCTCCACACCTCCACCCATAATTGTATTAGTTCATGAAAAGAATTTGTATGGTATTGGCAACCTGATCACACTAGAATGTGACATGGGCTTAAAGTTCTGCTGTTGCCTTAGCGAAGAAGTTATCTCTTTCATTCCCTTTAGTTATTTAGTATGAGCCGCATAGTTGATAACATCAATTGCATTAAGTGGTTGGAAAGCAGCAAGAAGTTCATAGTTCATCGACCATGTTTAATGGGAGCTCTGGAGGTGGGAAACAAATGTAGATTCCATAATTACCCATTGTCATGAACTCCTCCAAAGGCATACTGAAATTTAGCGCACCGGCTGCAAAGATACAGGCTTTTGTTAAGGCAAAAAGGTTTCATCTGCTTGACCAAACAGGAGAGAAGGTAGCTGTGCTGCTTAACATATTATACGATGTACACACACTAGGTATAGACTAGAAGATTTCTTGTATCATATCGGGAGGAAAAAACATCACAGAAAAATTACAGGCAGGCTTCCGTCAGATGGCATTTCACAATGGTCAGAATTAGAATCATACAAAATCTTAAGTACAGTTCGGGAACGGATATTTAATGTAAATACAGAAATGCTACAACTACCCATTTGCCTCCTCCCTTATCTCCATTCATGGACCCAAACAGTCCTTCCAGGTCAGGCAACATTACAACCACGAATTTGTTGTAGCTTATGCTGATGAGGCCTAATGAAAATTGGTGGACCATTTTTTTGAGCACCACCGCTCATTCAGCCAAAAGCAGAATTTACCAGTGGACAATTATTTTCATTCTTATCCCCATTTCCATACGGACATGTCTCTTCTTTTTCCATAAGAAGACCACTCTGAGTGGAGGGGCAACACCTCATATTTCATCTAGGTGGCCTCCAATCTGTTTGCCTTTATATCAATTTCTCCTTATTTTACTTATCCCACCCCCATCCTTCAATTCCTTCTAGGAGGCTTCTTACCTCTTCTCCTCCCCCCCACCCCCCCCATGCTCTTCCTCCTCCCCTTTCTCCCTTGGTTCCCTCTCCTCTCCTATCAGATTTCTTCTCCACTGCTATACTTTTCCCATTCACCTTGCTTCACATACCATCTTACAGCTAGTCCACCTTTCCCTCCTCCTCCACACTTTTTTTTATTATTCTGGTGTCTTCCCCGTTCGTTTACAGTCCTGAAGAGGGTTTCGGCTGAAAACGTCAACTGTTTATTCATTTGCATAAATGCTGCCTGACCTGCTGAGTTTTTCCAGCATTTTCTGCATATTCCTTTGGGTTTCCAGCATCTGTAGAATCTCTTGTGTTTTTATTTAAAGTAAACTGCATTGTCCATGGAGCTGGTGGCGGTGGAGCCGGGAACTGTTACCAAAGTTGCCTTGGCCAGATGGCATCTTCAATACCAGTAGGCAGGCTCTTCGCAAGTAAACGCATACACTTGACTGACATCCCCATCTGTCCACCATTCTATTTCCATATCAGTTGAATCAAAGAACTGCAAACCCCATATATTGAGAATGGTATTATTTAAACAGCTACGCTGCCCAAAACAAAAGAAAAAATACAAGTGTCTGGTGTGTCACATGAGCCATACTTTAGGTGAAATGGACCTTAAAACATAGGAGCAGACTTGGGCCATTTGGCCCAACGAGTCTGCTCTGCCATGCAGTGACAGTTGATCCTTTTTTTTGACTGCATCCTCAACCCCAGTTCCCGGCCTTCTCCCCGTAACCTTTGATGCCATGTCCAATCAAGAACCTATCCATTTATGCCTTAAATACACCCAACAACCTGGCCTCCATAGCTGTACATGGCAACCAATTCCACAAGTTCACCGCCCTTTGGCTAAATAAATTTCTCCACATTTCTGTTTTTAAAGGGTGCCCCTCTATCCTGAGGCTGTGCCCCCTTGTCCTGGACTCTGTCTATGGGAAACACCGTTTCTGCATCTACTCCTTCTTAGCCTTTCAACATTTGAAAGGTTTCAATGAGATTCCCCCTCACCATTCTGAATTCCAGCAAGTACAGACCCAGAGCCATCAAAAGTTCCTCGTAAGATAACCTTTTCATTCCTGGAATCATCCTCGTGAACCTCCTCTGGACCCTCTGCACTGGCAGCCCATCTTTTCTAAGCTGAGGGGACAAAAACTGTTCACAATACTCAAGATTCCTGGATTTTCTCCCTGTTTAGAAAATAGTTCGCACATTTATTTCTACTACCAGAGTACATGACCATGGATTTTCCAGCATTGTATTTCATTTGCCACTTTCTTGCCCATTCTCCTAATCTGTAAAAATCCATCTGCATCCTACCTGTTTCCTCAACACTACCTGCTCCTCCACCAACCTTCATATCATCTGCAAACTTGGCAACAAAAAGCCATTTATTCCATCATCTAAATCATTTATATACTGCACAGCATAAAAAGAAGTGGTCCCCACCTTGACCCCTGCAGAACACCACTAGTCACTGGCAACCATCCAGAAAAGGGATACAACATCTAGTTCATTCTGAGATTCTGGTTCTAAATATTTCTTTTGAAACACTGAGGTAAACACTATTATCTTTTGTCTGTTTTTTCTCTACCTTTCCCTTCTTTAACTTTTGCTCACTTTACTTTCTTACATGATTCATCTAATGTCTTTAGCATTTCACATCGACATTAAGCAATCACAGGCCACCTGATAGTCCCAAATTTCCCTTTCCCTACCGGCGCCTGTAGGCTCACTTAGTCCACTCCACCCACATAATACACTTCGGAACATATCTAATGGCTTCTGGTACAAACATGCACCGAGTCCTTTAGAGGTCAGGAAAAAGGGGATTTTCATGCTACCATTCACGCATCACGCACACACAATCAAGACGCACACGTTTCTGAATTTAACCACATACTCACCGAGTTTGCCTCTGCTTCATGCAGGGTATAACTCGTACCACGGCAACTTAATGTGGTACAATATCCCGACCATGGAAATCCTTTTTTTTAATGCTGCAGTCTATGTATGTTGGCAGCTAAAGTGTTGGCTTGACTTGACTATTTCACACTGGAGGAAAACGTGTGTTTCACCAATAGACTCAGCCATCTGCTTAAATACAAGCAGCCTAGGATTTAAGACTGTTTGGCGACCGGGGTTGACTTACTTTTTCCATAGAATTAGCCGCCTCAGTAGAACCTCCAAGTAACTGTCACTGCTGTTAATAAAATAACGAACATCACTGGGCCTAGGCAGAACACACGCAGCCTTACGACTCGAATTATTTAGTTTACTTATACACAAATAGAACAGCATGACCCCTGTCCCCACCGTGTCTTAACAGAAAAAAAATGCTATTACTTTACAGACGGGCTTGTCAGTTAACGACATTGACCATTTGATAAATTACATATTTTTGAGTTCCTTACAATCACCAGGTGTGAAAAGCAAATCGCAACTTGAAGATGAGCAGGCGACGGATTCAGAACGAAGGGAAGGTGACAGTCTAGAAAATAAAGCTGAACCCAGGAGCTATTTATGTAGCCAACCCAAAATCAGAATCATCTGCCTCAATTAAGGCACACAACACGACAAGGGAAGACCGGAAAACCTGGAATACTGATCAATGGACTGCACCGTGAACCGGAATTCGGATGTCATGGACCGGAACATGACATTACCACGGTAACGGGAGTAACATTCCAATTCTTTTATGTTAGGATCGAAACCTTTTATCCTAGTAGAAACCCAGAAGAAGCTAAAATCTAATACTGTGGACCATCAAGCGAGAACTTGCCCTAAATCACGAGAAAAATGTATTATCTCGGCAATAGATTATACGCTTATCGTTGCAACACACACAAAATGCTGGAGCGATCCCAGCAGGGCAGGCGGCATCTATAGAAAAGAGTATGGTCGACGTTTTGGCCTGAAACCCTTCAGCAGGACTAGTAAAAAAAAAAGCTGAGGAGCAGACTCAAAAGGGTGGGGAGGGGAGAGAAACACAAGGAGACATGTGAACCCTGAAGGGGGATGGATGAAGTCATCATCATAGCTTGTCACACCAGACCGCCAGCTACTCCAGTTGTGTTTGGTTGATGTTGAGGAGGTCAGTGTCAGCTAAATCAGGTGAGAGTGGGCAGTTGCGCAGAACGTGTTCAATGCTCTGCACCCTTTTGCCTCGCTCACAGGATTCACTGGTCTTAAACCCCACTTCACCATATTGTCTCCTGTCCTACAGACTCCCGCTCTCGCTCTGTTTAGAGTGCACCACTTCCGTCTGTCAAGCAGTTCCCCATCTGGCAACATTTCGGTGGGGTCTTGCCCTGTATTGTTTGGTGGGGATGTGGCTTCTGTTTGTTACCGGAGGTCAATCCTGTATGTTAGGGGGGATGTTCCGTGCGGCAGTTCCTCCACTGTAGCAAAGCTTTTCCTCGATTTTAGGCGGTTGGAAAATCGCACATGATGATGTAGTGGGTGCCGTGGATCTGTGTTCTGTTTACCTTTTTCAATTTTTGTTGTAGTGTGTCTTCAGACCACTGGAGGGGCAGGGGCAATGCCTGCAAGTCTGTAAATGATGTATTGGGTTTGCGGCGCAATGTGTCCATGATTATTCGGCAGGCTTCGTTAAGCAACGGGTCTATTTTCTTCACATGGGCTGCTCTGCCCCATACGGTTGCACAGTATTCTGCAGGTGCATAGCAGAGTGCTAGGGCAGTTGATCTAAGTGTGTGAGCATTAGTTCCCCATTTCGTGCCTGCTATTTTTTTTTCAAGAGAGAATTACGAGAGCCAACATTCTCTCTGAGTTTTTGGATGTGGGTGGCAAATGAGAGCGTCCTATCCAGTGTTATGCCCAGGTAAATTGGAATCAAATGGTGTTCGAGCTCCGTCGCACACCAGAAGATCTAGAATTTCCGAGCTGCTTCTCGATTCCTCAGGTGGAATGCACACTTGAGTTTTTGATGAATTTGGTTTCAGAGACCATTTTGCATAATACTGCTTCATTGCTTCAAAGACTGCTGTTAAGTCGTATTTCAACTTCTTGGAAGGATTTATCTTGTGTTGCTATGCATAGGTCGTCTGCATACAGAAACCTGCGTGTGTTAGGAAAGGTTGGTTGCTTGTTTGTGTAAACATTAAATAGTAGAGGTGCCTGGACTGATCCCTGTGCTAGCCGTTCCTTTGTGGACGCCACCTACTCTTAATTCCATTCATTTCTACATAAATCCTGCGATTTTCTAAGAGGCTTCTTATTACTTTGACTGTAGTTTCGTTCTTTTAGATAGTTTTAGCAGAAGGCCTCTGTGATTAACAGCGTCGTATGCTGCTATTATGTCAAAGAATACTGCCCGTGCAATCTGTCGCATTTCAAAGCCATCCTCAGTATACTGGGTTAAGTTCAGGACTTGACCGCAGCAAGAGCGGTCTGGCCTGAACCCGGCTTGGTCGGAAGTTAGAAGATCTTGGTTATTGAATATGCGTTGTTTGTGTTTCAACAATGCCACCAAAAGGAAAAATGAACATCGGTCATCCTTTCGACAGATGCGCCGACACAGAAAACCGTGCTTGTTAATAATGTGGGAATTAATTTCATAGAATCATACGGTATAGAAATAGCGTATTCAACTCAGCATGCCCACTCTGACCAGCGAGCAACCATCAGTATTAACCCAACCTTCCAGTACTCGGCACAAAGCCACAAACCTGATTCCTGTGCTCGCACGATTCATTTCAAATGCTGTCAATCATTCTGTTTCACTCTTCTTTATGATTTTAGAGGTATTAATGGTGATCTACAAAAAATTATTTGATTATGCAATGGTTTCAGAGGATTGGAAATTGTAAGGGCCATTCCACTCTTTCAAAAGGAAGGGAGGCAAAAGGCAGAACATTACAGGCCAGGGATGCTAACTTCAGTTCTGCAGTGCATTACGAAGGATGAAGTTTCGGGGTACTTGGAGGTACATGATAAAATAAAATGCTCTCCTGAAGATGAAGTCTTGCCTGACAAATCTGTTGCAATGTTTTAGAGAAATAAATACAGGACAGACCAAGAAGAGCCAGTAGATGTTGTCTACATGGATCTTTAGAAGGCCCGTTGACGGTAGGAAGCCAATGCTGGTGTAGGAAATGTTGATGAAGTAGAAAGTCCACGGAAAGACTTAGATGGATTAGAAGAATGGCCAAATAAGAGGCAGATGGAATATAGTGTAGGGAAGTGCATGGTAACGCACTGTGGTCAGAGGAATAAAGGTGTGGATAATTTTCCACACGGTTAGAATTATCCCTCTCCAGCCCATTCTCCTGCCTTCTCCTGGTAATCATTGACTCTCTTACTAAATCAAGAACATATCAACCTCCACTGGAGTATTGTGAGCAATTTTGTCACGTTATCTAAGAAAGAATATGCTGACATTTGAGATGATCCGGAAGTGGTTCACGAGAATGATCCCGAAATTAAATGGTTTTCGTAGCAGGTGCATTTGATGGCCCTGGGTCTGAACTTGCTGGAGTTCACAATAATGAGGGGGAGTCTCATTGAAGCATATTGAGTATTGAATGACCTAGTTAGAGCAGAGTTGGGGAAGGAGCTTCCTCTAGTGGATAAGTCTGATCAGAGTGCAAAGCCTCAGAACTTAAAGAACCCACGAACTAATATCTTCATACCTTGTCTCTATTTTGCCCCACTTAGTTCATTCCTATCCCTAACAACAACTCTACCTTCCTAGATCCGTGACACTTCACATGTTCTCCATCGCTTCAACAACTTTCGGTTTCGTAATTGCCTTATTTTCACTATGGATATCCTGTTCCTATCCACATCTATCCCTCGTTGTGAAGACCTTATGAAGCTGCAGGTGACGGCCTGCTACCCTGGCATTCTTAATACAAATTTGAATTCATTGATCCCTCAACGATTGCAAGCTATCCAGGCCCCGAGAATGCAAAACAGCCCAAAATCATTGTTCACAGTTGAGGTGAAGTTTTGGTGTTAGTGTGCAGTGCCCTGTTTCCTCCAAACACAGCAATATGAACTTCTGCCAAAAAGATTAGCTTTTGTCTCAGCTGTCCAAAGGGCGTTGTCCCAGATGTATTGTACAACATCCAGATGGTCGTTTTCAAACGTCAGATATACAGCAATGTGTGTTGTTGTTGTTGTTGTTGTTTTTTTTTGAACAGCAACTGTTTCAGTCATGGTGTCCTTCCAAGAACACCTTTCTTGTTCAGTGTTTACTTATAATGGTCACATGTATAGCGACTTTAACAAGTTCTGGAGATTTCTGCAGGTCTTGTACTGTTATCATTGGGTTCTTTTTCACCTCCCTCAGCACAGCACGATGTGCTCTTGTTGTGAGCTTTGCAGGATACGCACTCCTCGGGAAAGTAGCAACTTTAAGTGCCACGATGAAGAAAGAAGAAACTGCGTACCACAACATCATGGAAATCATTGTAGGGTACTTCATTTAGGCTTATTTGGAAAATAATGATATGGTGATGGTGATGATATGGTGATGATAACTTACCAGAGATTTTTCCAATTTTTTTCAAAGTAGCAACAGCACTAAGTTTCCTCCAATATCTCTTTCTGTGGAATGATGAACACTCATGTCTTCAGAAAGGGTTTAGTAGCCTTTTCCAGTTTCAAACATCCCCACAATTCTTCTTCAAAGGTCCTCTGAAAGTTGTTCTGATTGAGGCCTGGTGCCTCTTTATTGAGACAGCAGGCTCTGTCAGTAACCGGAATCTGTGTGTTGTTTTTTTTAGAGGGGAGGACACCTCTGTAACCCACACCTCAAATTTCATCTCATTGATTGGAACACCTGACTCCAAATAGCCTTTTATGTGCGACCTCAAACAACCTTGTCTATGACTATCTGTAGAAGCCTGGGAAAATCATGGCATTTTTGTTCAGATGCTCTGAAGACTGCTTGGATATGGCCCAGTCCACTGACTCAAAGCAATCCCGTAGCCGTCCTTCTACCTCCCGGGACCAGCTCATTGTTGGCCGTACCTCTGAAGCCTTGCACTTTTGCCCCTGCTTGTATGCATATTGGAGGAGAACAGCCAGATGATCAGATTTCGCAAAATGCAGAGTAGAGATCGAATGGTAGGCATTCCTAATTGTAGTATGACAGTGGCCAAGTGTGTTCAGACCTCTTGTACTCCAGGGTGATATGGTGATGATAACTTACCAGAGATTTTTCCAAATAAGCTTAAATGAAGTACCCTACAATGATTGCCATGATGTTGTGGTACGCAGTTTCTTCTTTCTTCATCGTGGCACTCAATACCTCGAGTGCTTGCTGTTGTCAGCATGCCAACTGCAGCCAGGCTCACTAAGGATAACTCTCTCAGTACGTAGAACGTACGGCACGTAATCATAGATGTACCAGGTCAGGTGAACAAGATGTTCCAGGTACGTCCGAACACCACAAGTAGCTTCTTCATGAAACACAATGCCGCAGCTCTTGCCCTTTCTGACTCAGCATTTTGGTCCATCGGTGTTTCGAAAAGCCCTCGGGCTAATCCACTACAATCAGAATCTCTGGAGTGAGCCATGTCCACTGCAGTGGACAATGCTACAATTCCTCACTTCCCTGGCGATGTACCTTCATGGGGCAGGAGCAGGCAAAAACAATAGGCCTACCCGGAGAGTCAGCTTTGTGGATCTTGGGTAGGAAGTAGTAACGTGAAGTGCGGGGTAAATAAACAATGAGCTTGTTGACAGTGTATTGGAAATCTTCAGAGTTGATGAGGTTGATGATAGTATTGGAGATAATGTCTTGATGGTCCTGAGTGAGGTCCTTTTCAAGGGGAAAGTAAGAGGTGGTGCTAAGAGTTGTAACCAGGCCTCACCTAGGTAGATCTTAGTCTGCCACACCACAACAGTACCCTTTATTTGCGGGTTTGTTGGTAAGGTTTGGATTGCTGGGGAGGGAGTGGATGACAGTGCGTTCAGAAGGTCTGAGGTTCGAAGAGGAGAATGGAGTGCTGAATCTGAGCCGAATGATGTCTCGTCAAAAATGAAAACATTCAAGATAGGCAGAAAACCAGAAGAGGGTGTCAAACAAGGGGAGGACGGCTAGAGACTGTTGAAGTGGTGATTATTGCGGGGACGGGGTTCTTTGCCATTTATCTGGTGAGCCCACACTGTTGAGTCTCTCTGCTTCATTTGCAAATCCGGAATTTCCCAATGACCATCCACATTCATTTTTTATCCACATTCCCTCTCTGACTTGTCAGTCCATGGCCACCTCTTCTTCATTGATGAGGACACTCTCAAATTTAAGGAGCAACAGCTCGTATTCCATCCAGGTAGCTTCCAACCTGATAGCATGAACATCGATTTCTCCAAATTCCGATACTTCTGCTCCCCTTTCCCTCTTCTTCAATTCACCTCTCCAGCTTCTTAAGCCTCTCACCTCCAACTGGTGGCGCTCCTCCTTCACGTTCTACTTTGATACACCTTCATATCCTACTCGATTAAGCTTCCAAACTCATTGCCCCTCCTCTACCCACCTATAACCTTCTAACTTGTTTGCTTTCTTATTCTGGCATCTTCCTCTTCCTTTCCAGTCCTGATGAAGGGTCTCAGACCGAAACGTTTCCATAGATGCTGCCCGGTCTGCTGAGTTCCTCCAGCATTTTGTGTGTGTGTTGCTCGGGAGTGATGGCAGAAGTTAATTAGTTGCTGTGGGGATCCCCAAAAATACAAACGGGTAACGGGTTTCGTTTTGACGGACAAGATGTAAAGTGCTGGGCTTCCAGGAAAAGCATTTATTTGGCATATCAGGGACCATATTACCCCTAAGCATCAGACTGAGTGAGAGGATGAATGAACTTCCGAAACAGCAGATTAATTTATGGATATCAACCACACCTTACAGGGGTGGCCGACTGCATTACTCCAAGCCCTGTACAACCTGAATGAGAGGCCTTTTTCCAAAAGTCATCGATTACAAGAGTGTACTTTGCAACCGGAGGAAGAGGCGTGCACTGTAGATGGGTTTCCCAGGGGAAGGCAAGTACGGGTGTACATTCAAAATAATTTCGATTACAATGGGGAGGCTGTTTCAAATGGAGATGGTAATGTTTGTCAGTACAATGGGCAGAACACCTTGTATTTAAACAGGAAGAAATCGAATGACCGTTATTTAAGACAAATAATAAACAAATGCTTTGCTTATTTTAGGGGAAATTAGGATGCTGGATGTAACCCGATCAACAACATGGACCATGCTCCAGGGAGAATGCGATCTGAATGCGCGAGAAAGACTCTCGAAAGTCGTACCTCCACAGAACATTTTTCCTCGCTTCAATGGGTTTAACCTCGACGGACTAAGCACACTATGGAATAAACTCGCACGCTGTCAAAGCAAATGAAATATTGTGTGGTGCCGATTTTAGGAATAGGTTTTGGAATTGGGAGATCATTGTCCAGATACACCCTTAACTTAGAATCCTTTCAAATCGTTCCATTCTGTGATACTAGTCCTGCTTGTAGTGCAGTTTCTTTTAGCTTCCTGCCTGAAGAGAGATGTTAGCCGATTGTAGCATCTGGTCCCAACTATATAGTATGATTTATTACCCATATAGAACTTTAATTATAATATTACTGTTGATATTAAGTTTGTACTTACTGTAGTTTAGTTTTTGCAAAGTAGTATTTTGCTTTTTGTTAGAAAATATCATGAAGTGAAGTGTAAGAAAAGAATAAAATGTGACCCGTCTTTGATAAATGCCAAGATCTGTAACACAAAATGCAAGATTCTACAACAAAATGCTGTCAGATTTGAATGTGGTGGTAGTCGGGAGAGAAAGAGATTATGCTTTATATAATTCGAATAAAGTAATTTCTTACAACCTTTTTTTTGTTTTCTCATGCATCTTGCTGTTGAATAAGAAAGACAAAGGAACGAATTTTAAATTATTTTCAGTAGAAGAGGCTCTAAGAATATCCATATCTTCAATGATGGTGGGACATAATATAACTGTAAACGATTGTGACATCGGTGAGCATGTTTAACCCTAAGTGCTGAACAATTGATTAATCTCCACTTCCTCCTGGTATCTCCATCTTCAGGAAAGACACTCTACAGCTTACTGGATTCAGTCCACACCATATCAAGAAAAGTCTGAAAGGACTGGATACAGCAAACGTTATTGCATACATCTAAGCCCCAAAAATGGCTCAATTGGGCTTGTAGATTACTGAGAAGGCAATGCGTATCAGCACATAGACCTAATATGGGTTAATAGGATTAATTTGTATGGACAAAGAGTCAGATTGGATGTGGTAGACAAAAGGCCGTCATCTATGTTGTATGATTCTATGTCTCTCTGACCTGAAGTAGCTGCGCCTCCAGCCAGGCTCGTCTGGTACACGCGCCTCTTAATGGCAATTTGAAACAAATGCCTAAAGAAAGTCCCGTGTCTGAAAAGCAGAACAACTGCAATTCAACAAATTATAAACTGCATAGCTCACTCTTAATCATTATTAAAATAACAGGTGTAATCAATAAGAGTTGTGAAATGACACCTGATTATCAGTGTCCAGCTTGAGAGTTGCCAGATTTTTATGGTTTCAAGACATCATCAAAACTGTGTTCTAAACCTTAGCTAAATGATTTATAAATAACAATCATAATTTCTCTGGATGAATTTTGTGGCGGGGTAGTTATAAGTACCAGATTGTTCAGCGTCCACATATTTGCGGGTGCAGTTTTCCTTTCGAATAAAAATTAATAACTCTTGAACCAAGTGCAAGCAAAGCATAGATATCGTTCATGCACATCACTATGGACTCTATTTTTACATGTTGCGATTTTTTGCATTCATAGAAATCTGGAATGAATCAACATACTGTATGGCTAATCTGCCTTATTAGAAATCTAGAGTGCCGTTTCAACGAGCACCCTCTCCCCTCGTCTGTACTGGCGAACATTTAATTTCAAACTGTATATTAATTGAAAATAGTCGTTGAATTTCTTGTCACTTGCCAGAATATAAGAACTCGCGGAGTAAATACAATACTCCCATTGGTTTGTTGTCAAATATTTAACATTATTGCCCGCTGGTCTTCAGCTCTTCGAAATTTCAAATAAGCTTCTTCAGTTTTTTTTTCAATCAAATGACCGAATTACATCGAATACGTCCATGAAATATCTCGTTAATCTCCATTATCCTTGGAGGAAAAGTTCAGGTATCTCCTGGTTCCATCCCTGACTATGAAAGTTTCTGGCGATCAAGCAACAAAATGCAAAGTCAAGTGCAGATCACCCAGTATCTGAGGAATGACTGAGCAGTCTTGAAGAGAACCACATTTCCACGACATATGCTTATGTTCTCATTTAGCACTCCGTATCACCGAAGGCATTAATATCCTTTCAAATCTGTTCTAGTTTGATTTCTAAGCTGAGGCCTAATCACTATACATTAAAACTTTGATCACAATTCAGGATTCAAGATTCAAGATTGCTTAATGTAATTCCCTGTACAGAAATGTATTGGAGAAAGAAATTATTATTATTCGGAATCCATTGCAGTAAAAACACAACAAGGTGAAACCCTAATAATAATAATAATGTGCGTGCTTGGTTATGCCCGTAACTCAGGCTTTACCTACTCGAGCTGAGAAAATATAAATAGTGATAACATATTAAATATAAGTATGGAAGATAGATTGTATACATGAATTGATCATATCCATAAAGTGACGCCAAGCACCGGATTGTCTGAGTGTAAGATAACTGACAGGGAATTTTAAAATAGTTGTTGTTGGGGCTGTGGAGGGGTGGCTTGTGGGTACAGATGTTGATCGACCTTACTACTTCTGGAAACTAACTGTTTTTCGTTCTGGTGGTCCTCGTGTAAATGCTACATATCGTCCTCCCTAATGGGAGAGGGACAGACACTCCCTGAACAGGGTGGAAAGGATCTTTTATGATTTTACTGGCCCTTTTATGACACGTCCCCGCATATATCCCTTTGATGTCGAGTAGGGTGAAGACTGCACTCTGACGAAGAGGACGGCTCTATAATGGATATTGAAGACTGCCCAACACATCACGGGCAAACCTGCATAATTTAAATTCGATGCATACATTAAGAAAGTCTATTTATCTCTACTTTACAGGAATAAATCCTGACGGATTAATGCATTCTTGCGTTCCACACCTCTAAAATCTGTCCACTAGGTCACTGACTTGTGTCATTACATCTGCAGATCTACAGCCTAATCTCACAAAATGGTGTTGAAATCATTTGTTTATTTTGTCATTCTTACTCACAAGGGAGTTAATGACAATTTTACCCTTGTTATTACTGTCTTGCACCTCTTGCTGTTTCCTGCTCGTATTCCGGTTTACATAGCTCAGTCATAATCTGAATAGTTTTGTTGGTTTCATTGCGGACATGGTAATGTGTGCATGTTGTGGGTTCGCCACTGATTTACATATTAATGTTTTTGCACGTGCAGAGACGTAGTCTCTAGAATTTAGTCATGCATAGTTTCCTAGATAGTAAACATACGGAAGAGACTTAGTACAATAATTAATTTACTTATACAATGCTCGGTCTGTGAATAGAAAGCAAATATTGTTGGTTTGTAATGCACATAGGTCCCTATGATTTGAAATAAAGTTTGCAAAAATGTTCATCTTGGATAATCTGCTGATATATTGTAGGAAAATAGGGTGCAGCTGGCCGAGTGGTAACTGAGCACTGGAGCCATGCAGCCACCTGTCCTGTCATATTAATATCTGGGGCCTAATACTAAAAGAATACTAGCTCTCTGCAGGTTATAACGAATGCCTTATTTCAAAGTCTATTTGTTAATCATCTGTGACTGTAATTGGCGAGTTTTATCCATGAAAAGGATTCATCCACTCTTAAAACATCAGTCAATTTATCATCAAAGTCTATCGTACCCATTTGCCAGGAAGTCATTTTAGATCTGTTTTTTTTGGTAAAGGTATATTCTAACTTCCCTCCAAGTTTACCTGACATGAAAGTCAGATAAATTATCACGAGAAACGTTTCTGACTGAAGGGCTTTCGGAAGGGTTGGAACACCCAAAATTTAGGCTGTGTTCCTACGCTCTCAATTGTACCAAAGATCTACAAGTTCACTAACATTAAACAAACACATATTGGAATATAGAATAACTGTCAGAAACAGGTTATTCTCTGTCAAGGTCAAGATAACACAGCTTGTTGTGAGCAGATAGTTTGGGTTTTCTGAAATGGATGCCACAATAACTTCCTGCGAAAATGCAGTTCCTTGTTTTAGTTCTTTTACAATTTGGAAGCGTTATGCTATATATGGCTTCGGGGCAGACCCTAGGATTTATTTTTGCAACGACAATAATCAAAATCAAAATGGCTGCACACCTGTCAATATTTAGCTGCTTGAAATTATACAGAGAGGACCGAAATAGAGGCTCTGAAAACATTTATTTATTTTGTAATTTGATGTAAATTCTGATTATTTGTTTTGTACATTTTGTATTTCAGAATTAAACTATAATTAGTTCTATAAAAATGGGTTATGCTCCTGTACAGAAAATAGTGAAAAGCGCAGATGAGCGGGGACATTGGAAACAAGAAGTATAATATATTAGATAATACTTAATAGTGAAAAATGACACCTCTGGAAGTTTTGCGTTCCTGCTTATGGATCTTTCAACCAATGTGAAAAGGGCAGTTAAGAAGAAAATGCAACACAAGTTACTGAAGGAACTCAGCAGTTCAGGTGGCATCTACGGCGGCAAGTGAACAGTAGACTTCACTGGACTTTCACCGGCCCTATCCCACTTTCCACAGTGATCACTCCCTCTGTGATTTCCTTGGGCATTCATTCCTCCCCCCTAATCTCCACTCTGGCACCTCCGCTGCCAACGGCAGAAGTGAACACCTGCCCATTGACCTCCTCCATCATCTCCATTCAGGACCATAAACAACCCTTCCGGTTGAGGCAAGATCTCATCTGCAAATCGGTGTTGAATGTGTCCGATACTCCGGGCGTGGTCTCTTCTACATTGCTGAGATCTGATGTACAATATATTGAGGGACCGCTTTGTGAGCCCTTCAGCTGCATCGCTGAAAAATGAGTTTCTGGGTGGCCAATCATTTCAATTCTGATCCCCATTTCTTTTGCAACATCTTGGTCTATGGTCTGCTCTTCTATCATGATGAGGCCATTCTCATGTTCTAAGAGCAACACGTACTCCCTCTAGGTAGCCTTGAACCGAATGGCATAAACTTCGATATTTGGAATTTCTGGTAATCCTTTCCTTCTCTCTTCCTTCTTTTTCAATTCCCCACTCTGGCCTCTTCCCTCTTTTCCTCAGCAACTTATTACCTTCCACGGTGACCATCCTCCTTCCATTTCCCCCGTAATTTATTCTTCTCTCCCATAGAAATTCTTCTTCTCCAGCTCGTTCCCTTTTGCACGTATCACCTCCCATCTTCTCAGTTCAATCCCCCATCCCCACCCAGCTGCCTTCACCTTTTATTGTCCTCCTCCCCTCCCTCCAGCTTCATGTTCAGTACCTTCCCTCTTCCTTTCCAGTCCTGGTGAATGATCTCAGCCTGAGATGTCAACTGTTCATTAATTTCCCTAGATGCTGCCTGACTTGCTGAGTTCCTCCAGTATTTTTTGTGTGTTGCAGTCGAAATTTCAGACCGAGACCCTTTATCAAGACTGAAAAGGAGGAGGGCAGAAGCCGCATGAAACAGTGTGGGGAGGATAGAAGCACAAACAGGCGTGTGGCTGGTGAACCCAGGTGGGAGACGGAAAGGAAGTAACAGCGGGGAGGATGCGAGAGTGACAATTATATGTTAAGATGGGCCACGATAGGTGGCAGAACCACAGGACTGAAGGGCAAAGTATATGGTAGCAAAGAACAATTCCTATCCACTGTTGCACATACCTTTCGGCGACCGAGAGAGCTTCAGATTTCCACATTCCGTATTTATTTGCCCTTCTTTTGATCAATCTGCCAATTTGCAGAACCAGCAACATGGCTTTGTACGTGAAACGTTGTGGCTCACGAATTTGACTGAGTTTTTTTGAGGACGTGTCCAAGATGATTGAGAGTAAATGTCTTCTCCACGGAATTTAGCAATGTTTTGAAAAGGTCCGGTCTGTCAGACTGCTCCGGCAGTTTGGCTGCATCATATGGGATCCAGTGTGATCTGGACAAATGAATGTAGAATTGATATAGTGGATAGAAGGCATGAAAAGATAGTGGAAAGTTGTTATTCAGATTGGAGGTCTTTGACTAGTGTGCCATAGGAACTGGTTATGGCTTCCCTGATGTTTCTGATATATCTTAAAAACACAGGACAACTTTTTTCATTAAGCGTGTTGCTACCTCAGAATTTTATTTTTTGTTCTGATAGACAAATTGAGGATGAATACAAACATAATTGCATCACGTAGGAATTTGGAAAAACAAGAAATTAACTTTTATTGGATATAATGCATTTAATTGCAGTGTGGTGCTGACGCTTTGCAATTGTTCAACAGCGACACTGTTTCAGTGATGATTTTCGTTTGTACTCAGCGTCTGAGGCTTCTCGCTTAAGTGCCCAACTGTAATCGGCCAGCATTGACTGATCCCAGTAGCCCTGATACTGTTTCTCTGGGACCTCAATGTTCCAGAAAAAACTTTCACCATGGTTGCCAGAAACAGCGCAAAAATTTGCAGGGAAGAATAAATGGGCATGTAGAAAAGGAATCTTTAGTGACATGTTGCAATTCACTGTTTCGTATGCCTTAAGTATGTCAATCAGCACTGGTGTACTGCAGTTGCCAACAACATTTTCAATAACACCCTTGAATGCCTGCCCTGCAATTCTCTCTCGTCCAACTAGAGGTTTTTTTTTTCAAATTGCCTGTCATTGATGGCCTTTTTGATTTGTGGTCCAACAAAACAACTTTGGTAATCTTCGCATCAGTTATTCTGGGAAACATCTGTCTCAAATATCGAAATCCTTCAGGAAATATTTGTATCTGGTGACAGTATATTCCATCCTTGCAGTTTTAAGCCCGGCAATTCTGCTTTGCATTTGACAAACCCAAGTTTCTGACCAGGTCATTTAACTTAGATTGAGTTATCAGATGAGGCTCACTCAACAGAAAAGTTTCTAAATCTGTATCAGTATCTGTGTCTTTTTCCAACCCTGGGCGCGTACATCGTGGCAGCTTCGTTAGATTTCTCTAGACTTGATATCTCTGGTGGCTTCGGTACTGGAAGATATTTGTCATGCGGCACATGGCTGAAGGGAGAATGAGGTATTCAATGGATTTCTTATTTTTAGCAGAGACACACTGGTCAGACAGAAGTAGTAGTCTGTCACATGAATTTTCTGCTCCCGCCATATCATCCGGATAGCGAACGCCATTGACTTTTGAGCGCCTCTGAGCCAAGCTCTAAAAAGTACAGCGCGTGTTGCGCAAGAAATGTGAGGAGCCAAGGCTCTGTCTTGATCACGAATTTTGCGCCCAAAGTATAGTTTATATGTCTTAGTAACAAGTGGAGTCCTGTTCCGTCTTGGCCTTTTAAGCATATACTTACCACAAATACAACAGAAAATATCACGGCTGTTGCAACATTGGCGAGACATCTTGCTATCACAAATACTCCTGAAAATACAATTACTTTATCATAATGAGTACATACAATATGCTACGCGCATAGAGCATGCATGTCAACGTGATCGCAAACCGATATACAAGTAAATGCAATGCATAGAATAGTGTGTGCCTGATGCTTTTATCGCCTTTCCAAAAACAAGTCCTGCCGAGCTTATGATGCACGATGGAGATATTTCCTGGTGGTTTGCAGCATCAGCAGCGCAACATCCATGAGATACGCTTAAAGGTATTCACGAAGCAATATCTTTGTTGTCCAATCTAACTTGGATGAGAATATCGGTGCCATGATTTGTAAACTTATGGTTAACAGGAAAATTAGCATATAGTGGAAAATGAAGACATTTACCCAAGTTCGTTCTCCAGATTTCCTCGGAAACTGATCATATCTCAAAATTGAATAGGCTGAATATATCTCAGACACGTGCGAAGTAATGCATTTTGAGTGCATAGTTGCCTGAAGGTTGTGACAGGTGGCCAGATTGTTGAAGAAAGTGTAGGACATGAAAGCTTTCTTCGGTCAGAAGACTAAGCACAGGTTTTGGGTGCCATGTCACAACTGCACAAGAGGTTTCATTATTTTTTGTAATTTTTGTGTTATCCAATTGTATCCTTAATAACTCCTTTGATTTTTTTCTTAACTGTTTTTTTTTTTGCAAGATTCAGCATTTGGCAATAACTAGAATCTGTTTATCATGTTCCAAACTTTCCACAACGTTTGATCTATAAATTGGAGCTCTTCATTTTATCTTACTCAGCCCTGACTTCTCACTACTACGTTGAATTCTTCCAAACTTCAGGACCACATCTTCAGAGCACTCCGAAAAATTACAACTGTGCCTTGTAAAACTATCATGTCTGTCTAAGACAGCAACAGACAACATATTTTCTACACACCAGCATGTAACTTAAGGCTCCGTTCGATGGGTTTCAATTCCACTCTGCTTGAAATTGGAATCAGGATGTAAGTCAGTTTTATTATCACTGACATGTAGTATGTCGTTGAATGTGTTTCTTCACAACACAGGTACAGTGCAAGATATAACATTAATATAAGTTGCAATAAATAAGCACATAGAATTGGAATCGCAAGGTCGTACTTATAGGTTCAAGGACCGTTCAGAAATGTGATAACTGAAGGTGGGTGTTCAGGCTCTGATACTTCCTCCTCGGTGGCAATAATAAGAGGGTACATCTCGGCTGGTGAGAGTGCTTAATGATGGATGCCTCCTTTTTGAGAAACAGCCTTTTGCAATGTTCATGATGGTGGTATGGTTACGTCTGTGAAACAGATGACTAAGTCTTCCTTCAACCCTTTGTAACCTCTTTTGAAACTACACTTTGGAACCTCTGCACAAGGCGGTGAAACAACCAGTCTGAAAACTCTCCACCGTACATCTGAAGAATTTTGCTAGTGCATTTGGTGATATTGCAAATCTTATCAAACTCTTAATTCGTGAGTTATTTATTCCTGAGTTATTTATATTGTTTTTACTGAAGAAATTATTCAGTGCGCACATGTGGTCACTGGGCAAACAACTGCACAGCACAAGGTTTTTGAGAATAGTGGTCATTACAAATGAGAGGAAACATTGGTGTTCGGCCCAAGATAGTTCCTCTGAGATGACGACACCCAGTAACTTGAATCTGCTTATCTGTTCCACCACTGACCCATCAATTACTGGAGGACCAGGGACTCATTTCAAAGACTTGAGAATACAGCAGAGAGGTTGATTAGCTTAGGGCAACATTTATAGTAGTTTTGCCATATAGAAATCAGAAAGGCTGAACAAATTTGAAGACCTCCTTCCACATATGTGATACATTGAATTGCAATCCGTTATTGAACTTCAGGTCCATCCACTAAAATCTCAGCGACAATCTAATGTTGTTTGGAAAGTCAAAAGCCATCATAGCAGCCACCACTTTTCAGACTCTTGTATAAATCTATCAAACACGGAGACTTGCCATCCCGTGCTCCATCAATTGGCTCAGTACTACTAACCTGCCGATTGTAATAGAACTGAATTCACTCCTTCTTTCCAAGTTTTGTCCTCACTCGTTCTGGAATGTAACTTCAGACGAAATAGGGCACAAAACAGCTTTTAAAATATCATCTGCTGTCTTGGTGTTTCCCATTATTAATTCCAAAATCATTTAGAGAAACAGAGTTTTAATGTTTTGATAAGTGTGTGCTTGAAGCGCACACGCAATATTGGGCATCTGTATATATTAATCGTACTGGTGATCGGTTATAAAATCATATCTGAAGATTTTCTGAGGCTAGCAAGTTTCTGAGGCCACTGTACAAAAGACGTGTATTGGAAAGTCATAGGTTAAAGACTCAATTGAAATCAGATGTTCACTTTCGTTCAACATCACCAATGAATATGCTTGTGGCTTTGATTTTCAACGCAGGGCAGGTGGCAGCTCCGCTCACTGAAACAGCTGTACAAAACTACTGAAGCCTCCACCCACCTGTTCTATCTGTCAATAATTGTATTCAGTGTCCCATCTCATAGTTTTACTTCTTGAAATTAAGCGAGCGCCTCCTTCTAAAAGCAGCAAGGGGCAAACGTGACCCCAGATGCTGCGGTTTTCAATGAACAACAGATGGGCAATAACGGATGGCGACTTAAGATAAGGACGCAACGGTCATTTACTGGTCGTTCAGCACGTTACATTCTTTTGTTGGGCTATTCTTTCACAACAGAATGGAACAACGAAGAGAGGAATTGTTTTTCACAGCTCCATCAGCTGATTTTAAGCACCAAGATCCTTACAGCCAGACAATGATAACATGGTAACGGGAATCAAGAATCACCCTAAGCTGTCAGTATGAATGCACATGCATAAAGTCACGGCAATACCATTACGTGTTCTCTTGTTAGACTTACAAAGTTATGAATATCGACTTCAATTTGCTTTCAATTTTTTTTCTGCGCCTTGGTTATTGCTCTAACATGGGTAGCACATTAATTTCAAGAGATAATGAAGTATTTTGTTGGAATACTCGGCCACCTCAAATGTTGTCACTGAACAGGCGTGGCTCTATCATAGAAACATGGTCTTTGATCTTGGTTCTCTCGTCTATGGAATTTATTCATTCGATTGCCACTAACAGAAAATAATATTTCATAACGAAATCAAGACTGAGGATGCGAGTGACGAGTCCAAAACCACATCAGTCTCTTTGTAAAATACATGGCCCGCACCTCTCTTTTCAAATTTCCGTCTCACCATCAATGCATGCCCTCTAGTATTACACACTTCAATCCTGTTGAAAATATTTCGGCGTCCTGCAATTTATATGCTTCCCATAATTTTCTAACGTGCTCTCAGGTCTCCCCTTCGTAGGCCACTCAAGCATAAACAACCCTAGTCTCCAAAAGCTCTCCTTATACGAACATTACCTCTAATCTGGACAGAATCCTTATAAACCTCTTCCGCACATATCAAATTGCAACTTTAGTTCCTGAGGCTTGAACACATATCTCGAACTAATAAAGGCAAACATGAGATGCACTTTCTTTACCACACTATCAAGTTGTGCTGCCACTCTGAGAGAGCTGTGGACATGGACCCCCAAGATCGCTGTCTATCTGAAAGGCGCACAGACACATGACATGATCGCTTGGGGTCTTCCAATGTCTCGGAAGATGCGCCCCACTCCCTGGTTTGTCGAGCTGATCAGAGAATTAAGAGAGGAAGAGAATGCGACAGAGGCGCGTCAGATCTCCGTCAGCAGGGTACATTCCACGGTAGTAGCCTCGGTTGCCAGTGATCCCTGATAGCCCTCTCTCGGTAGTGATAAGGCAACTCGTACCAGAGTTTAAAACGGCGACACCTATGTTGTTACCTGCGGGTGCGACCACTCCGCATGACAAAGCCGACTGGGAGTCGAACTCCCTGAGGGGACGGACGAAGCAGTGGGCTGCTAGTGAATGGGTTCTCGCGGGAAGGGGAGCGACCGGTATAGTCTGCGATAACTGTGGGGAAGACAAACACTTCCGGCGGGAGTGTGAGCCGGGAAATCTTCGGAGAGTGAGCTCCCAGCTACCTTAGCGGAGAAAGACGTCGGAAACTTGGAACCCAGTGAGGGAACGTCCTGGCTTCTCAGGGGTGGGGGAGGGGGGGCGGGAGAATATGTTCCAATCAATATATCAACGAAGACCCTAAAGCAAAATATCCTATTCCTGAAGGCTTAGTGGGGCCAAGCTCCAGTGTATCGCTACGGATCGAGGGTATTTATGTCAGAGCCACATTTGACACAGGCTCTCAGGTTACTCTGCTGTACCGTTTGTTTTACAGCCGGTATTTGACGCATTTACCATTGACACAATTCAGTGCGCGAGAGATCTGGAGTCTTAGTACGGATGACTACCCGTATAATTGTCACTTGTTCTTGAATCTGGAGATTTTAGGAGACAGACGTGGGAGCAGCTGAGGCCCTTAGTACATTTGTGTTAGTTTGTCCGGACCCGGTCGAAAAGGGCGAAGCTTCAGTTCTTTTGGGGACGAATACCCCTATTGTGAAAAGGCTAATGGGAGTCTGCAAGGAGAAAGTTGGAGAGAGTTTTCAGCGAACATTGTCTATTTAGCTCATGTTCCGAGCTGCTTCTGAGGAAGTGTGTAGCCACACTGGGCTGGATGATGAGCATAAACGGGGGACTGTGTGGTAAACCCAGTCCAAACCAGTCGTGTTACGGCCTGAGGAAGTAGCTAAAGTGACGGGAAACCCCGAATTTCCCGGAATACCTGATGTCAAGGACCTCTTGGTGGATTCTCCGGAAGACCACGAAGAGAAGTCATCCTTACCTGCGGGGGTATTGGTGACACTCGAGCTGCAGAAGCCCCCGGTTGCACAAGTCAACAGGATGACAGTGATTCTCAGGAACACCTCGGACACCTTAGCCGGCATATGCCAGTGGAACACCTCTTTCCGGTGACGGTAAAATCTAGTGTCTCTGTGAGACAAGTCGGGAAGAAACTCTCTCCAAAACAGGGAAATTTGACTGCCGAGTCATTCAACTTTGGGGACTACCCGGTATCTGGAAGATGGAAGGGAAGTTTGATAGAGAAGATGTTGAAGCTGGAAGATGTCTTTCCCACTGACGAGTTTGATGTGGGTTGTTCCAGGAGCACTCGCCACACCATTCGGGAGACAGAGAACACCCCGTTCAGAGACAGGTCGCGGCGACTGGCGCTTGCAGAGGTGTGGACGTTCGGCCACATCTGCGGAAGCTGAAGGAAGCTGGGATCATCACTGAGTCCAGAAGCCCTTACGCGTCTCTAATAATGGTGACCAGGATGAAGAATCGGAAGGTACAGATGTGTGTGGACTATCTGGCTCTTAACGGGCGTACAGTCGCCGACCAGTATACTGTTCCGAGAATGGTGGACGCGTTGGCCTGCCTGAGTGGTGCGATGGACGTCAGGAGTGGATATTACCAGACACCCATGAGTGAGGCAGAGAAAGAGAAGACGGCTACTGGGATTCTTCCAGTTTGAAAGGGTAGCCCAGGGCATATCAGGAGCCCCTGGCGACTTTCCAGCATGTCATGGAGAAAGCCGTGGGGGATCTGAACTTCCTTAAGGTGTTGCTGTACCTGGATTATCTCACAGTATTCCAGTCCACGTTGAAAGAATATGAGGCTATGCTACTGAAAGGTGCAGGGCTTCCTGAAAGATGCAGGGTAAAACTTTCCCTGGACAAGTATGGGACGCCTGTCAACTATGTGGGGCACGTAGTCTCAGCGGATGGAGTAGCTAATGATCTGTCTAAGATAGAGGCGGCGACCACATGGCCAAGTCTCCAGTCTGTGAGCGGCCTGCCCTCCTTCCTTGGATTCTGTGAGAAATAACGGAGGTTCGTGAAGGACAACTGTAAGGTGAGTTACCACGTACATCAGCTTCTGTGCTGTTACAGTCTCTTGGGGAAGAAAGGGAGGAGGACCAAAAGAGAAGCTGGTAAAGATTATTTTAGCCACTCGGAGCTTTTTGGAGCGAGATGGGATCCGAAATGTGAAGAGGCCTTTCAGTTACGAAAGGAACAGCTGAGGAAAAAGACTGTGCTGGCTTTTGTAAACCCCCGATTGCCGCATGTACCGCATACGGATGCCAGCAGACAAGGCTTCGGGGAGTTCTGTATCGTGATCAGAGCACAGGGTTGACACCTGTCGCTTTTGTCAGCTGGAGTCACTCACCCTCTGAGCGAAACTACCCCACACACAATTTGGAGTTCCTGGCTTTGAAATGGGCTGTAGTGGATAAGCTAAGTGTCTATATGCATGCTGACTAGTTCGAGGTGAGGACGGACAACAATCCATTTCCTTACATCCTGACCTCGGTGAAATTGGTGCCACAGGCCATCTGTGGTTGCTGCGTTGTCTACTAATGAGTTCTGTCTGAAATACCGGCCGGGGAGTCGGTACATTGATTGTAATACAGAGACACGACGTGCACATGAAGGGCTTGGCAGGGACGGAGAGTGGGGAACGTTCCTGCCCCTGGAGTGAAAGCAATGTGCTAGTTTGCCATCACGGAGAAGGCAGAGGAAAGGCTGAGCGTGCTTGAAGAACTTAAGAGCGGCTTCGGGCTGGGCGACGAAATCAGGGCCGCAGCGAGTCGCTGGGCAGCGTGCTCATGTCCCAGGACCTTCCAGGTCAACGGTATCTGGGTCCCAGTGCGAAGTAGAATTAAAACGCCGACTCACATTGCAGGCGAGAGCCGGTTTCACTCGCTCTCCGCGATGTTCAGTCCACTCTCCAGGGTGCCAGAGCCTTTCGCTGTTCCGTCGTTGGGTCAATTTAAACCTTGGCCCAGAAAGACTGACAAGATAGGGTATCGGTCGGGACGAGAGCCGATTTCGCTCGGTCTCAACGATGGTCATCTCAATAGCGCTGAGACTATAAAGACTGCTCCGGCTGCTGTGCTCCGTGCCCGCTAATAAGATGAATGGATCAGCGAAGCTTCGGGTCTACTCCGGGGTACTCCGGGGTTCGGATCTGAGGACTCATTTTTGGTTTGGAATGCTGTTAATCGGTTCAATTGTTTGCATGCCGTCTATTTTTGTCATTCTCTTGTGCATCGAGTCTTTCGTTAATAAGAGAAAACCTGCAGATGCTGGAATTCCAAGCAATACACAAAAAAAGTCTTGATGAAGGGTCCGGGCCCCAAGTATCGACTGTGTACTTCTTGTCCACTAATGCGACCTGGCCTGCTGAGTTCGCCAACATTTTGTGTGTGTTGCTTGGTCTCTTATTTTTTTTTATTGTTATTCTTTTTACTATAAATTGTATTCTTTCAGATTTCTTGATCTGTGGCTACCGGGAAGCAAGTACATCTGAAGGACGTGTAATTTCTACATTCTTTGATAACAAATGTACTTGAAAATGAATATCTATTGTAGGGCTCCGGGAGTTAGGGGGTGGGGGTTGCGCGGAGTGGGCCTGGTCGACAACCCGCCCCAGCATTCCTAGTGGCCAGCGCTATTTATTGTTCTTGTTTCGTGGGATTATGGTGGGATGTTCAAGTTCATTTACTGTTACATTTTAACTTGGGTTGTACAGTTACTCGTATATTTGTTTGTGGATCACATTGACTGTAACTAGGGTATATAATAATGACCTCCACCATCAGTATGTGACTGAGTGGTTCTCTCCTCGGGTCATACAGGCCAGTCTGTTTTTGTGCTTGTTGCAATAAAGACGGCTGATGAGTTAAAGGAGCTGTTCTCGTCTGTCACCGAATGCTCGCCACATTGGGATCAGGAGTGGGATTAGAAATTCACGGCGAGATTGAAGAGCTACGACATCGGATGGAATGCCTTAAAACCCGGGGAATAAGCCAAGGGACTGAGCAGTATGACTACCCCGCTACTCCGGGCTGGGCTCCAGAAGATGGGACGCCGACCCGGAGGACCTAGGAACTGAGCATTATGCCATCCCCAGGAACCCGGTGGGGCGAGCGTACCCAAGCTCCCGAACCCGGGGGCATAGCGGAGCACATTCCCCACCTCCCTCTTGGACCGCACCGGGGGACCCACGATAACGCAGCAATGGGAGGTCGGGCAATATAGCAGGTACCACCGACACCGCTGGAGGAAGAGGAAGACTAACAGGCCTCAGTTTTCACGGTGCATCGTCCTCCCTAAACTCCTCAAATAGAATGCTACCAGCCGCCTGGAGCCTTACCTGATGCGGCAAACTTGCCGCATGGCACAATGTGGAGCCCCACCAGAACGGCGGTGGACCTTGTCCTGGCACCGGAAGGGGACGCCCCGGGGGTCCTGCTCGACCTAACGCCGGCTGAGCAGCATGACTATAGGGCTATCCAAGCGGCGCAGGAGCTGCGTTTCAGGTAGAGGCCATTGGAGGAAGCAATGAGAGAAGAACTGGGCAGCAGGTGGCTCCGTGTAGGAGAAAGCCTGGAGGGCGGTCGCAGCAGATCTCCGCCATTATGTTCGTCATGGCCAACCCCAGTTCCTTTCCGCGGTCCAAGAAGAACTTGCCCTCCACGCCTTTGAAAAAGCGCTCAAACCAGAGTGTCTTCGGCAGCATGTCACCCTGACATCACCATCATCGCTGGCAGAGGCAGAAGGGCGAAGCAACTTCACTCCCCCAAAGCATTCTAGTGTCACCCGGAACGCCGCGATGCTGGGCTTATGTCACCGAGTTGGAGGAGGAAACTGACGAAGAGGAGCCCGTGACACAGTTCCGACCAGCACCGCGCAGGCCCCATGGCGTGCCGCGGAGTGGTCTCTGCTATCGGTATGGCGAGGCAAGCCATATGGCCTGAGATTGCTCCGCAGCAGCGCCACGCCATAGCCCAGCGCAGCCAGCCGGCGCCGCTCCACACCTCCAGCAGAATTCTGCGGTTGTCGCCTCTCCGGGTGGGACGTTTGGGGGAAGAACAAGGCTTTTGCGTGGACTGCGCGGTAGAGGGCATCAAAGATCTTGCGTTGGTGGACATGATGTCAATCTTCACCATTACCTATCCGGGTTTCTTCACAACACCGCCCATCCACCCTGCCTGGGTCGACAACCACGCCGGTCCAGCGGGCTACGATTACTGGCAACTGTGCGGCGCTGAGAGGGAAGAGGTGGCTGTGCATCGCAGTGGGGAAAACACAGCAGAATACGAGGTGAGTATGGCTGAGATCCGGGAGTCCTGCCTCATTGACCTGGGCCTGCTGTCACGCTGGGGGCGCGGGGGCCTGGGGGCGCGTGGATGTACTGGGGGCAATGCTCTACTTCGGCGCCGAAGCCGTGGTCCTCCGGCAGGACACCTTCGGAAAGCGGACCCGGCGGGGTCAGCACAAAGCACCACGGTCTCACCGCGACCCTCCACAGCGAGCAGGTGAGCGATCCTCTGCTGGTCCGAGTTAAGCGATTGCTGAGCAGGGGCGATGTCCGGAGTGGGCAGAGGTCTCCGCCCTAGATCCAGAAATTAAAGCCCTATTCTCTCAGTGGGCACGCCGGAGAAGCGAGACGGGCTGCTGCTCTGGCGGTGGCCACGGTGTTACAGTCCGTGCACGGGCTGTTGGGGCAGGCCGCTTCGGGGTCGCAAAGACGTTGGGCAAGTTGCGCGAACGCTTCTGTTGGCCCGTGGACTGGCAGGACGTGGAGCTGTTCGTTCAATGCAAAGATGCTTGCACGTCCCAGAACGAGCCGGAGTCAGTCTCGGGCGCCAATGCAGCAGTACTAAGTGGAGGCCCCGGTATGGGTCTACTACCGCAGCCGGAAGAAGAAACCCTTCCCCAAGTTTGTAATCCATTAGCAGGGGCCGGGAGAGCTGCTCGACAGCATCTCCGATGTGGTATACCGAGAGCGGTTGCCTGAGTGGCCGAAACCAGTCGTCCCGAACCGGGTCCGGCTGACACTAGCTCGGGTCTTACAGATATTTGCATGTGTGTTTGTGGGTCACAGTGACTGTAACCAGGGTATGTAATAATCACCTCCCCGTCTGCATGTGACTGAGTGGGTTTCTCCGCGGGTCATAGATCAGTTCTTGTGCTTGTCCCAATAAAATCGGCTGTTGAATTAAACAAGCTTAACGAGCTTTTTTTTTCGTCCGTCATCATGGACTAAATATATATATCATCACTAACGTCGGAGGTTCTGGTACGGAACAACATTAGTGACGTACTTGCAAGCAGAACCATCAATCAACTACTGCAGTCTGTCTTCGGTAGGTAACACAGTCATGAATCTAATTGCCAAGTCACCATGGATAGCATGCTTCTTAATCCTCTGTACGAGTCTCCCATGAGTTGCGTTCTCGCATATCTCCCTAAAACCAACGCAGACATATTCTACCTTTCTACCTTTATCAATCATCTCCATCACCTTCTTGAAAACTTTAATACTGATACAAGTGATGACCTGCCTCGCACAAAGCTATGCTGATTATCCCTAACTAAGCTATGCTTTTCCAAATGCTCATAAATTCTATTTCTAAGAATCCTCAACATCAGTTTCCCTGCCACTGACAATAAGATCCACCAATCTATTATTTCCAGATTAACGCCATTTCCATTCCTGAATAAAGGAACAACACACCCGCCCCCACCAAAAAAAAGCTTGTTCCCTCAGGGTGTGAGAATAATGAATACCCAACCAACACCTATGTATCGTCTCTAGGACAGCGGACTGCTTACTGTACTGTTTACTACTTATGTGCGCTCCGCATTACTACATACATTTTGAATTATATTTTACTAAAATATTTATAGTATACTTTGGTGTTTTGTGTGTGTGTGGTATATGTTGTGTGGATGCACCGTCGTCCAGGAGGCACGTTGTTTCGTTTCGCTGTATATATGTACACTCAAATGACAATAAACGAACTTCAGGTTGAACTTGTACAAATATGTTGATCATGGCGCCAGCAATCACCGTTCTCGCCTTCCTCTAGAATACTTCAATAGCCCCTGCAAACACTTCAAGACGAATGATTTTAAAGACATTCCTAATCTTGAAATGTCCTGCCACATGAGCACGCTCCACTCTGCTCTCACTACCCTCTAATTCTCTCCCCTTGGTAATAACATATGCAAAGTAAACTTTAGGACTGCACGTTAATAATCGCTCTCCAAAAGCATGCTACACACATCAAAGTTGCTGGTGAACGCAGCAGGCCAGGCAGCATCTCTAGGAAGAGGTACAGTCGACGTTTCAGGTCGACACCCTTCGTCAGGACTAACTGAAAGAAGAGTTAGTAAGAGATTTTAAAGGGAGAAGGGGAGGGGGAGATACAAAATGATTGGAGAAGACAGGAGGGGGAGGGATGGAGCCAAGAGCTGGACAGGTGATTGGTAAAGGGGATACGAGAGGATCATGGGACAGGAGGTCCGGGGAGAAAGACAACGGGGAGGGAACCCAGAGGATGGGTAAGGTGTATAGTCAGAGGGACAAAGGGAGAAAAAGGAGAGTGAGAGAAAGAATGTGTGTATAAATATAAATAACAGATAGGGTACAAGGGGGAGGTGGAGCATTAGCGGAAGTTAGAGAAGTCGATGTTCATGCCATCAACTTGGAGGCTACCGAGACGGAATATAAGGTGTAGTTCTTCCAACCTGAGTGTAGCTTAATCTTTACAGTAGAGGAGGCCGTGGATAGACATGTCAGAATGGGAATGGGATGTGGAATTAAAATGTCTGGCCATTGGGAGATCCTGCTTTCTCTGGCGGACAGAGCGCAGGTGTTCAGCAAAGCGGTCTCCCAGTCTGCGTCGGGTCTAGCCAATATATAGAAAGCCACATCGGAAGCACCGGACGCAGTATATCACCCCAGCCGACTCACAGGTGAAGTGTCGCCTCACCTGGAAGGACTGTTTGGGGCCCTGAATGGTGGTAAGGGAGGAAGTGTAAGGGCATGTGTAGCACTTGTTCCACTTACACGGATAAGTGCCAGGAGGGAGATCAGTGGGGAGGGATGGGGGGGACGAATGGACAAGGGAGTTGTGTAGGGAGCGATCCCTGCGGAATGCAGAGAGAGGGGGGGAGGGAAAGATGTGCTTAGTGGTGGGATCCCGTTGGAGGTGGCGGAAGTTACGGAGAATAATATGTTAGACCCGGAGCCTGGTGGGGTGGTAGGTGAGAACCAGGGGAACTCTATTCCTAGTGGGGTGGCGGGAGGATGGAGTGAGAGCAGATGTACATGAAATGGGGGAGATGCGTTTGAGAGCAGAGTTGATAGTGGAGGAAGGGAAGCCCCTTTCTTTAAAAAAGGAAGTCATCTCCCTCGTCCTGGAATGAAAAGCCTCATCCTGAGAGCAGATGCGGCGGAGACGGAGGAATTGCGAGAAGGGGATGGCATTTTTGCAAGAGACAGGGTGAGAAGAGGAATAATCCAGATAGCTGTGAGAGGCAGTAGGCTTATAGTAGACATTAGTGGATAAGCTGTCTCCACAGACAGAGACAGAAAGATCTAGAAAGGGAAGGGAGGTGTCGGAAATGGACCAGGTAAACTTGAGGGCAGGGTGAAAGTTGGAGGCAAAGTTAATAAAGTCAACGAGCTCAGCGTGCGTGCAGGAAGCACCGCCAATGCAGTCGTTGATGTAGCGGAGGAAAAGTGGGGGACAGATACCAGAACAGGCACGGAACATAGATTGTTCCACAAAGCCAACAAAATGGCAGGCATAGCTAGGACCCATACGTGTGCCCATAGCTACACCTTTAGTTTGGAGGAAGTGGGAGGAGCCAAAGGAGAAATTATTAAGAGTAAGGACTAATTCCGCTAGATCGAGCAGAGTGGTGGTAGAGGGGAAGTGATTAGCTCTGGAATCCAAAAAGAAGCGGAGAGCTTTGAGACCTTCCTGATGGGGGATGGAAGTATATCGGGACTGGACATCCATGGTGAAAATAAACCGGTGGGGGCCAGGAAACTTAAAATCATCGAAACGTTTAAGAGCGTGAGAAGTGTCACGAACATAGGTAGGAAGGGATTGAATAAGGGGGGATAAAACCGTGTCGAGGTATGCAGAAACGAGTTCGGTGTGGCAGGAGCAAGCTAAGACAATAGGTTTGCCAGGACAGGCAGGTTTGTGGATCTTGGAAAGGAGGTAGAAACGGGAAGTGCGAGGTGTGGGAACTATAAGTTTGGTAGGAGTGAATGGGAGATCCCCTGAGCGGATAAAGTCGGTGATGGTGTGGGAGACAATGGCCTGGTGCTCCTTAGTGGGGTCACGATCGAGGGGTAAAGAAGAGGAGGTATCCGCGAGTTGTCGCTCCCTCGGCAAGCGAGAGGTTAGTTCGCCAGACGACAACAGCACCCCCCTTATCGGCGGGTTTAATAATAAGGTTAGGATTAGTACGGAGGGAGTGGAGAGCAGAGCGTTTCGAAGGAGTGAGGTTGGAATGGGGACAAGGTGCGGTGAAGTCGAGACGGTTGATGTCCCGTCGGCAGTTAGCGATAAAGAGATCCAGAGCAGGCAGAAGACCAGAGCGGGGTGTCCATGAAGAAAAGGAGGGTTGAAGACGGGAGAAGGGGTCATCGGTGGCGGTGGAAGAGTCCCTGCCGAAGAAGTAGGCTCGGAGACGGAGACGGCGGAAGAAGAGTTCCGCATCGTGGCGAACACGGAACTCGCTGAGGTGTGGGCGAAGGGGGACAAAGGTGAGTCCTTTACTGAGGACAGAGCGTTCTGCCTCCGACAGTTGAAGGTCGGAGGGGATGGTAAAGAACCGGCACGGATGAGAGCTGGGATCAGAGGGGGGAGTGGGGAGGCTGGGGGTGTCAATGGAGAGGGGAGGGTTGGGGTGAGAGGAAGATGGAGCCTCTGAGGACCCAGGAGCTGACGATGGGATCGGAAGGAGACGGGATTGCAGAGTATTGGTGGGGGAAGGGGAGACGGGAGTCAGAATAGCAGCACATAAAGACCCGGCCTGGAGTTCAAGGCTGGAGTCGCAGATCTCCCAGTGGCCACACATATTAATTCCACATCCCATTCCCATTCTGACATGTCTATCCACGGCCTGCTCTACTGCAAAGATGAAACCACACTCAGGTTGGAGGAACAACACCTTATATTCCGTCTGGGTAGCCTCCAACCTGATGGGATGAACATCGACTTCTCTAACTTCTGCTAATGCCCCACCTCCCCTTGTACCCCATCTGTTATTTACTTTTATACACACATTCTTTCTCTCACTCTCCTTTTTCTCCCTTTGTCCCTCTGACTATACCCCTTGCCCATCCTCTGGGTCCCCCCCCCCCCACTTGTCTTTCTTCCCGGACCTCCTGTCCCATGATCCTCCCGTATCCCCTTTGCCAATCACCTGTCCAGCTCTTGACTCCATCCCTCCCCCTCCTGTCTTCTCCTATCATTTTGGATCTCGCCCTCCCCCTCCCACTTTCAAATCTCTTACTAACACTTCCTTCAGTTAGTCCTGACGAAGGGTGTCGGCCTGAAACGTCGACTATACCTCTTCCTGGAGATGCTGCCTGGCCTGCTGCGTTCACGAGCAACTTTGATGTGTGTTGCTTGAATTTCCAGCATCTGCAGAATTCCTGTTGTTTCCGGTTCCAAAAGCATGCATCCTACTTTATCCGTGAATGGTTCTATCCTCTGCCGAGTTATCTTTGTTTCTTGAGGTATGTATCCGACTTGCCAAAATATGGTCTCTCTCTCTCTCTCTCTCTCTCTCTCTCTCTCTCTCTCACACACACACACACACACACACACACACACACACACAACACACACACACACACACTCACTCTCTCACTCTCCTAATTTTCTTATTGAGACTGTTCTCGATTAATTATATTTTTTTCAGTATCACCGTTCGATTTTATCTCCCTAAACCTTCAGCATGTATTCTTTATCTTCTTGACTAAATTTGCCACGTCTGCCGCTATCCACTCTTCCTTATAAGTTATATATTCCATTAAAATTATGTATTATATGCGTATCGGCTACCCTCAGAAGTTGATCATTTATCATATTCATTGCCCATCTTCTTCTCCCTTTGATATCATTATGGAATATGGTTCGTAGTTTGCCACGTTGTTCGAATTTGACAAATCCCTTCACAATGAACAAACTGATGGGATTTTCGTCCCTCAGTCCATTTCCTTTCTGTCCTCTGATCAGAAATGACTCGGATTACTCCCCTAAATTAGCCAGATCGGAGTTTTTTCATTGTAATGCTTTCTGTTTGGTCGAGTTCTTCCAATACCTTGCGTGTTGCTTCGTTACTATCCACGCACGTTACATGCGAAGTCTCGAAACCACAAATGAAAATAAACTTCGACTCAGATTTTGTTACTACGTCTGGTATCAGATTCATGTTGACTACCAATGGTGAATAGAGGAAGCAAGATAGGGAGACAGGGATGTATTCAGTTTGTCTGCATCAAGAAGAGTACTCCTTTGTTATTCGTGGTGTTGAACGAATTGGTTTCAGAGTATTTTCTGTGTTATAATGACCTTTAGACTTCTAACGTATTTTTGCGAAGCTCTCTCCATATAACAGAGCAAAGAGAAATACGTTCAGTACGATGGGAGGAAGCAATGAAGATCTTTCTCTAAGTTTCTATCCATACATTCACGTTAATGCGTCATATATTTTACCAATGTAATTATGGGATATAATGCATATCATAATCCAAGCTACAATCGTAGTGAATGAGCAGTCATTCAGCATTATGCAAATGAGGCCAGACTCTCGAGGCTTATAAAGACTTTGCTTCGCCACAAGGTTGCACAGACAGCCTGCGCTGATGTCTGGAACCTTCTCTGTATAGCAGGCTTTCAGGTTGTGAAGGAACGATGAACATTTTATGTGTTTCGTTATTTTTAACCTGGTTGCCAAGTAAGTACAGTTTAGTTTTAAAGAGAATAATGTTTACTATATTGCCGTTGTTTCCACAAATTTCATTTTATATTAAATCCTGTGCTGCTTCAGGTATGCGATGATTAAACATGTTTTCTTTCCTTCAGATGCCTTCAGTATATTGGTTGAACAGACACCAAGAGAAGCAATAAAACAACCAGGCGAAACTCTGACCATCAACTGTGTTTTAAAAGATGCTGCCCATAGCCTGAATTGCACAGCATGGTTCATCCAAAGACCGAGTCAATCGGATTGGGATAGGCTGTCTGTTGGAGGACGATATGCGGAATCAGTCAACCGCACAACAAAGTCCTTTTCCCTGCAGATCAGGAACCTAATTGTTGAAGACACAGCCACGTATTTTTGCTGTGCTGATGACCACAGTAACGAAGCTGAGCACACGCCAATTCAAAAAGTCTGAAAATCTTTCACGCGAGAATCTCTGACTGCTTCGTTCTTATGGAAAAGAAAATTTCCGAGCAGCAGTTGATTCCGCTGTAGAGCGAGCGTACATTAGTACTAAGTTGGCGACAGTCACAATGCCGCTTATATCCAAGTGGATACAGTTGGAGGTGCAGCGTCAGTATTCTCCCAGAGTTATGTAAATGGAGACCTTATTGCTATTGAATCAACCACTGTGCTGTGTGCAAACCCACAGTGATGAAACTTCAGGCCCCTTCATGCACAAATCGCCTCGGCAGTTATTAATGCGAAATTAATGTAAAATATTCCTTTAGGGACTAAAACTGCTTTCTGACAAAGATTCTTTATCTCTGCCAGAGACTGGTACACAAAGCATAACCTTGCTCTATATGTTTGTGCAATTACAGTACATATGTGATAATCATGTTAATAACAAAGCCTTGATATTATCTATCTGGCTGAGAATGATTATCGACGGGATTTAAACAAGCCAGTGCAACCATTTAATTCATGTCCCCTACCACCGTATCATGGACGTATGGGATTATCTGACGGATTTATACGCTGTTTACAACAATGAGGATATTGTGCTGATGTGAACTGATGTGCAAAAACAGTGCCACAGTAGTCTAAGCCATAGCACAAACCTCCGAGACAGTTTTATCTTTTTTAAGCTCATCTCCTTGTAAAAGGGACTACAAAATATGCCGTTACGTGCATGGATGTTACTCAACATAGTTTTTCAAACAACTTTACTTCTCCTTTAGGTTGAATTCTACTTACAGTCTCTGGTACTCAAACAGCGAAATGCCAGTTTTATTATCATATGCGATTACAACGCACTGAATAAATACAAGGGCGAGTGAAACTGAAGGAAATGGAATATATTGGACAGCCCTTCGTTCCTGTATTATTGTGGAAAGCCTCCGTCTACAATTCAGTTTCAATGATTACTTTTTGAATTGTGCTGAATAGGAAGTTAATCATTGTGTTGCGAACACCGTAACAGAACTGGTACAAAGCTGACTGTGAAACCTGGTAAGCGATATATTTTATTACATTTTGAGCAACCACGTACGTTTCCCCGAGGTGAAGTATAATTATATTCTCGTTTAAATGATGCAAACCGAAAAGGGCAATATGATAATGTCTTTTTGGAATGTAAGCATTTCACTGAGACACCCCAGAAGAATTGAAGTATACACCTTTCTCCTCCCAAGATAATACCTTCTCTCGTTTAAAAAAAAACGAAAATTGGAGTATTTTTACAAATTGAAGCGCCCAAATTACCCTCGACCTCCTGCACCCCAACCCCGTCCGACGGTTACTTTAAAGTATTACCTGCTGTATTGGTATAAGTGCGAGGTCCTCATATCTTGGCAAATTTGAGTGTGGATTTACACCCCGATGATCGCAGACCCACGCAGTAAAGTACTTTAGATGAAATAGGTTTCAGATCAGAAAGAGATTGATAGCTTAATAACTTGAGACTTCGACGGGGTTGTTAAAACATATACTCATTTCGAAAACAACTTGTCATTCAGCTGGAATAGAAGAAAAAATGTCTTCTATTTCGAAACACATATCATGCTCTAACAAATCCATACATTTAGTAAGGGCCTGGAAAACCAGGTTGAAACAAATTTTATGTTGTCAGAATCGTTGAGCTTGTATAACTTTGGTTATATTTTAGTGTCAGTTGTCAGAGTATTTGCGGGGCGGGGGGCAGATGTAGGCTAAAGGTCTGTGTGGAAGGCCGGAAAAGATACTGAATGAATGTCAACATAATCAATATCGTCTTTGAAAGCGGGGCACAATAGACATAGACATAGACATAGAATAGTACAGCATATTACAGGCCCTTCGGCCCACAATATTGTGCCGACCCTCAAATCCTGCCTCTCATATAATCCCCCACCTTAAATTCCTCCATATACCTGTCTTGTAGTCTCTTGAACTTCACTAGTGTATCTGCCCCCACCACTGACACGCACCAACCACTCTCTCAGTAAAAAACCTTCCTCGAATATCCCCCTTGAACTTCCCACCCCTTACCTTAAAGCCATGTCCTCTTGTATTGAGCAGTGGTGCCCAGAGGAAGAGGTGCTGGCTATCCACTCTATGTCTTCCTCTTGTTATCTTGGACAACTCTATCATGTCTCCTCTCATCCTCATACTCTCCAAAGAGTAAAGCCCTAGCTGCCTTAATCTCTGATTATAATCCATACTCTCTACACCAGGCAGCATCCTGGTAAATCTCTTCTGTACCCTTTCCAATGCCTCTACATCCTTCCTACAGTGAGGCGACCAGAACTGGAAACAGTACTCGAAGTCTGGCCTAACCAGAATTTTAGAGAGCTGTATCATTACATCGCGACTCTTAAACTCTATCCCTCGACTGATGAAAGCTAACACCCCATAAGCTGTCTTAACTACCCTATCTACCTGTGAGGCAACTTTTAACGATATGTTGGCATGTACCCCCAGATCCCTCTGCTCCTCCACACTACCAAGTATCCTGCAATTTACTTTGTACTCTGGCTTGGAGTTTGACCTTTCAAAGTGTACCACCTCACACTTCTGGTTGAACTGCATCTGCCACTTCTCAGCCCACTTCTTCATCCTATCAATGTCCCTCTGCAATCTTCGACAATCCTCGACACTATCTGCAACACCACCAACTTTTGTGTCATAGAAACATAGAAAATAGGTGCAGGAGTAGGCCATTCGTCCCTTCGAGCCTGCACCGCCATTCAATATGATCATGGCTGATCATCCAACTCAGAACCCTGTACCAGCCTTCCCTCCATACCCCTGATCCCTTTAGCCACAAGGGCCATATCTAACTCCCTCTTAAATATAGCCAATGAACTGGCCTCAACTGTCTCCTGTGGCAGAGAATTCCACAGATTCATCACTCTCTGTGTGAAGACGTTTTTCCTAATGTCGGTCCTAAAAGGCTTCCCCTTTATCCTCAAACTGTGACCCCTCGTTCTGGACTTCCCCAACATCGGGAACAATCTTCCTGCATCTAGTCTGTCCAATCCCTTTAGGGTTTTATACGTTTCAATCAGATACCCCTTCAATCTTCTAAATTCCAACGAGTATAAGCCTAGTTCATCCAGTCTTTCATCATATGAAAGTCCTGCCATCCCAGGAATCAATCTGGTGAACCATCTTTGTACTCCCTCTATGGCAAGTATGTCTTTCCTCAGATTAGGGGACTAAAACTGCACACAATACTCCAGGTGTGGTCTTACCAAGGCCTTGTACAACTGCAGTAGTACCTCCCTGCTCCTGTACTCGAATCCTCTTGCTATAAATGCCAGCATACCATTCGCCTTTTTCACCGTCTGCTGTACCTGCATGCCCACTTTCAATAACTGGTGTATAATGACACCCAGGTCTCGCTGCACCTCCCCATTTCCTAATCGGCCACCATTCAGATAATAATCTGTTTTCCTATTTTTGCCACCAAAGTGGATAACTTAACATTTATCCACATTAAATTGCATCTGCCATGAAATTGCCCACTCACCTAACCTATCCAAATCACCCTGCATCCTCTTAGCATCCTCCTCACAGCTAACACTGCCGCCCAGCTTCGTGTCATCCGCAAACTTGGAGATGCTGCATTTAATTCCCTCATCCAAGTCATTAATATATATTGTAAACAACTGGGGTCCCAGCACTGAGCCTTGCGGTAGCCCACTAGTCACCGCCTGCCATTCTGAAACGGTCCCGTTTATTCCCACACTTTGCTTCCTATCTGCTAACCAACTCTCTATCCACATCAATACCTTACCCCCAATACCGTGTGCTTTAAGTTTGCATACTAATCTCATGTGTGGGACCTTGTCAAAAACCTTTTGAAAATCCAAATATACCACATCCACTGGTTCTCCCCTATCCACTCTACTAGTTACATTCTCAAAAAATTCTATGAGATTCGTCAGACATGATTTTCCTTTCACAAATCCATGCTGACTTTGTCTGATAATATCACCGCTTTCCAAATGTGCTGTTATCACATCTTTGATAACTGACTCTATCAGTTTCCCCACCACCAATGTTCGGCTAACCGGTCTATAATTCCCTGGTTTCTCTCTCCCTCCTTTTTTAAAAAGTGGGGTTACATTAGCCACCCTCCAATCCTCAGGAACTGGTCCAGAATCTAAAGAGTTTTGAAAAATTATCACTAATGCATCCACTACTTCTTGGGCTACTTCCTTAAGCACTCTAGGATGCAGACCTTCTGGCCCTGGGTATTTATCCATCTTTAATCCCTTCAATTTACCTAAAAGATTTACAGTCAGTTTTTATGTTCCCTGCTAGCATTCTCTCATAATCTTTTTTCCCTTTCCTAATTAAGCCCTTTGTCCTCCTCTGCTGGACTCGGAATTTCTCCCAGTCCTCAGGTGAGCCACTTTTTCTGGCTGATTTGTATGCTTCTTCTTTGGAATTGATACTATCCCTAATTTCCCTTGTCAGCCACGGGTGCACAACCTTCCTTGATTTATTCTTTTGCCAAACTGGGATGAACAATTGTTGTAGTTCATCCATGTGATCTTTAAATGCTTGTCATTGCATATCCACCGTCAACCCTTTAAGTGTCACTTGCCAGTCTATGTTAGCTAATTCACGTCTCATATCTTCAAAGTTACCCTTCTTTAAGTTCAGAACCTTTGTTTCTGAATTATCTATGTCACTCTACATCTTAATGAAGAATTCCACCATATTATGGTCACTCTTACCCAAGGGGCCTCTCACGACAAGATTGCTAATTAACCCTTCCTCATTGCTCAATACCTCGTCCAGAATAGCCTGCTCTCCAGTTGGTTCCTCGACATGTTGGTTCAAAAAACCATCCCGCATACATTCCAAGAAATCCTCTTCCTCAGCACCCTTACTAATTTGGTTCACCCAATCTACATGTAGATTGAAGTCACCCATTATAACTACTGTTCCTTTATTGCACACATTTCTAATTTCCTGTTTAATACCATCCCCAACCTCACTACTACTGTTAGGTGGCCTGTACACAACTCCCACCAGCGTTTTCTGCCCCTTAGTGTTATGCAGCTCTACCCATATCGATTCCACATCTTCCCGGCTTATGTCCTTCCTTTCTATTGCGTTAATCTCCTCTCTCACAAGCAACGCCACCTCACCTCCTTTTCTTTCATGTCTATCCCTCCTGAATATTGAATATCCCTCAATGTTGAGCTCCCATCCTTGGTCACCCTGGAGCCAAGTCTCTGTGATCCCAACTATATCATATTCTTTAATATCAATCTGCACTTTTAATTCATCCACCTGGTTACGAATGCTCCTTGCATTGACACACAAAGCCTTCAGGCGCTCTTTTACAACTCTCTTAGCCCTTATACAATTATGTTGAAAAGTGGCCCTTTTTGATGCTTGCACTGGATTTGTCTGCAAACTTGCCAACCCACCCTTCCACCCCGACATCCAGGTCGTTAATAAAAATCACGAAAAGTTGAGGTCCCAGAACAGATCCTTGTGGGACACCACTAGTCACAATCCTCCAATCTGAATGTACTCCCTCCACCACCACCCTCTGCCTTCTGTAGGCAAGACAATTTTGAATCCACCTGGCCAAACTTCCCTGGATCCCATGCCTTCTAACTTCCTGAATAAGCCTACCATGTGGGACCTTGGCAAATGCCTTACTAAAATCCACATAGATCACATCTACTGTAGTACCCTGATCTATATTCCTGGTCACCTCCTCAAAGAACTCTATCAGGCTTGTTAGACACGATCTGCCCTTCACAAAGCCATGCTGACTGTCCCTGATCAGACCATGATTCTCTAAATGCCCATAATTCTTATCTCTAAGAATCTTTTCCAACAGCTTTTCCACCACAGACGTTAGGCTCACTGGTCTATAATTACCCGGACTATTCCTACTACCATTTTGAACAAAGGGACAACATTCGCCTCCCTCCAATCCTACGGTACTATTCCCGTGGACAACGAGGATATGAAGATCCTAGCCAAAGGCTCAGCAATCGCTTCCTTCGCCTCATGGAGCAGCCTGGGGAATATGCCGTCGGGCCCCGGGGGCTTATCCGTCCTAATGTATTTTAACAACTCCAAGACCTCCTCTCCCTTAATATCAACATGATCCAAAACATCAACTTCACTCATTTTGTCCTCACCATCATCAAGTTCCGTCCGCTTGGTGAATACCGAAGAGAAGTATTCATTGAGGACCTCGCTCACTTCCACAGCCTCCAGGCACATCTTCCCACCTTTATCTCTAATCGGTCCTACCTTCACTCCTGTCATCCTTTTGTTCTTCACATAATTGAAGAATGCCTTGGGGTTTTCCGTTACCCTACTCTCCAAGGCATTCTCATGCCCCCTTCTTGCTCTGTTCAGCCCCTTCTTGAGCTCCTTTCTTGCTTCCCTGTATTCCTCAATAGAATCATCTGATCCTTGCTTCCTAAACCTCATGTGTGCTGCCTTCTTCCACCAGACTAAATCTTCCACCTCACTTGTCTCCCATGGTTCCTTCACCTTACCATTCTTTATCTTCCTCACCGGGACAAATTTATCCCTAACCTCCTGCAAGAAATCTCTAAACATCGACCACATGTCTATAGTACATTTCCCTGCAAAAACATCATGCCAATTCACACCCGCAAGTTCTAGCCTTACAGCCTCATAATTTGCCCTTTCCCAATTAAAAAAAAATCCTGTCCTCTCTGATTCTATCCTTTTGCATGATAATGCTAAAAGCCAGGGACCGGTGGTCACCGTCCTCCAGATGCTCACCCACTGACTGATCTGTGAATTGACCCGGCTCATTACCGAGTACTAGATCTAGTATGGCATTCCCCCTAGTCGACCTGTCCACATACTGTGACAGGAATCCGTCCTGGGCACACTTAACAAACTGTGCCCCATCTAAACCCTTGTAACTAAACAGGTGCCAATCAGTATCAGGGAAGTTAAAGTCACCCATGATAACAACCCTGTTATTTTTGCACCTTTCCAAAATTTGCCTCCCAATTTGCTCCTCTGTATCTCTGCTGCTACCGGGGGCCTATAGAATACCCCAATAGAGTAACTGCTTCCTTCCTGTTCCTGACTTCCACCCATACTGACTCAAAAGCGGATCCTGCTAAATTACCCACCCTTTCTGTAGCTGTAATAGTATCCCTGACTAGGAATGCCACCCCTCCTCCCCGTTCCCCGCCCCCCCATCCCTTTTAAAGCACTGAAATCCAGGAATATTGAGAATCCATTCCTGCCCTGGTGTCAGCCAAGTCTCTGTAATGGCCATTACATCATAATTCCATATAGGTATGCAAGCTCTCATTTCATCACCTTTTTTCCTGATGCTCCTTGCATTGAGGTACACACACTTCAGCCCTTCTACCTTACTACCTTTACACCCTTTATTCTGCTTCTCTTTCCTCAAAGCCTCTCCATACGTTAGATCTGGCTTTACTCCACACACTTCTTTCACTGCTCTATCGCTCAGGGTCCCATCCCCCTTGCAAATGAGTTTAAACCCTCCCGAACCATGCTTGCAAACCTACCTGCAAGGATATTGCTTTCCCTCGAGTTCAGGTGCAATCCATCCAATCTGTACAGGTCCCACATTCCCCAGAAGAGATCCCAATGGTCCAAAAATCTAAAACCCTGCTCCCTGCACCAACTCGTCAGCCACGCATTCAACTGCCATCTCCTCCAATTCTTACCATCACTGTCACGTAGCACTGGCAGCAATCCTGAGAACGCCACCATTGAGGTCCTATTCTTCAGTCTTCTGCCGAGTTCCCGAAACTCACACTTCAGGACCTCATCCTTCTTCCTGCCTGTGTCGTTGGTACCAACATATATCACGACTTCTGGTTGCTTTCCTTCTCGTACCAGGATCTCAAGCACCCGATCAGAGTCATCCCGGACTCTGGCACCCGGGAGGCAACAAACCATAATATTAAGTCTGTACCATCTCGCTAAGTGCTTTAGTCAATTGCCACGGCGCTATATTTAATTAAATCTAACACTCCAGATTTTAATGAATGACATTCCAGATGTAAAGTATCGCTCAAGACACCAATTACAAAGGTGTACAGTGTTAATCAGACTATTTTGTGGTACAAAATATAAAACTGTCGTCATTGAAGCAGTATGCTAAAATATAGGTTGCAATGGAAGCATTGCTGCGAAAAGGGTTTTAATGTTCATCAGTCAATTGAATGATAGCGTTTACAAGTAGTTCCTTCCCGAAGGAAACTCAAATGAAAGCAAACCTCTGACACTATTATGGGACCCACAAATGTCAGGGAAGCAATTTGCAAAAATATCCATCGTTCGTCCAATTTACATGACCTTATTGCTATTTGTTTGCTTCATCTTTCTTAGTTTTAAACATGCTGTAAAGCTCCTTTGTCCGAGCTTAGACGTGTTTAAACGTCCTCTGAATCTTGTTGTTTATGGAATTTTGTGGGAACCCAGTCCAATACCACGTGTGTTTTTTTGTTAAATAGGCAAGTAAACAACATAGTCTCTGTTCGTATATAGCGCTGTGGTGTATTACTCCGTCTGCTGGCTATTTTTTTCCCAAATTAATGTAGACATCCCATTGTGTTTTGATCCTTCTGGGAAAGGAATTTCTCAGACGTCAAGCACAGTCCATTCCATGCCCTTAACTGAGAAATTGACAAGGAATCGACTTATGAGAAGAGTAACAGAGGGTGAATTCATTAAATACTTAGAAACACCATCAACACCCTTTCTATTTTATTACGCTACTTGCAATCAAAGGGAAGCTGTGTGATACCAACACCTCTTCTTCAGTCCAATAAAATGTATTGGACTCCGCTTTCACTTCATGGTCGTCAGTCTTATTATAAGCTCTATATCTCCCCTCCTTCTGTAATATGCGATCACCGTTTGCTTTGTATGTCCGCAACGATCGCTGCTTTAAAAAGTATGCCAATTTTCGCATTCTGCATTCGAATAATTTCAACATTTGCAATTCCCTGTGAAAGAAAATATATCTTTACCTAATCTCTGTCCTAAAGGGGGAATCTCATATTTATGCTCCATTTTCCTCCCACATCCGAAAGACGTTCAGTTGCTTAGCTCACTGGCAAATGAGTATTGTCCACAGTGCTTAGAACAATGATAGAATTTGATGGAGTTGATGTTCTTGTGAGGGCGAATAAACTAAAATGGATTAATGTACAATTATTGCAACTCACTTATGTAACCCTAGCCTAATCATAGGACGATTTACTAACCGTTCTGACTTTGGACAATAAAAATAAATGACAGTACCTGGGAAACCCACACAGTCATGGGTAGAACAAGCAAGCTCCTTGGAGACGGCGTCAGAATTGAACTTTGTGCACTGACACTTCAAGCTGTGATAGTGTTACGCTAACGGCTAAGCTTCTGTGTGTCTTGCACTTCTCCAAAGCTCTTTCTAATTATCCATGTTGCCTTAGTCCATATCTCTGAGACTAATTATAAATATTCGGGACCCAAACACCTATCCCTGTGATTCTAGTGAGCAGTTAGCATTGCCCTATTACAATGTCAGCCATATTCCAAAGATGTCTGCATAGGTTTAGTTAATGTGGGCATGCGCTGGAAACGTAGCGACAGTTGCAGGCTGACCAGCACCTTCCTGACTAAATGGATTTGACGCAAACGGCTCATTTTACAAGTTTGCCTCAGTTTCATTCCATAAGGTCATAAGACCATAAGAGATAGGAACAGAATTAGGCCATTTGGCCCATCCTGTCTGCTCCTCCATTTCATCATGACTGATCCAATTTTCATCTCCTACCCAATCTCATGTCTTCTCCCCGGACCTCTTCGTGTCCTGACCAATCAAGAATCTATCAACCTCAGCTTTAAATATACATAAAGACCTGGTCTCCACAGCTTCATGTGGCAAAGAATTCCACAGATTCACCACTCTTTGGCTCAAGAAATTCCTCGTCATATCCGTTCAAAAAGGGTGCCTGTCTGTTCTGAGGTTGTTTCCTCTGGTTTAGCCTCTCCCACTATAGGAAACATGCTCCCCAGATCAACTCTATCAAGGGCGTTCACCATTCGATAGGTGTCAATGAGGTCACGCCTCATTCTTCTGAATTCCAGCGAATACAGGCCCAGAGCCATTAAACACTCTTCATATGACAAGCCAATCAATCCTGGAATCATCTTCGTGAACCTCCTATGAACCTTCTCCAGTTTCAGCGCCTCCTTTCGAAGATAAGGGGCCCAAAACTTCTCACAATACTCCATCCGAGGCCTCACCAGTGTTTTATAAAGCTTCAGCATTCCCTTCTTGCTTTTATATGCCAGCCATCTTGAAATGGATGCTAACATCGCATTTCCTTCCTCACCATAAATTCAACCTGCAAATTACCCTTCAGGGACTCCTGCACAGGCACTCCCAAGTTACTTTGCGTCACAGTTTTTTTGGCATTTCTCCCCATTTAGAAAATAGTTAACTCTCATTTCTTCCACCAAATAAAGTGCACTTCTTGACACTTTATTTCAACTGCCATTTCTTTGCCTGCCAATTCTCCTAATCTGTCTAGGGCCCCTCTATTTCCTCAAAACAAGCAGTCCATCCACCTATCTTAATATCATCTGCAAACGTTTCAACAAAATTATCAATTACATCATTCAAATCATTGACATATAATGTAAAAAGAATCGATCCCAACACAGATCCCGGTGGAACACCACTGGTCACCTGCAGCCAGACAGAAAAGGCTTGCTTTGTTTCCTGCCAAGCAGCCACTGCTTTATCCATGCTAGAATCTTCCTGTAATTCCATGGGCTCGTAGCATGTTTAGCAGCCTCATCACAGGCCTTCTGAAAATCCAAGTACACAACATCAATCAATCATCGAAACGGGCACTGCAAATTGTCTCTCGTAGTGTAAAAATAGATCCTTAATTGGCAGGGTGGACTCGGAGAATTAAAGTGGCATTATGATCAATGTTATCTGTTGCCAGCTCTATCTCAGTAGATACACTGTCAACCTGCCATTGTTGATTCCCACATTCAGTGCACTTCAACAATCATCAACAGCAACTTGCAGTTTGAGAAAAATGAAAACTTGCTGAAGTTGAAAAATAACTTTTGTCCCGTTCAGGTAAACCTAGTCGAAAATTGTGGAGTCTGTAAAATACGATATTTTGTAATATGGAGAGACTGGTGACGTTTCAGATACGATTACCATTTAGCAAGCCTACCTTACTCATGTTTTTTTTCTGCGACTATTAAATATCATCATCGTCAAATTTAAAAGTACATATACGTCATCATACACAAACCTGAAATTAATTTTCTTGCGGGCATTCACAGAAGATACCATGAAACACAATAGAATCAATGAAAACCCGCACACATTAAGACGGACAACGAAAGGGCAAAAGGCAAACTTTGCAAATCAAACAGGAAAAAAAAACAAATAATAATATAAATAAACATTAAGTATCGTCAACATGAGATGATTTTTTTTTTAAACTGAGCATATAGGTTGTGAGAACAGTTCAATGTCAGGGGGGATGAAGTTGAACGAAGGTAGTCGTTCTGGTTAAAGAACCTGATGTCGAAGGGGTAACATTTGTTTCCGAACCAATTAGTTTGGGTAGCTAGGCTTCTGTACCTCCTTCCTGATGGCGGCAGCGAGAAGAGAGCGTGGCCTGGAACCTGAGGGTCCTTGAAGACAAATGCACATTCCTGCGACAGCGCTGCGTATAGATGCGCTTAATAGCGGGGAAGGTTGTATTCGTCATGAACTGTGCTGTATCCACGACCATTTTTTTGTAGGCGGTCCGTTCAAGGCCATTGATATTTCGATACCAGACCGTAATGCAATCAGTCAGTATACTCTCCACCGCACCTCTACGTAAGTGTGTCAAAGTTTTCGATGACATGCCGGATCTTCTCAAACTTTTAAGAGAGTAGTGCTTTCTTTCTAAGGGCACTTACCAGCTGGACTCTGGATAGATCCTCTGAAATGATTACGCAGAGGAATTTGAAGTTGCTAACTCTGCCGACCTCTGACCTCTAGATGAGGACCTGCAGATGGAGCCGCGGTTTTCTTCTACTGTAGTCAATAATCAACTCCTTGGTCTTGCTGACATTGAGTGACAGATGTTATTCTGACAGCTAGATTTTCAATCTCTCTCCTCTAATGAATTCTTACGGCCAACGACAGCATGGATAAGACGAAGAGTAATTAGGCGAAATTTCAAAGTACCATTCAAGGTATAAAAAAACAAATCACTGTAAGCTCTGATACAATTATACTGAAGGAAATATCTCAGCTTCAGTCATCCCTTCAGCCGAAAGGTCTTAGAAGCGCTAACGTAGCTCTTGACATGTAGAGATTCTTATGATGCAAGGAATATTGTAGTTGTCTTATGCCTTACAAGCTGTCAGAAGAACAACGTAAAATTGATCCAATCATTTCAAAGACTTCTGTTTTTGTTAATTTTAGCAAAACAACCGACCCCACCAAACATCAATCTTGTCTATTCTGCAACTGCAGAACAAAAAGCACAGGGTTTTGTGGAATTGATTTGTCTCATGAGCGAATACCTACCTGAAAACATCGCAGTGACCTGGCAGAAAAACGGACAAACCGTACAGTCCGGCTTTACCACCACTTCTTCCACTGAAAGCTCAAGCGAAACGTTTACCTCAGCAAGTGTGCTCAAAGTGCCTGTGAACGAATGGGCCAGTGGTGCTGTGTACTCGTGCCAAGTATCCCACTCTGCAACCAGCAGCAACTTCCGCAAAGAAATACGAGCTGACTCAGGTAAGTAGCAGTTCCCAGTCCATAGGTGCAGTATTTCCACTTTCGTCCTCAGTATTTCATTTGGTGGGCTGTAATCATCTACAGACAAGATTTTAAAATAACCAGGCTACTAAAGACTAAGAGGCGTGCCAGTATCAAGTTCGGGTAAGGGACAGATAGGAGTGTGAGTCGGAATGTTTAGGCAGCAAACATTAAATATCAGAGGTAAGAATTACAAGGAATATTGCGAAGTGCAGTCAGAAGACGTCATGGCGCTTCAGTGAATATTGATTTCTGATCATGTTGATGCACAGAATAGAATTTGTATATCTGAAATGATTCTAAGGAATCCGGACATCTTAAAACATAAGCACATGAAAGCAGCGGTAAAAAAAAATCTTCCGTGATCATCTTGAACTTTCAAATTTAACAGCTCATTAATTTTTACTGGTGTGTTATATCTGTAGCTGGTATCAGCATGCAATGATGAAAGTTTTGGAAAATAAATAAATGAAAGGAAGAAAGTAGTCGAGGCAACCACTCGACTTATCCGACAGTTAAACCTTGTGGTAAACTGGTCCTTCATTCTTGCATAAATAGATCGAACACTGCATATTTATTTAGCACTTCTTTCCATCGAACATTCACTCCCATCTTCTAGCTTCCTGTGTTCTGTCCTCTCTCAGCCAATCTCTCTGTCACGCTGCATCCCATTGACCGTTCTGCAACAAGCCATTGCCCCTTCCCCACGCCAGTGTTTTATCACTGTCGCACTTTCCTGGGATGTCTGGCTGTATCTCTCCCTCTATCCTTCGCCACACTTGTCTATGAATGACGATATGTTATTCATTTTCAACCATTTTCTTTTCTTTTCAGTATAGAAGAGTAGTGTGTGGTCATGATCTAACTCAAGGGTTCACGAAAAGACGACTTAAGAATGATCTAAAATTAACAATTTCCACCTTAAGCTCTTAATGTGTAGCAGATTATTACTAAATTGAGATCCTTGCTAAACTTCAGATTCGTCATGAGTCCTTTCAATGACTGTACGTCATCTAGAATTCGCATTGTTTCTCAGAGATCCCACCGTTGAAGAAATGTGGATAAACAAAACTGCCACACTGGTGTGTGAAGTGATCGCCACAATTCCAGCTGAGGTTTCCATCTCTTGGACAGTGGGTGGGAAGGAAAGGGCTGATGGCGTTCAAACAGAACAAGCAGCAAAGATCGGGAGTCAGTACGTGACAGTCGGCCGTTTGACCAGCAGCGTGGCCGAGTGGGAGAGCGGGGTAGAATACTCCTGCTCGGTGCAGGACAATCATTCACCTGCCCTATCAAAAACGACACGAAACGCAAAAGGTGGGTGCAATAACAACAATTGAAATGCAAAGCAGTGTAGATGCAGAAAGAGGAACAGAAACTGCTAAATGCCAGGCAACAGTATTCAGAGGAAAACAGGCATGATGGTGAACGGGTTGCCCTCTGCTAGAGTCATAATGCATTATCTTATTCAAGGGAAGACAGGTTTTCTGACAAGTGGTGAACCGATAGCGTTCCACCCAAGATTTCCTCGAATGAAATGTTGAAGTCATAGGACCCGACAGCATTGGAACAGATTCTTCGGTCGACAGAAACCAAGCCCGCTTCAGCACCTATTCAGCGAATTCCACTTTGACCTATTTTATTGTTTCGTAGCTTCAACAACTCTTCGAAGACTCTACTCTACATTAAGAGTAAGTTATGGTAGTCGACGTGGCTAGCACTGGCATGTTGTTCGACACGGAAGTCGGATAACCTAAAACAGAACGCGCACAGCCACACGACAACCGTATAAAATCCAGTAGAGCAGGTCAAGACCGAAATCAATGTTTCTGGAGACTTGCAACAGGCACTCTGATAGTTGTATCCATGTACTACCCCTCTAAAAAGTTGTAGTTATAAAATGCTGCACAGAAATTCAGTTGGCTGTCTGACCCCAATGTTCAAAGATGTTTCACATCTACCTCAATCCAATTTTCAGCAACAGAAAAAAAAATATTTCCATGTCTTTCCTATTTCAGTGATCGAATAAATGTTTGCCAAATGTAGTGACTTAAGGTACCCTCCAAAGCTCCTTCCACTTAACTTAAGTACATACTGTCTTTGGATTTCATAGTCTACACATACGAATGTTCTTGTCTACTTAGCCTATCAGTGTCACTGATAATTCTGCGTGGTTTTATCGGGTCACGACTCAGATTCTTTCACTTCAGAACAAAACAAGCCCAGCGATTCTAATTACTCCCCATAACTGACGTTCTCCAATCCAGTTAACATACAGTTGAATCTCTTATGCACTCTTTCCAGCGCAATGCCATTCACCTTAAAACAAGGCGACGAGAGTGCAAAATCGAGTGCATTAGTGTTTAATAAAGTTTAAGCAGAGCGTCCTAAATTTCATCTGCTAATCCTGACCTGTGAAAGCAAGTATGCCGTGTTCCTTTGTCAACACACCAACTACCGGTGCTGCCACTTTCGGGTAACTATGGACTTAAACCCCAATATCTCTCTGTTCATAAATGTTCCTTAATAATGAGCTATTTTCTATTCATTGCATACCCCCTTTCTTCAGTTCCCAAACTGCATCGACACGCATTTGTCCATTTGCTGCCGCACAATCTAACACTGTATTTGATCAGTATTGCCGCAGCTTTTGACGCCCATCATCGCCATTCAAAACACCACGAAGTTTAGTCTTATGCATTACTCAGAAATGATATTTTCTATATGCACATACAAATCGTTATACCACAAACAACAAAGCTCTTAGTACCGTGGTACGCCCCTCGTGATACACTTCAAAACAGAAAGTTATCATCACCATTACCCTTAGCGGCTCACTAACACTAAGACCGCTCACTACGGAACGTTAAACAAATTCACCAGCGCATAGTTAGGAAACTTGTCAAATGCAAAAAGAGACACTGTTTCCTTCATCGCAGATACTACAATTCTTGCTGTGTATTTGCACCGTTTCGTTCCAACCACATTTCGGAAAGACAGTTTTTGGAGATTAACACGGGTTGACCTTCTCTTGCAGCCAAAGCCGTGGAACCAAGGGTACGTCTCTTTCCCCCCTCTGCAGAGGTGATTCAAACTGCGGGTATCGCTACGCTCACATGTATGATAACAGGATTCTACCCCGATGACATAACCGTTTTGTGGCAGAAGGACGGAGCCGCATTTTACTCGAACGCTACCAGCTTCCCCACTGCACTTCAACAGGACATGACCTTCAACACCAGAAGCCTCCTTTACTTGACTTTGGCCGATTGGAAGAAGGACGCAACATACTCCTGTGTCGTCACGCACCCACCTTCACAATCTACTGTGAAAGCAAACATCAGCACCCGGAAAAGTAAGCACAATTTGCCAAAAGGCTCACATCCATTCCGTGCTTTACTATCCAGTCAAGAGATAAAAATACAACAAAGGTCGGCGATGAGCAGATTGAAACGATCATTACTGTAATACTGTATTAGTAATCAGACCTCTCCGACGATCCGATACAATAACATATGTGAGCGTCAACTAAAATTAGTGTTATATAATCGGATCTCTGTTGAACATGCGGAGACAAACTGAACTATAGTGTTAAAATGCCTCATCAATAGGATCTCAATAGGGTAAGCTGGAAGAACGTGCATAAATATTAATTGATGAATGACACTCTAAACAGAGCCATTCTTGGCGTTTCTAATTATACTCTAAGATCATACACCAATGAACCACACCTGTAAATAGACTTATTTAAGGTCAAGTACAATATGATCAATAGATAAGAATTAGCATACGAATAACTCGCAAGTGATAGAGTGGTGCTTTAGTGATGAATCTCCGACATGACCGGCGTGAATAATTGGGTGAGAAACGTTCTCAGTAAGAAGTTGTACATTCTCCCGTGGAATTCGTGGGTTTCCTCCTGGTACTCCGGTTTCCTTCCACAGTCTAAAGACGTACTGGGTAGTAGGTTTGTTGGTTTTTCTGAATTGACCAGTGATTAGGCCAGGGTTATATCGGGGGTTGCTGGCGCTGCGGCCCGAATGGCCGGAAGGGCCTATTCTGCATATATCTCATATATCTATAAATAAGTAAGTAAGTAAATAGATAAATAGATAGATGGATAGATAGATACATCATCGATGGAACAGGAAAATAGATATGTCTCTCAGTGTGGAGAGTGAATCCACATTTATGGCCAGTTTATTTTTATCTCGCATGGTGTTGATGATGCTCGGCCCTGATCTCACAACAACGCACAATGCCATCCACGAATATCTACAAGGACTATTCATTTCACGCTGTAGGGAGTTCAGACTATAGCTGTTTTTACGGAAAACTGGAACGTAGTTTACAGGAAGTTGTGTCAATCATTTGGACAATTAGATCCCATTGTACAGTGAAATACGATTCATTTATTTAGCGATACAACGCGGAGTAGGCCATTCCGGCTTTTCGAAGGACGCCGCCCCAGCAGCTGCACAACCCCAATTAACCCTACCCTAATCACAAATCAATTTACAATGACTAACTAACCTACCCGGTCGGTCTCTTGATTGTGTGAGGAAAGCGGAGCATCCGGGAAAACCAATGCATTCCATCGGGAGAACTTCCAGACCACTTGCAGACTGGCACCAGCATTGAACTCCGAACTCCAGAACGCTCCGACCTGTAATAACGTCGCTCTACCTCTGCGCTACCTTGGCGTTGTGTTGTCGGTTGGCAATGGTTGAAGCCATAAATTGCACCAAAGGAAATGATGAAAATCATTATACAGGCACAAGGACATCATCGTATTAGATTCTCAGGGCAGTTCTTAAATACCCTTCAGCAACTTCTTGAATGTTAACTCCTGCCCATGATAAGGACAGATGGTTGTTTATGAATGTATATTGCTCAAATCTAATCACAACTCCTCATCAAATGAACCTATCCACGTATTATTGCGGGAAGATCTATGTGGCAAGTGAAAGTGAAATTTCTACGGCATTAGTTCCAGACAATATTTAAAAGAAACTGTAACAACCTGCTCTTGATATTCAATGCTTTACGTAAAAGAACACGCAGACCACTATGAACCCCAACACTTTTCAGTCTCTGACTATTCATAGAATACGCTATCGTTCTATTCATTTCTCCTAAGTTGATATCCTCAGGTTTTCCACCTTACATTCAAACATGTAAATATTAGCAATTTATTTTCTGGTCCACATCCCTCCAAATTTTCCCGGAATCCTTCTCACAGTAATTACTTGACTAGAAAAGGTGTCGAATGCTGTACACCAATGCGAGATTAAGTTGGATGAGCAGAGGTAGGTCTCTCGGAGCGAAGTGAGCTGAAGGGCCCGTTTCTGTGCTCTAAACTCAATCTTTGTTTTCATACCTTTCCTTCCTTCATTTTCTGTTCTTATTGTCTGATCGTAAAGACCACATTATTTCACACCGTCAGAAAATGTACACTTATTGTACCCGTTGCCTTCCACTATCTTTTCTCGCGCCTGCAAAGTCAAATTATCCAGCTTCGTGTAGTTCACACTTTCATTTTTCACCAGAAATGACCACTTCTATCAGTAATCCATCTGTGATTTCCTTCAAATTTTCTCTCTCCATTAGCACAGCCTAGCCTGCTGGGCACAATCCACGGCCCCACTGTTGGCAACGCCTATGAGAAAGTGGCATAATTGGCTTTTAGCTGTCGCATTAACAATTCGTCTCCACCCTGTACGGACGAGTGGTTTTGGACTCAAAACGTTAGCTTCTTCCCGTTATGCGCCGCTGTGCGTAGCCTGCTCAGTGCGTCCAACATTTCGTGATTTATAAATGAATAATTTTCATTTGTACGTTTCCATAGTGAGATACTGTGCCATTATGCTTCATTGTTGTCATTATTTAAAACCTCTACTTCTGCATTGCAATGCAGATTCCGTTCAGCGTAGCAGCCAGTAATGATGATGCTGTGCGTCTTATCACCGACCCAACATTCCTTTCAATTGTACTCCAAGGGAACGGGAACGCGTTTTCCTGTTCACCGTAATGCTGGCATGTTTAGTATTTAGTCCTATTATTTTTGAAGGGGGGTCGTTGCCTAAAACTCAGGACATTGTTCAAGCAACTTAATTTAGCCATCGATCTGCGCGGCTCCGCCTGGCCAAATCACGGAACAATTTACAATGACTTATTTCCATCTGGCATAGTTTGCATACTGTTGTTTGATTGTTTGTGGGTTTTGTATTGCGATATTTATGCTCTATTCTTGGTTGGTGCAGCTGTAACAAAACCGAATTTCCCTCGGGATCAATAAAGTATGTATATCTATCTATCTATTTATTAATCGACCAAACAGAGTGTGGGTGAAAACCGGAGACACGAGGGAAACCCACACGGTCAAGGTGAAGAACGTAAAATTTTCTTACAGGATGGCGGCAGAAATTGAACCCTGGTCGCTGGTAGTGTAAAGCGTTGTTTTGACCACAGCCGCCCTTGCTCTGTGAGAATTGTATTTTGAAACATTCACCAGAAGGCTCAGAAACGGAATACGACCAGATAAGTTTGCCACGATAAAGAAACAGGAAGATACAATATAGAAAAATGAATGGACCAATCAAACCCCCGAACTGTCATTCATTGAGATCATAGGTGATCTCATTATTGATTCATTTGGGCTTTCCAGTCTATTTGGTGCAAATACGAGATCGCCAATATACACTATGATCTGTACTCTGTAACAAGTCCTCGAACCTTTTTTTCAGTCCACGATGGAAAGTTTTCATAACACTTTGAGAGACGAAATTCCTCCCCATGTCTCTCTTTACTTCATTGCTATTTATTCAGAAAATGCATCTCTTAGCTGCAGATTATAAACACAAGATTCTGCTTATGATGGTATCCAGTGCAACACACAGCAAATGCTAGAGAAACTCAGTAGGTCAGGCATTATTGATGGAGAGGAATGTAGAGTCAATGTTCAGGACGGCAGTTATTTATTCCTGTTCCTAGACGCTGTCCAACCTGCTGAGTTCCTACTTCATTTTGTGTGTATTTCTCTTTGTTGCAGGTCTCTCATAGGTGGAAACTTTCACAATATTCATCTTTATCATGCACAGGAACAGGAAGGGAGCAGTTACTCTACTGGGGGTATTCTGTAAGCCCCCTGGTAGCAGCAGAGATACAGAGGAGCAGATTGGGAGGCAGATTTTGGAAAGGTGCAAAAATAACAGGGTTGTTATCACGGGTGACTTTAACTTCCCTAATATTGATTGGCACCTGATTAGTTCCAAGGGTTTAGATGGGGCACAATTTGTTAAGTGTGTCCAGGACGGATTCCTGTCACAGTATGTGGACAGGCCGACCAGGGGGGAATGCCATACGAGATCTAGTACTAGGTAATGAACCGGGTCAGGTCACAGTGGGTGAGCATCTGGGGGACAGTGACCACTGCTCCCTGGCCTTTAGAATTATCATGGAAAAGGATAGAATCAAAGAGGACAGGAAAATTTTTAATTGGGGAAAAGCAAATTATGAGACTATGAGGCTAGAACTTGCGGGTGTGAATTGGGATGATGTTTTTTCAGGGAAATGTACTATGGACATGTGGTCGATGTTTAGAGATCTCTTGTGGCATGTAAGGGATAAATTTGTCCCGGTGAGGAAGATAAAGAATGGTAGGGTGAAGGAACCATGGGTGGGTGACAAGTGAGGTGGAAAATCTAGTCAGGTGGAAAAAGGCAACATACATGAGGGTTAGGAAACAAGGATCAGATGGGTCTATTGAGGAATATAGGGAAGCAAGAGAGGAGCTTATGAAGGGGCTGAGAAGAGCTAGAAGGGGGCATGAGAAGGCCTTGGCGAGTAGGGTATAGGAAAACCCCAAGGCATTCTTCAATTATGTGAAGAAAAAAAGGATGACAGGAGTGAAGGTAGGACCGATTAGAGATAAAGGTGGGAAGATGTGCCTGGAGGCTGTGGAAGTGAGCAAGGTCCTCAATGAATACTTCTCTTCGGTATTCACCAATGAGAGGGAACTTGATGATGGTGAGGACAATATGAGTAAGGTTGCTGTTCTGGAGCATGTTGATATTAAGGGAGAGGAGGTGTTGGGGTTGTTAAAATACATTAGGACAGATAAGTCCCCGGGGCCTGACGGAATATTCCCCAGGCTGCTCCACGAGGCGAGAGAAGAGATTGCTGAGCCTCTGGCTAGGATCTTTATGTCCTCGTTGTCCACGGGAATGGTACCGGAGGGTTGGAGGGAGGCGAATGTTGTTTCCTTGTTCAAAAAAGGTAGTAAGGATAGTCCGGGTAATTATAGACCAGTGGGCCTTACGTCTGTGGTGGGAAAGCTGTTGGAAAAGAGTCTTAGAGATAGGATCTATAGGCATTTAGAGAATCATGGTCTGATCAGGGACAGTCAGCATGGCTTTGTGAAGGGCAGATCGTGTCTAACAGGTCTGATAGAGTTCTTTGAAGAGGTGACCATGAATATAGATGAGGGCAGTTCAATAGATGTGATCTATAAGGATTTTAGTAAGGCATTTGACAAGGTTCCACATGGTAGGCTTATTCAGAAAGTTAGAAGGCATGGGATCCAGGGAAGTTTGGCCAGGTGGATTCAGAATTGGCTTGCCTGCAGAAGGCAGAGGGTGGTGGTGGAGGGAGTACATTCAGATTGGAGGATTGTGACTCGTGGTGTCCCACAAGGATCTGTTCTGGGACCTCTACTTTTCGTGATTTTTATTACCGACCTGGATGTGGGGGTTGAAGGATGCGTTGGCAAGTTTGCAGATGACACAAAGGTTGGTAGTATTGTAGATAGTGTAGAGGATTGTCAACGATTGCAGAGAGACATTCATAGGATGCAGAAGTGGGCTGAGAAGTGGCAGATGGAGTTCAACCCGGAGAAGTGTGAGATGGTACACTTTGGAAGGACAAACTCCAAGGCAGAGTACAAAGTAAATGGCAGGATACTTGGTAGTGTGGAGGAGTAGAGGGATCTCGGGGTACATGTCCACAGATCCCTGAAATTTGACTCACAGGTGGATAGGTTAGTTAAGAAAGCTTATGGGGTGTTAGCTTTCATACGTCGAGGGATAGTGTTTAAGAGTCGCGATGTAATGATGCAGCTCTATAAAACTCTGGTTAGGCCACACTTGGAGTACTGTGTCCAGTTCTGGTCGCCTCACTATAAGAAGGATGTGGAAGCATTGGAAAGGGTACAGAGGAGATTTACCAGGATGCTGCCTGGTTTAGAAAGTATGCATTATGATCAGAGATTAAGGGAGCTAGGGCTTTACTCTTTGGAGAGAAGGAGGATGAGAGGAGACATGATAGAGGTGTACAAGATAATAAGAAGAATAGATAGAGTGGACAGCCAGCGCCTCTTCCCCAGGGCACCACTGCTCAATACAAGAGGACATGGCTTTAAGGTAAGGGGTGGGAAGTTCAAGGGGGATATTAGAGGAAAGTTTTTAACTCAGAGAGTGGTTGGTGCGTGGAATGCACTGCCTGAGTCAGTGGTGGAAGCAGATACACTAGTGAAGTTTAAGAGACTACTAGACAGGTATATGGAGGAATCTAAGGTGGGGGCTTATATGGAAGGCAGGGTTTGAGGGTCAGCACAACATTGTGGGCCGAAGGGCCTATACTGTGCTGTACTATTCCATGTTCTACAATACGATTTTACTTGCTTCAAAACATCAGCGTACATGATTCTGAACTCCATTATGTGTAATTGCAATTCTTCCAATTCTTGCTCGTGAGGCAAGTTACTCATTCCAATGAAGAAACTACTAAACGCTTGCAGTATTGTCAGTGCAAAAAAAAAAGTTGTCCTTCATTATGCAGACTAAAAATGTGGGCATTATTCAAAGAGTGCCTTCGGGCGCACGTTATACTTTTCGACATCTATCTATTGTGTAATGAAGCCGAGTGCTCCATAACACACCTTGATCACTTACAGCCTTGTTTTGCAATATTCCTCCTTTTACGTCCAGCGGTGCTGACCAACTACACAACAGTTCAAACCATGTCAAGGAAAAATTCATTCTTTGTGTTTAACGCAGATAGTGGTTCTTGCTCACGAAAATAATATGTAAAGCTGTGAACGGTGTAATTTAGAGTGTTAGTTCATTGAGGCGGGTTAAAGAAAATATTAACAGTCACAGACATTACACCACGCGGCACCAGCTGTCAGATTAAGTAGGAAACAGTAAAATACACCAACTCCTTCACATTTGACATGTGACGGATCAGATGCTGATTGGAAACATAGAGACGCAATGAGCCCATCGACCAATATTTTTCCTGTAAAAATGCAGCCTCTAGCTGATAATAAATCCAAGAATTTACGAGGAAATTATTAAAACATTTTATATTGTTACTGTACTCTTTCGATCCATTCGGTCGGTTTGACTGTTTACCTCTCTCGGATGTTCACTGGATTCCCTGTTCTTGTTCTATCATTACAGGTAAAGTAGAGAATGCTGACGCAGACGCAGATTCAGCTTTTGTTTGCATGGACCCGAAGTCAAATGAAGACATCCAACTAATGGTGTCCGTCCTGATGAAGGTCTCGGGCCGTAAAGTCGATCGTTATTCTGCTCCATAGATGCTGCCTGACCTGCGGAGCTCCTCTAGCATTTTGCATGTTGCTCTGAATTTTCAGTATCTGCAGAATCTCTAGTGTAGATGATAACATCAGACAGCTGCATTTATAATAGCATTGATGCTGTGTGTGAGAATTTATAGTTTTGTTTCTCTTTATCCTATCAGTTTGTTTCTGAATTCTGCTATGTCAATGACTGGTTTTGGTTGGAATTTCACAGAACATTTGCAAAGCAATGAAATAAAAAGTGTATTCCTCTGAATAATATAAAATAAACGGTGGTGAAATAATTGTCCAGCAGTGAAAGATTGGAATCTGCCACAAATGTGAAAGAATTAAATGCACCTTGCAATCTGGTATTCCAATTTCATACTTCAACAAATCTATCAGTTTAGTCTGACCTTATGAGCGGCGCCCTCTCCTACTATCCATATTCACTGACAAAGGACAACTTAGGAGTTGTTTCGAACTGACTCTTCGTATCTTCTCTATTGTCTGCATTTCAAAATAATGTTTATACTCAAGGTTCTGCACTAAGAAATGGCTACTGAATTAAGCAAATTATAATTCTCTGTGTTCAGCAGTTTAGTCAGTTACCTTCCTTTATAAAAGAAAAATCATGTTGGAGGGTGCGTGATTATAAATCGCAAACTACGTGGAAATATTATAAAGCAATTGGGCGGATAACAAAACTTAAAGGATATCTATTGGATTTTGGAAGTAATTGCATTGTTCCATTTAAGTGATTCTATCAGACTGGAGTTCTGCAAAGGAATATACTGATTACGACTTCTGTTTATGCTTATTGATACTTTGCCACGAGAGTAGCTATTCCATACGCTGCGTGTCTGCAGTTCCGAATAAATTACAAAGCTTTTCTGGCGCTAATACATGGGATGGTGCCCAGTCACATAATGTATATTCAAGACCTCAAATAAAGCAAACAATTACCTGTCAATCAGTCCCCTTTAGTGCTCATTCACTTTCCCTTTCACCCACGGCATTCTGTCCTCTCCTATCAGATTTCCCCTTCCTCAGCCCTTTATCTCTTTCACCAATCAACTTCCCACTTCTTTACTAGAAACCTTCCCCGTCCCCGTGTCTCCTATCACCAGCCATTTTGGACTTCTTCTTCCCCTCTTCTCAGCCTCTTATTCTAAATTCTTCCCTTCCTTTCCTGTCCTAATAAATGGTCTTTGCCCGAAACATCGACTGTTTACTCTTGTCCATAGATGTTGCCTGGCCTGCTGAGTTCTGCCAGCATTTTGTGTGCGTTGTAAACAAATGAATATGCTGTGCTCCGAAGTAGAACCAGCTTTACTTTTTCCTACAGGAGTACTTATTATAATAATAATTATTATAATACTCTGACGTATTATTGCCAAATGTCAACAAAGAGATTGCAGTATAATGCTAATTGACTGCCTTTTTAACCATTGAAAATTCCGGTCTAAAATTCATATGCCTACAAATACTTTCTTTTAAAATTACTGTATTTATTTCAATGCTGCACTGACTATTGATACAACCGAACCACAATGCTAATTAAATCCGTATGATGAGTAAAGGAAATAAGGTAAAGATTCAACTCAGACAAGCAACGTCTGTTGAGGCAAAGGATCAAACAAATAATCTTCTGGAGATTTTACCGTGTTACAAAAAAAACCGGAAATTATTAAACTAGTGTAATTAATTTTGATTATGAATATTACAAATTAATTAAATATTCTACCTTAATCGTACGTTAATAATATTAATCAAGTTGTTTGCTTATCGTTGTCGACTAAATGTAATCAGTAACTTTCCAAACAGATGTTTTAAATGTATCAAGAACATTTAAATAAATTTTAACCATATTTGAATTAAAGTGAACGAGTGGCACTTGTAATTGTTGTTTCAATGCGTTTCGTAATATACTATTTGATATTTGGATACATTCATCAAAATGATTGTTTATTTTTCATTGAAACTATTATCAAATATTGTCCTATGAAAGTCAGGGTTAAAATAATTTCTGTCACAAAATTATAACATGTGCGAATGAAGTGAAGTTTAAAACAGGTCACAACAGGATGCGATGGAATTTTAGTTACGAAACCTTGCTGGCTTTATAAGGGGGAAATCACGCCTCATGAGCATGTTTGAAGGTTATGACAAAAATGGTGAAGGTAGAGAAGTGCAAGTGTTGTATATGGATTTTAGAAATGTATTTGACAAGATTCCTCAAGGCAGGCTTTTTCCAGACAGACGTGAGATGTGGGAGCCATGGAAGCTTAGCTGCACGGAATAGATTTGGTTTTCCGGTAGAAGTCAGAGCGAGGTGGAGCATAGAAGTCAGAGCGAGGTGGAGCATAGAGGGTATTCTTCCTGGAGGTTGGTGACGAGTGGTTTTCCGCAGGGATTGTTCTGTGACACCTACTTCTTGTGTTCTTTTTAAATATAGATGAAGAAGTGGAAGGGTGAGTTAATACATTTGCAAAGGAGATGGGTGTGGAAGAGGAACGGTGAGTTAGTTTGTTTGCAAAGGAGACGGGTGAGGAGGTGGCAGGGTGCGTTAGTAAGTTTGCAGATGACACAAAGACTGGCGGTGTTGTGATTAGTGCAAAAGGTTGTCGTAGGCAGCAACGAGATACAGGCAGAATACAGAGCTGGGTGGAAAAATGGCAGATGGATGGTGGACTGAGGATTTTTTTCAGGAGCTGTGAGGTAATCACAGCTGTGTTGGATCTCTATAAAACTCTGGTTACACCACATTTAAAGCTTCCACGTATTTTCTATAATAAAGCAAGTTTAGTTCTGCTTACTTCAGTACAGGAAGGATGTGGAAGCTTTAGAGAGGGTGCAGAGGAAATTTAACAGAATCCAGCCTGGATTGGAGAGCATGCATGTGCGATATAGGGCTTTCCTCTTTGGAGCGAAGGTGGATGAGAGGCGTTTCCGGTTACGAGAAGCATAGAGAGCCCATTTCTCAGTGAGGCAATGGCCAGTGCTAGAGGAGCTGAGTAAAGATTCGGGGAGATGCCAGAGATTGTTTTTATGTTTGCTTTGAGAGTGATGGGTGCCTGGAAAGCTCTGCCTGTGATGGTGGTCAGGAGGAACATTTAGAGACTCTCAGATTGGCACATCCGGTGGATTATGGTTAAATGGGCCATTGCTTAATCACGGCAGCAGCTTATTTGGGACAATTCTGAAGGAACAAAAGCTGTTCGAAAACATCAGCCGGGATTCCCTTCATTTATTTATCACACTACCCAAGTTCACTGAGACACAAGATTGTTGCCAAAGTTTCTAACTAGGGTCAGTCGCGTACACTTGTGTGGCGAACATTGTGCTCCGACCGAGCAGTTTTTATTAGCGTCTGTTGTGTGCGTTTGTGTCCATGAAGCAGTGTTTTTTTGTCGCTGTTAGCTGCTCAGAAGTAAGCAGGAAAACAATTCGGAAATGCATTGCTCGCTGCGGTTTCAAATATTCAACCCTGGAGACGGCCGGAAGTGAAAATGAAACAATTTGACTACTTCAACAATTAGAAAATACTAGGAATTTGAAGGTTTCGACAATTATCTTGAATGTTTCCAGTGCATTGTATTAAGGCAGTCCATTATCTACACGAGATGCCTGCGCTGATATGTTCACAGTCAATCAAAATAACAGGGCAGCATACAGTGTGGATGAATTCCAACGATTATAATTCCTATGAACTAAAATTTTATAGTACGGTAGTAGTAGTAGTAGTAGTAGTAGTGCTCTAATTTGTTATGTATTTCATTTGAATAATTTGTTACTCATTTAAACCGTTGTTTGTCTTTTTTATATGTTTTAAAATATTTCCATGAAACTTCCCCTAATTGGGGCAGCCACCCAATTGGGCCAAACTGTACTGGTCGCGCTGTGTCCTAATTAAGCGGCATCTACTGTCCACTTAAGTAAATGAAGGGTTATGGGATCGATCATGCAGTGCATTTATATAGATCGGCACAACACTTGGGCCAAGGGCTGCTCAGTTCTGTGTCCATTTTCTACGTTCAGTGTGCTACGCAGAAACGGAATCAATTTATACTGAAACTCATTAGGAGATATTTACACAAGCTAGAGCAATGGGGTATTTTTTTTTAAGATAGCGGCCATGTTAAGAAAGCGCAACTTTTACTAAAGGAATTTGATGGCCTCGACATTTAAAAGCTAATTGTAACATGACAAAGTATGGGATGATCAGTGTGAGATGATCGGGGAATTGAACGTGGTTTGGAGATTGACACAGTCAGAGTTCACAGATATCGGAAGGATAAGATCGGAAAGAAAGTTGAGAAGAGAGACAAGAATTGTAAATATGTCTGACTCGGTTTCAAGGATAGGATGAGTGATGTGGTAAGTATTCTGGACTGGGTCAGATAAGCTAAAGGGGGATGCGCGGCGGAAACTGCTATTTTCGCGGTTGTAGAAGGCAGATGAAGGAACATAAACGTAATGTTTATTTTCCAACAGTGCCGCCATCAGGCACAAACCCATGCTTCTTTCTTTCAAGGTCGTGCTTGGTGACAATGTGGAAGCAATGTTATAGGTCCATGCTAACCAATGAGTACATGTCCGTATTAATCCCACCTTCCAGCACTCGGCTCAAAGCCCCAGATATCGTTCCTGTGCTCCTCCAGATACATTTTAAATGCTGTCAACGACTCTGTTTCACCGCTCCCTTTGGACGCTGAATTCTAGGCAATCGACATTCCCTTAGAGATAAAATCCATCTGGATCCCTCGAAATCATTTCACCCTTTCACTTCCTTTATCTTAAAAGTGTGTTTTTACTTTTATATGCCTCCAATAGAGAGACAATTTAACCATTAACCAATGCCAACAGCCCCGTTCCCACCACAACCATATCCCTCCCCCGCCACACACACACACACACACACACACAAAACCACTATAAGCAAACAAATCTTAGTCGGAGACTTCATTCAAGCTTTTATGAAGACAACTATGCCCAATCAGAAGCCCTGTATAAACCACGAGATCCGCAATCTGCTGAGGGCCAGATCAGTGGCATTCAGGTCTAGCGACCAAGTAAGATACAAGAGGTTCCCCTACAATCTCCGGAAAGCCATTTCACGGCAAAACGTGGCAATTTCGGACCAAACTTGAACCACGGAAGGATGCTCGACCACTGTGGCAAGGATTTAATGTCATTTCCCCTTACAAAGAGAAAACACGCGATATGGATGATAACAACGTTGTCGGGACGCTGGAGCAGTGATTCAATCGCAGACCCTGCACTGTGCACACAGTAGGTTTAATTGAGTAACAAATCCTGAGGATTAAACAAAGTCGACGTCAAAGTTCAGGCAGAGATCTAAAAATCCAAAGAAATCCAAAAACCAGAATCGGGGAAACAGGCAGAGTCGATATTCAGACGGACAGAGTTCAGATACGAATGCTGGAAAGGCTCAGGAAAATTCACTGCCACAGTCTGGCAACAATCAGGTGAAAACACAGGACTAAAATACACTGAGCAATACACAGAGAGGCAGATGATAGATGGAGCACAACGCGACAGAAGTGGCAGCAAAATAGATAATAAAGAGAAACAGGTGAGAGGCGCAGTACTCAGTAATACAGGGGCCAGAGTAGAGCAGGAGCTGGGACAGGAACACATGGGGCATGAAAACAAACAAGAGGACATGGCAATACAAAACCGCAGACTGGCGACTAGGGGGAAAACGCACAATAAGACAAAGTTTAACTGGAGGTACTGACAAAATCAGAGTACCCGGATGGGCTCAGTGTATTATATGTTCACTTGACCATCAAAACATGGTTGATCCTTCACGAACTCACACAGACCACAGATGGGTTACCTGGCTCAGTGTTAAAAACCTATGATGATCAACTGGCTGTGATGTTCACCGGTAATTTTAAATTCTTACTTCGGCAATCTGAGGTATCTCCATTTGCTTTTAGCGGTTTGAGAAGATTCGCCAGGTCATCTAAAAATTTGACAAACTTCTGTAGATCTGTGTGTCGTAACGGCACGGCTGGGAACAAACCCAAGTGCAAGACACAGACACTGAAGTACTAGGGACAGGACTAGGACACAGGGCGATGGCCAGGACATGGACAGGAAAACCAGGAATCTGGAACAGGACTAAACAAGAGAGCTAGGAGCCCGGACTTGGACTCCGAGCCAGAGACTGGACAAGGAACCAATACCTGGGTCTTGCCTCTGGCTCGGACCCCAGAACTAGGCAAGGACGAGGCTTCACAGACAGGCATAACGAGGCTGGAGTCTTCAGGCTAGAAGCTAGAGGCTAGAGACTTGGCTTGACAAGAGGCTCGAGGCTTGAGACTTGGATTGGCTTGGCAAGAGAGTAGAGGCTAGAGACTTGGCTTGGCTTGGCAATAGGCTAGAGGCTAGAGGCTGGAGTCTACAGTCTCAAGGCTAGGCAAGAGACGAGGTGAGGATTGGCAGGAGGCTAGAAACTTGAGACTAGAGGCGAGGCTAGAGGCTGGAGGTCTGAGACTTGAGGTGAGACCAGGCTGGAGGCTGGAGACCTGAGGCGAGGCGAAGCTGGAGACTTGAGGCGAGGTGAGGCTGGAGGCTGGACTCTTGAGGCGAGGCGACGCTGGAGGAAGGAGTCTTGAGGCGAGGCGAGGCTGGAAGCTGGAGCCTTGAGGCGAGGCGAGGCTGGAGGCTGGAGCCTTGAGGTGAGACGAGGCTAGAAGCCGGAGACTTGAGGCGAGGTGAGGCTGGAGGCCGCAGACTTGAGGCGAGGCGAGGCTGGAGGCAGGTGACTTGAGGCGAGGCGAGGCTGGAGGCTGAAGACTTGAGGCGAGGCGAGGCTGGAGGCTGGAGACTTGAGGCGAGGCTGGAGGCTTGAGGCGAGGCTTGGCAGGCTCCTCCTGGGCTGGGAGCGGATCACCTGGGCAGGGCGCGGTACTCCTGGGCAGGGCGAGGATCACCACCCGACAGAGGCAAGGGACAGGAAGGGACAGAACCAAGCCCAGGTAACGCAAGACGGCCTGGCTTACCTGGGCGGAGGCAAGGGACAGGAAAGGAGCTAGGTACCGGGTGGCTCCAGGACCAGACAGCAAGACAAGTCAAGGCTACTGGCAAAGCAAGGCAAGACAACAACTTCAGGTGAGGCGAGAGTTACCGGCAAGACAAGGCAAGGCTTCAGGCGAGGAATCAGAAGGCAGGGGAAGGGATACAAGGAGTAAGGACAAGAACAATCCAGAACCACACTGTGGTCTCTGGGGGTATTTATGCAGCCAGCCCCAACGAGCATCAGCTGCCTCAATTAGCTCAACAAGGACAGAAACAGGGTAGATAGGAAAACCTCGAGCAAATGTTGATGGACCGGACCGTGAACCGGAATAAGGACTTCATGGACCAGACCATGACAGTACCGCACCCCGTCTACGGGAGCCTCCTGGCGACCAGAGTATCCAGACTGTGGACGACCCGGGTGGGTGGGAGGGTAATTGACAGAAAGGAACCCCGGGTGGCCAGAGGAAAACGACAATTTCCGTGTCGCTGGATCCATGGTTGGCTGGATTTTCTGTCATAAGGGCACGGCTGGGAACGGACCCAAGTGCAAGACACAGACACTCAAGTACTAGGGACAGGACTAGGACAGAAGGCGATGGCTAGGACATGGACAGGAAAACCAGGAACGTGGAATAGGACTGAACAAGAGAGCTAGGAGTCCGGTCTCGGACTCCGAGCCAGAGACTGGACAAGTACCCAGTACCTGGGTCTTGCATCTGGCTCGGACCCCAGAACTAGACAAGGACGAGACTTGGCAGGCAGGTAGGACGAGGCTGGAGTCTGCAGGCTGGAAGCTAGAGGCCAGAGAGTTGGCTTGGTTTGGTAAGGGGCTAGAGGCTAGAGACTTGGCTTGGCAAGACGCTCCAGGCTAGAGACTGGGCTTGACTTGGCAAGAGGCTAGAGGCTAGAGGCTGGAGTCTACAGGCTCGAGGCAAGGCAAGAGACGAGGCAAGGCTTGGCAGCAGGCTGGAGACTTGAGACTGGAGGTGAGGCTGGAGGCTTGGGACGAGGCGAGGCGAGGCTGGAGACTTGATGCGAGGCGAGGCTGGAGGCTGGAGACTTGAGGCGAGGCTCGAGGCTGGAGACTGGAGACTTGAGGCGAGGCTCGAGGCTGAAGGCTGGAGACGTGAGGCGAGGCTGGAGGCTGGAGACTTGAAGCGAGGCGAGGCTGGAGGCTGGAGACTTGAAGCGAGGCGAGGCTGGAGGCTGGAGACTTGAGGCGAGGCGAGGCTGGAGGCTGGAGACTTGAGGCGAGGCGAGGCGAGGCTGGAGGCTGGAGACTTGAGGCGAGGCGAGCTGGAGGCTGGAGACTTGAGGCCTGGCGAGGCTGGAGGCTGGAGACTTGAAGCGAGGCAAGGCTGGAGGCTGGAGACGAGGCGAGGCGAGGCGAGGCTGGAGGCTGGAGACATGAGGCGAGGAGAGGCTGGAGGCTGGAGACATGAGGCGAGGCGAGGCTGGAGGCTGGAGAGGTGAGGCCAGGCGAAGCTGGAGGCTGGAGTCGTGGGGCCAGTCGAGGCTGGAGGTTGGAGACTTGAGGCCAGGCCAGGCTGGAGGCTGGAGACTCGAGGCCAGGCGAGGCTGGAGGCTGGAGACTTGAGGCGAGGCTGGAGGCTGGAGGCTGGAGAGTTGAGGCGTGGCGAGGCTTGGCAGGCTCCTCCTGGTCAGGGCACGGATCACCTGGGCAGAGTGCGGTACTCCTGGGCAGAGCGCGGTACTCCTGGGTACAGCGCGGATCACCACCCGACAGAGGCAACGGACAGGAAAGGACAGAACCAACCCCAGGTAACGGCAAGACGGCCTGGCCTACCTCGGCGTAGGCAAGGGACAGGAAGGGACAGAACCAACCCCAAATAACGGCAAGACGGCCTAGCTTACCAAGGCGGAGGCAAGGGACAGGAAGGGACAGAACCACCCCAGGTAAAGGCAAGACGGCCTGGCTTACCTGGGCAGAGGCAAGGGACAGGAAAGGAACTAGGTACAGGGTGGCTTCAGGACCAGACAGGAAGACAAGTCAAGGCTACTGGCAAATCAAGGCAAGACGAGAACTTCAGGTGAGGCGAGAGTTACCGGCAAGACAAGGCAGGGCTTCTGGCCAAGCAAGGCGAGACAAAACTTCAGGTGAGGCTCGAGTTACCGGCAAGACAAGGCAAGGCTACAGGCGAGGCAACAGAAGGCAGGGGAAAGGGATACAAGGAGTAAGGACAGGAACAATCCAGCAACCACGCCCTGGTCTCTGGAGGTATTTATGCAGCCAGCCCCGACGAGCATCAGCTGCCTCAATTATTTCAACAAGGACAGAAACAGGGTAGATAGGAAAACCTGGAGCAAATGTTGATGGACCGGACCGTGAACCAGAATAAGGACTTCATGGACCGGACCCTGACAGTACCCCACCCCCTCTACGGGATCGTCCTGGCGACCAGAGTATCCAGACTGTGGACGACCCGGGTGGGTGGGAGGGTAATTGACAGAAAGGAACCCCGGGTGGCCAGAGGAAAACGACAATTTCTGTGTCGCTGGGTCCATGGTTGGCTGGGTATTTCTGTCATAAGGGCACGGCTGGGAATGGACCCAAGTGCAAGACACAGACACTCAAGTACTAGGGACAGGACTAGGACACAAGGCGATAGGCAGGACATGGACAGGAAAACCAAGAACATGGAATAGGACTGAACAAGAGAGCTAGGAGCCCGGTCTTGGACTCCGAGCCAGAGACTGGACAAGTACCTAGTACCTGGGTCTTGCATCTGGCTCGGACCCCAGAACTAGGCAAGGACGAGGCTTGGCAGGCAGGCAGGACGAGGCTGGAGTCTTCAGGCGAGAAGCTAGAGGCCAGAGACTTGGCTTGGCTTGGCAAGAGCCTAGAGACTGGAGACTTGGCTTGGCTGGGCCAGAGGCTAGTGGCTAGAGACATAGCTTGGCTTGGTAAGAGGCTAGAGGTTAGAGGCTGGAGTCTACAGGCTCGAGGCTAGGCGAGAGACGAGGCGAGGATTGGCAGGAGGCTGGAGATTTGGGACTAGAGGCGAGGCTTGAGACTGGAGGCTTGAGACGAGGCAAGGCGAGGCTCGAGGCTGGAAACTTAAGGCGAGGCGAGGCTGGAGGCTGGACTCTTGAGGTGAGTTGAGGCTGGAGGCTGGAGACGAGGCGAGCCGAGGCTGGAGGCTGGAGACTTGAGGTGAAGCGTGGCTGGATGCTGGAGACTTGAGGTGAAGTGTGGCTGGATGCTGGAGACTTGAGGCGAGGCGAGGCTGGAGGCTGGAAACTTGAGGCGAGGTGAGGCTCGAGGCTGGAGACTTGAGGCGATGCGAGGCTGGAAGCTGGAGACCTGAGGCGAGGGTTGGCAGGTTCCTCCTGGGCAGGGAGCGGATCACCTGGGCAGGGCGCGGTACTCCTGGGCAGGGCGAGGATCACCACCCGACAGAGGCAAGGGACAGGAAGGGACAGAACCAAGCCCAGGTAACGCAAGACGGCCTGGCTTACCTGGGCGGAGGCAAGGGACAGGAAAGGAGCTTGGAACAGGGTGGCTCCAGGACCAGACAGCAAGACAAGGCAAGGCTACTGGCAAAGCAAGGCAAGATGACAACTTCAGGTGAGGGGAGAGTTACCGGGAAGACAAGGCAGGGCTTCAGGCAAAACAAGGCGAGACAGAAATTCGGGCGAGGCTCGTGTTACCGGCAAGACAAGGCAAGGCTTCAGGCGAGGAAACAGAGGGCAGGGGAAGGGATACAAGGAGTAAGGACAAGAACAATCCAGGAACCACACCCTGGTCTCTGGAGGTATTCATGTCGCCAGCCCCAGCGAGCATCAGCTGCCTCAATTAGAGCTAAACAAGGAGAGAAACAGGGTAGATAGGAAAACCCGGAGCCAATGTTGATGGACCGGACTGTGAACCGGAATACGGACTTCATGGACCAGAACGTGACAGCATCACTCCCCCTCTACGGGAGCCTCTTGGCGTCCAAACAGAGTATCCAGACTATGGACGACCCGGCCGGCTGGGAGGATAATTGACAGAAAGGAACCCCTGGTGGCCAGAGGAAAACGACAGTGTCTGTGTCGCTGGGTCCATGGTTGGCTGAATTGTTCTGTCATACGGGAGGTGGCTGGGAACGGACCCAAGTGCAAGACACAGACACTGAAATACTAGGGACAGGACTAGGACACAGGACGATGGCCAGGACATGGACAGGAAAACTTGGAACCTGGAACAGGACTGAACAACAGAGCTAGGAGCCCGGGCTTGGACTCCGAGCCAGAGACTAGATAAGGACCCAGTACCTGGGTCTTGCCTCTGGCTCGGACCCCAGAACTAGGCAAGGACGAGGCTTGGCAAGCAGGCAGGACGAAGCTCTAGTCTTCAGGCTAGAAGCTTGAGGCTAGAGACTTGGCTTGGCTTGGCAAGAGGCTAGAGGCTAGAGACTTGGCTTGCCTTGGCAATAGGCTAGAGGCTAGAGGCTGGAGTCTACAGGCTCGAGGCTAGGCAAGAGACGAGGCAAGGCTGGCAGAAGGCTGGAGACTTGAGACTAGAGGCGAGGCTGGAGGCTAGAGGCCTGAGACTTGAGGCGAGGTGAGGCTGGAGGCTGGAGACTTGAGGCGAGGCGAGGCTGGAGGCTGGAGACTTGAGGCGAGCCGAGGCTGCAGGCTGGAGACTTGAGGCGAGGCGAGGCTGCAGTCTGGAAACTTGAAGCGAGGCGAGGCGAGGCTGCAGGCTGAAGGCTGCAGACTTGAGGCGAGGCGAGGCTGGAGGCTGGAGGCTTGAGACTTGAGGCGAGGCGATGCTCGAGGCTGGAGACTTGAGGCGAGGCGAGGCTGGAGGCTTGAGACTTGAGGTGAGGCTGGGCAGGCTACTCCTGGGCAGGGCGCGGATCACCTGGGCAGGGTGCGGTACTCTTGGGCAGAGCGCGGTACTCCTGGGCAGGGCGCGGATCACCACCCGACAGAGGCAAGGGACAGGAAGGAACAGAACCATCCCCAGGTAAAGGAAAGACGGCCTGGCTTACCTCGGCGGAGGCAAGGGACAGGAAGGGACAGAAGCAACCCCAGGTAACCGCAGGACGTCCTGGCTTACCTGGCTGGAGGCAAGGGACAGGAAGGGACAGAACCAACCCAGATAATGGCAAGACTGCCTGCCTTACCTGGGTGGAGGCAAGGGGCAGGAAAGGAGCTAGGTACGGGGTGGCTCCAGGACCAAGCAGCAAGACAGGGCAAGGCTACTGGCAAAGCAAGGCGAGACGAGAATCTCAGGTGAGGTGAGAGTTACCAGCAAGAAACGGCAGGGCTTCAGGCAAAGCAAGGCGAGACTGGACTTCAGGCGAGGCTCAAGTTACCGGCAAGACAAGGCAAGGCTTCAGGCGAGGAAACAGAAGGCAAGGGAAGGGATACAAGGAGTAAGGATAAAAACAATCCAGCAAACACGCCCTGGTCTCTGAAGGTATTTATGCAGCCAGCCGCAACGAGCATCAGCTGCCTCAATTAGCTCAACAAGAACTGAAACATGGTAGATCGGAAAACCTGGAGCAAGGTTCGATCGACCGGACCGTGAACCGGAATATAGACTTCATGGACCGGACCATGACACCGTGGTGGAAAATAAATTGACTGGTTGCATCACGACCTGGTACAGAAACAGCAACGTTCTTTAACGGTAAGCCTTACGAAAGGTAATAGATACGACCCAGTCTATCAAGGGTATAACGCTACCCACTATTGAGCACATCTACACGGAGAGCTGTCGCTAGAAGACAGCATTCATCAACAAGGACCCCCACCACCCAGGCTATGCTCTCGTCTCGCTGCTGCCATCAGGAAGAAGGTACAGGAGCCTCGGGACACACGCCAACAGGTTCACGAACAGTTATTATCCCTCAACCATCAGGCTGTTGAACCAATTGGTATAGCGTCACTCAACTTCACCTATCCCATCACCGAACCGTTCCCACAACTGAATGATTCACTTTCAAGGACTCTTATCGTTATAATTCCTTTATTTCTCCCATTTGTATTTGCATAGTTTGGTCCATTTTGAACATTGGTTGGTTGTCCATCCTGTTGGGTGCAATCTTTTATTGATTCTGTTGTTTCTTGGATTTACTGAGAATGCTCACGAAGAAACGAATCTCAGAGTGGTATATGCCGATATATGTTTTTTTAATATTAAATTTACTTTGAAACTTGAACTTTGTAATTTAACACTAACTCCTAATGCACAGTCATGCCATATTGAAGCACAAAGGATCCCAGTACCAGTCCCCGTGGAACACTAGTTAACACTGTTACATGCCTTAAGAGGATCTGTGATTTTTTTGTGTGAGAATGATGGTCTTTTGGAGGTCACCTGATGTAATTTTCCCGCCGCTGTGAGGTCACGTGATGACATGGGCACCACGGGTATATCAGGGAAGACCCCAGATGACGCAGTTAGTTTTTTAGGTTTTAGTTTTCCACCTAGAACGTGCGTTTGCGTCTCCTTTTCTGTTGCGTGTTTATTGTATGACGCTTTTTCTTTTTTTAAAACGGAGTGTAACGTTCTGTTGCAAGGTACAATAGTGTTGGATTAGCAATTTTTGCTAGATGTGTTGATGTACCTTTTTCCAGCAGTAGTACGGGAGAGCGAAGACTTTATCGAAGTACAGGACCCGAAGGATTAAGAGTCGGTATCGTTCGGCAGTTTAACAAAGGATCGACCTTATTGAGTCTTCGTTGAAGGAGTAGCGACCTGCATCGATATAACTCCTGCCAAAAGATAAATGTAGTTCATGCAAAGGTTTGCTCTCCAGAATTTAAGGTCAGTTGTTTTAAACTGTTTATTTCCTGCATCGTGAATCCTTTAGACAGAACCAACAGGAAAATCGCGTCTATGAAGAAATCCTTCTCTAGACAAGTCTCTCCCAATTGCACGTATAAATCTGTTGGACTTTCGAATTTACAATTTTAAGAACTGTATCTGACTTTACCGCTTTAAAAACTGTTTGCGCATTTAACGCTTTAAGAACCAGTGCCGAGTGACGATTTGTTAAATGGCTGCATAGCGGTTAACTTCCGGTGAAGGTGTTCGTTTGTATTTTTTATTGTTTATCCGTGTTCAATAAATGTTTGGTTGTTTTTATAGAACCTGTCTCGACTGATATTCATTGTTGCCGGTTACGTAACAGCACCTTCTAACAATCACAGAAAAACCCTTCTGAGGTCACCAGAAACCCTCATTTTAACATCATTTCCTGAATCAAATAGGTCTTAACATCTTAAATCGCGTTTCTAAATTGGACCTATTGCTGGCCTCACTGACGTCAATGTCAACCATATGTATTATGGTACCTCATTAATTGGAGCTGGACTTGGATGTAATCAGGACATTCTGGAGGCTGAAGATATTACAGACGAGACTTTTGAAGAGGTGGTCATACCCAGTGTATAGCCTTTCGACAGTAGACTTGCGGCCACCCGGAGAGGTAGTGGAATATGAAGTCAGTGCAGGGTTCTCCTGTGGCCACTCTTCTCAGCAACAACTACGCTCCTTTGTATACTGCTGGGGGTGGGTGACCATCAGATCACGGCAGCACCAGACAGACTGCTGACACTGCGGCCGGCTCTAAGGCTTGACAGGGCAGGATAAATTCAGGCAACGCAGTTCTAATAGGGTCTCTATAGTTAGGGAGACAGAAAAGATATTCTGTAGCCACAAAACAAGGCGCTAGGATGGTGTGTTTCCTCCCAATTGCTGGGCTCCGTGATGCATTGGAGCGGCTACAAAATATTGTCGAGGAAAAGAGGGAACAGCCAGAATTCCTAGTGCATATTGACAACAATGACATCGAAATGGGTTGGTAGCACGGATGAGTGAGTGGCTGCTGAGATGGTGTAAAGGGCAGGAGTTCCAGTTCTTGGATCATTGGAATCTTTTCTGAGGAAGAGGTGACCTGTGCAAGACGGAGCTACAATGTTGAAGCCATTATTGAAACTTGGCTGAGAGGAGAGTAGGATTGTGTGCTTAATGTACCAGGTTTTCGAAGTCTTGGAAAATATAGAGGAGGAGGTAAAAGAGCGATTGGAGTTGCACTGCTAATCAGGGACAATATCACAGCGGCACTAAGAGGAGTCAGACACTAAATCCATTTAGGTGGAATTCGGGAATAGGAGGGGTGCAATTACACTGATGGGAATGTACTGCAGATCCCCGATTAGGCACCAGGACATTGAGGAAGAGATATGCAACCAGATTAAGGAAATGCGTAAAAATAATAGGGTTGTTTTCATGGGAAATTTCAACGTCCCTAGTGTAAACTTGGACCTTCTTATTGTAAGGGATATATATGGGGCTGAATTTGTTAAATGTATCCAGGAAGGTTTCTTAGATCAACATGTGGACGGTCCAATCAGGAGAGTGGTTGTACTGGACCTCATGTTGGGAATCAGTCTGGCCAGGTGACTGACCATTCAGATCACTGGGCCCTTACCCACTGTCTTTATGTCCTCTCTAGCCACAGGCAACGCCCCAGAGGACTGAAGAGTGGCTAATGCTGTACCTCTTTTTAAAAAATGGAACAAGGAAAGTCCCTGGAACTGTAGATTGGTGAGTCCCACGTCAGTCGTAGGGTAATTGCTGGAGAAAATTCTTAGAGATAGGACATATCAGTTTGGGTTAACACATGACCTAACCAGGGAGAGCCAGCATAGCTTTGCTTGTGGCAGGTCGCAGCTTATCATCTTGATTGAGTTTTTTTGACAAGATAATGAGAGAGATTGCTGAGGGTACAGCAGTGGCTGTTGTATACATGGTTTTTAGTACAGCTTTTGACAAAGTCCCTCATGGGAGGGGAGACTAATCCAGAAGATTAGATGCATGGTTTGTGCAGTGAATTGGCTGTTTGAATTCAGCACTGGCTTGCACATAGAAGAGAGAGGGGAGTGGTCAAAGGGTCATATTCGAGCTGGAGGTCTGTAATTACTGGAGTTCCGCAGGGATCCGTGCTGGGACCTCAGCTGTTTGTAATATATACAAATGACCTAGATGAAAATGTCGATGGGTGGGTTAGTAAATTTGTGGATGATACCATGACTGGTGGAGTTGTGGATAGTGTAGAAGACTGACAAAGAATACAGCATGATATGGATTAGTTGCAGACATGGGCTAAGAAATAGCAGATGTAGTTTAACCCAGGTAGGGCAAATGCAAGGCTCTCAACAGTATCGCTGAGCAGAGAGATTTCAGGATCGAAGTTCATAGCTCTTTGAAAGTGGCTCCACAGTTGATAAGGCAATTAAGAAGGTATGTACAATACTTGCTTTAATTAGTCATCACATTGAGTTCAAAAGTCAGGAGGTTATGTTGCAACTTCATAAAACTCTGGTTAGGCCACATTTGAAGTGCTGTATGTAGATCTGGTCACCCACCATAGGGAGGATGTTGAGGCTTTGGAGAGGGTGCAGAAGAGGTTTGCAGGATAGTGCCTGGTTTAGAGCTATCACAAGAGGCTGGATAAACTTGGTTGTTTTCTCTGAAACTTCAGAATCTGAGGGGATTATGAGAGGCATAAATAGAGTGGACAGAGAGTCTGTTCCACAAGGTTGAAATGTCTAACACCCGAGGGCATGCACCGAAGTTGAGAGGGGCAAGGTTCAAGCGGAATGTGAGAGGTAAGTTGTTTACTCAGGGAGCCGGGGATGCCTGGAATGCGCCGCCTGGTGTGGTGGTGGAGGCAAATACATTAGAGACCTTTTATAGATGTTTGGATCAGCACATGGATGTAAGGACGTTGGAGGGATATGGACATAGTGTAGGTAGGAGGGATGAGTGTTCGGTTGTTTTTGATTTGCTTTGTAGCTGGATCGACACAACATTGCAGGTTGGATGATCTGTTCCTGTGGTACACTTCTAAGTTCTATGTCCAACGTTCTAATACACAATTGCCTTTAAAATAAATACAGATTCATCACTGAGATCTGCGCTTGACATACCCAGTACCCCTGGCTGATCCGGCGACCCCAACTCCCCCATCCCACACACAAAATTTCCAAATTTATCAATCCATGATCTACAAAACTGAAATACCACCTTCTCTTTGGCATCTCCTCTTGTTTTAACTGAAAAAAAAATCCATACCCTGTTGCCAGATTACCCAATTTTCAATCGTGTGATAATGAAGGAAAGAAAATCTTAATCGAAGTCCATGTTTCAGTAAAAGTGTTGACTTCAACTAGCTTACTTCTGATATGGGAAGGAGCTCGAACACCATCTGACTCCAATTTACCTGGGCGTGACACTAAACGCTCTCATTTGCTACCCACATCCAAAAACTCCATGGAAAAGTTGGCTCTCGCAATTCTCTCTTGCAAAAAGTAATTAGCACAAAATGGGGAGCTAATGCTCACACACTGAGATCAACTGCCCTCGCACTCTGCTATGCACCTGCAGAATACTGTACCACTGTGTGGGACAGATCAGCCCATGCAAAGAAATTAGACCCGTTGCTTAACGAAGCCTGCCGAATAATTACAGACATACTGCACCCCACACCCACTAACATCATTTAAAGACTTGCAGGGATTGCTCCCCCAGAGATCCGAAGACATACTAACAACAAAATTGAAAAAGGTAAACAGATCCACGCACCCACTACATCATCATGTGCCAGTTTCCAACCGCCTAGAATCGAGGAAAAGCTTTGCTACCGTGGAGGAACTACAGCACAGAACATCTCCCCAAACATACAGGATTGACCTCTGGCAACAAACAGAAGCCAGATCCAGAACCAAACAATACAGTGCAAGACCGCACAGAAATGTTACCAGCCGGGGCACTGCTTGACAGTCGGAAGTGGTGCACACTGAACAGAGCTAAGCGGGAGTAGGACGGGAGACAATATGGTGAAGTGGGCTTTAAAGACCAGCGAATCCTGTGAGCATGGCTAAAGGGTGAAGAACATTGAAGACGTTCTGCGCAACTGCCCACTCTCACCTGACCTGCTCAACATGAACCAAACAACACTAGAGTGACTGGCTATCTGGTGTGACAAGCTATGATGATGACCTCACGAATTAGAATCCTTGCATTCAAATAGAAGAAAACGAGCTTTGTATTCTTTCTCCTCTTCATTTATCCACCACCTCTGCCAACAGGTGTACTGCACTTCTTCACCTTCAGGTGAATCTGCACATCCACCCATTTCTCTGCGATTATCCTTATTAGATGGTTGCAAGTTCATTCACGATTTACGAGATGATTTTGAACTTTTAAGATCAGCCTCAATTTGTCAAGATGAAAATAGAAGATGCTCGGCAGTTTCCTGGTAACAGAATTGAGACAGCAGGATGTGATACAGTTGGGCAATATTAGCATGTATAATTTGATAGAAAAAGACAACAGGGAACCGAGAGGAAAATATGCTTGCTGGAAATGACGGTGAGCTTCATGGGGTTGTAATTCTGGAACGTTAGATTTCCCCCTTCCCCCGCCCCCCCCCCCCCCGCCAATGAGTTAAAGACAAGTGGCACTGACATCAAATTAGACGTTCTTGTCCTCTTGAGACAAAGAAAGTCCATGGCAATCCCGCACATTGTATGGGTGCAGTGCGGTGAAACGAGAATAGGAAAGGAGCCTCACCAGAAAAAGGAATAAGTGTAGATACTGTTTATTTCCCTTCAATAGATGCTACATAGCTTGCTGAGTTCCTTCTTCATTCAATGCGTGTTGTCGGGATAATGTTTGAGCATGTTGCTGTGGAATTGGGTGAATGAAAAAAAATAATAATAGAGCTTTGATAGCATGGAAATCGTTCATTTCAAAACATATTTGCCACTGGATTAATAGCCAGCGACATGAGTTGGAATCCAACCATGGCAACTCGAGACATTGAGATAATCATCTCATTAAAAATAAATGTCTTTATTTTAAAGTTAGCTTTAGCAGATCACAAGACATGAGCAAAAAAATACGGAACAAATGCACAATTGGTTTGCTCGTGTCCTTTTGGAAAGAATATCTGCTCTCCTTTCCTAATTGGTGCCGGTGCCATAAATTCAACTTCTTCACCATGACCAGGAAATATTTATACTCCTTGTCTTTAGAAGATATTAATCCATATTCATTGGATCCAAGCAGAAAAGAAGTTGAAACCATAATAATTCCAATTTGGGATCTCCAGTTCTGATTTATTGACTGGAAGATATATTTTTCAGGGACCCGTTACTGCCATCCACTGATCATTGCTGGTATAGCAAGGCGAGGGTTTCAGCATTTTTGTCTGTATTTATTCTCTTTCCATTTATCTGCATTACCTCATGAATGCCAACACTCTCATCTAACAAATTAAAACCAATTGGCCTCAGTCCACCCAAAATTCACTGGTAACATTTAGGCAATGTTTGTTTTAACTTACGAGGGAAAGAAATAGAAAATTGTCTCCTAATTTTACTCATAATACTTTATAGGATCCCACATGAGAGTTGTTTTTTGTAAAAAAATAAAATATTCAATTTGTCTCTTCAATGCAATCAATCTTATTCGTCTAACCTGTAGGAAAGACAACGGACCTGGCAGTTTTGTATATAATTCGCCACTCATATTATTCCACTAATTAAACATTGAACTCCCCTAGGGTAAATATACCCATAAAAGAAACAAAACTATAGTTCGGATAAACGATCGTTCACAATACATCTTCTTTGCGCCTCGTACAGAAGCAGAGCGATCTGACAAGGTTTGATTTGTTACTTTCCAAAGAAATAACAGAATCTGTGAACTTCAGCATTTGTTAATACATGATTGCTGCATTAACCTCTGACCAACAATAAACTTTCCTACAATTGGGTTCGAAGGAATATGATGCGACTGAACACAAAAGTAAAAAAAAAGCGCTTTTGCGTATGTGGAGAAAGATTCAATGTTGACGTTTCAATTTGATTTCCAATGGAAGGAATTTCTTAGCACGTCAGTCAGGATGTCTGGCGAATACTGTAAAGGAAAGCGAAGACTCGGACCAGGCCTCGCTGGCTGGGTCCAGGTGCGGTCCGGATTTGAACCAGCAATTCTGGCGAGGCGATCTCCAGCTGGATCAGTAGCTTCGCCAGGGTGTTGTTGATCCTGCTAGATGTAGCAGATTGGAGGTTTAAAGGGGTTACTCGGGTATAGAATAGTGTAGAGGGCAGCTTGCTCGGGAGAGCACGCGCAGAGTTGCCAGATACCGACTCAGCTAACGGACTTGTTTCAGCCCGGAGTCCGGACTTCCGGAATTAAGAGTCGGCTTTGGGGCCCGACCCAATCGACAGCCCGGTCTCCCGGCAGCTGGAAGTGGCAGCGGAGCTTCCACCGCCACTCGGCCCGACCCGGAGCGCCCGACGACACGACCCGCCGATCGAACCCCGCGGACGCGTCCACCAACCTCAAAGAGCTGCCAAAAACACACTGCTTCAATGGAAACCTGGAAAGATGCACTATTTACAGAAGAGTGGGAAAAGAGCTGGGCAGCTGGTCCGATTGAAGTTGAGGGGCTTCAGGGTCCTTCCACCCACCATCCGACTAGGTGATCTGCAAGCCATTGAGAACAAGATGGATGATCTTAAAGGGAGACACACTTACTGCAGGGAGATGCAGAACTGCTGCGTATTCTGTTTCACTGAGACCTGGCTCTCCCCGGCACACCAGACTGTGCCATCCGACCAGAGAGATTTTCGATCCATCAGATGGACCCGCATTGCACCTTTGGGCAAGACGAGGATCGGTGGTGTCTGCTCACTGATCAACACTGTCTGGTGCTCGGACACAGTGGCACTGGCAAGCTCCTGCAGTCCGGAACTGGAACACCTGGCGGTAAAGTGTCGTCCCTACTATCTGCCACGGGAATTCACCTCGTTCATACTGACAGCGGTCTACATTTCCCCCCGCCCCTCCTCCCCCCCCCCCCCCCCCAGGCGGACGTGGAGTGAGCTCTGAACAGACTGTATGTCGACATCAGTGAACTTCAGACGAGGTATCCGGAGGCTTTGCTCATTACAGCCGGGGACTTTAACGAGGACAACCCCAGAAAGGCGCTGCCAAAGTTATACCAACAGGTCACCTGCCCCACTAGAGGACCGAATATACTTGACCGCTACTACACAGCAGTCAAGGATGCCTATCGTTCCGTCCCACGACCTCACTTCGGAAAATCGGACAATCAGGCCGCACTCCTCCTCCCGGCTTACAAACAGAAACTGAAGCGGGAGGGCACGGTGTTAAAAGTGGTGGCGCGTTGGACGGAGGAAAAGGATGAGGTGCTCCGTGACTGCTTTGGTGGACAAAAGTATGAAGGACTTGGCAGCTAACCTCAGTAAGTATGCCTCAGGGGTCACGGACTTTATCTGCAAATGCACAGAGGACTGTGTGTCTCTCAAGACGATCCGGGTATTCCCTATCCGGAAACGTAGGATGAATTATGAGGTCAAGTCTCCTTTAAAGGCCAGAGCTGCTGCTTTTAGGGGATACCAGTCAGTACACGGAATCCAGGCGTGAACTCCGGAAAGCCATTAAGGGCGCCAAGAGGCAATATCAAGCAAAGTTGGAAGCCCAGGCTAACCAGGGGGATGCCGGTAGATTATGGTAGGGTCTAAATGAGATCACTGGGAGCAAAGAAAAGGCTGGGAATATCAACAACTGTGGCGGTTCTCTTTCTGACGAACTTAATGTATTCTATGCAAGATTCGAATAGAAGAGGAGTATCCCGCTCCCTCCGGATGAACCGGACCTGGTGGAATCGAGACTCATCGTTACCGAGGACGTCAGAAGGGGCTTTCTGAAGCTCAATCCAAGGAAGGCGACGGGCCCAGATGGTGGGCCGGGACGGGTTCTCCGGGCCTGTGTAAGTGAGCTAGCTGGAGTGTTCGCTGACATTTTCAACTGCACCTTGCTTCAGTCTAAGATCCCCTCGTATTTTAAGAAGGCGACGATAATCCTGATGCCGAAGAAGAGCAAGGTGGCATGCCTGAATGACTATCGACCTGTGGCTCTGACATCAATTGCTATGAAGTGCTTCGAGAGATTGGTTATGGCGCACATCAACCAGAGCCTACTGGTCAACCTCGATGCTTTGCAATTCGCCTACCGGAGCAACAGGTCAACGGCAGATGCCATCTCTCTGGCCCTACATTCCTCCTTAGAACACCTGGAGAATAAAGACGCATACGTAAGGTTCCTTTTCATTGACTACAGCTCTGCCTTTAATAGCATCATTCCAAATAAACTGATTCCTAAGCTCCGGAACCTAGGCCTTAGCACTCAGATCTGCAGCTGCATCTTCAACTTCCTCACAGACAGACCCAGGCTGTAAAAATAGGGCACAAACTCTCCTCTGCAATCACTCTGAGCACCAGTGCCCCACAAGGCTGTGTACTCAGCCCCCTGCTGTACTCACTGTACACCCATGTTTGTGTAGCTAAGTTTCCATCAAACAATATATAATTTTGCTGATGACACCACAATTGTAGGCCGTATCTCGGGTAATGATGAGTTTGAGTACAGAGAGTAATTAAGAACCTGGTGGCATGGTGCGAGGACAATAACCTATCCCTCAACGTCAGCAAGATGAAGGAATTGGTTGTTGACTTCAGAAGGAGTAGCGGACTGCACGACCCCATTTACATCGGTGGTGCGCAAGTGGAACAGATCAAAAGCTTTAAGTTCCTCAGGGTCAATATCACAAATGACCTGACTTGGTCCAACCAAGCAGAGTTCACTGCCAAGAAGGCCCAGCAGCGCCTTTACTTCCTGAGAAAGTTAAAGAAATTTGGCCTGTCCACTAAAATCCTCACTAATTTTATACACGCGCCATAGAGAGCTTTCTTCAAGGGTGCATCACAACCTGGTATGGAAGTTGTCCTGTCCAAGACCGGAGGAAACTGCATAAGATCGTGAACACAGCCCAACAAATCACACAAACCAATCTTCCATCCTTGGACTCACTTTACACCGCACGCTGTCGGAGCAGTGCTGCCGGGATAATCAAGGACACAACCCACCCAGCCAACACAATTTTCGTCCCTCTTCCCTCCGGGAGAAGGCTCAGGAGCTTGAAGACTCGTACGGCCAGATTTGGGAACAACTTCTTTCCAACTGTGATGAGACTGCTGAACAGATCCTGACCCGAATCTGGGCCGTACCCTCCAAATATCCGGACCTGCCTCTTGTTTTTTTTTTAATTTTTTGTTTTTGTTTTTTTTTTGAATACCTTACTTTCCCTTTTCTATTTATTATTTATAATTGAATTTTTAAAATTTTTACTATTTACTATCGATTTGTTCTCCAGGGAGAGCGAAGCGCAGAATCAGATATCACTGTGATGATTGTACGCTCTGGTATCAATTGTTTGGCGACAATAAAGTAAAGTAAAGTAAAGGAAAGACATTCTGGGTATGTCCTGCCGAAATTGTTATCAGATCATGTATCTGTATGTACGTGCATGTGTGCAGGACTGTGTTTATGCACATGAGAGAGAGAGGCTGAAAGAGACATCCTAAATTAAGGGCGAAGGAAGAAGTCAGACAGGAAAAGGAAACCTTTTATATTTAAATTTGTATCGCGCCAAATAGAGGCAGAAGCCATGATTATGAAAAGGTAAGAGCACTTTTCATTTGAGGAGTTGATAAGAAAACAAAACAATTTTCAAACAACGAACACAGAATGCTGAAGTAACTCAGCAGGTCGGATATCATTTATGATGACGAATTACTATTGAAGTTTCAGACTGACAGGGGAAGAAGCCAGAATAAGGAGGCGAGAGAAAGGGAAGTACACCCTGGCAGGTAATACAAGAAAACAGATGAGGGTTATGGTAGATGGGGAGGTGGAAAGGGATGCAGTAAGAAGCTAGGAGATGATAGATGGAGGAGATAAAAGGATGAAATCTTCCATAGCAAGTTACCTGAAGAAGTCGTCTCCATCTGACTCCCTCGTCCACTCGTCCCTCCCCATTAATCATTTTTCTGGCTCTTATCTCCGCAAGAACTACTCCCGACAAATGCTACTCCAACCTCCTCGCCAGCAATCACTGCTCTAAAACAGCCCTACCAGGTGAGGTGACACTTCACCTACGAGGTGGTCTGGGCCTTCTACTATATCTGGTTCTCAACTTGCCGCCTTTTCACATCAGTGAGATTCGACGTAGGTTATGGGACTGTTTCGCACCATCACTCTGTCTGCCAGAAAAGGCGGTGTTCTCCAGTGTTTACCATTTCAATTTGAATTCTCATTCCAACATGTCTGCACATGGCCTCCACTACTGCCACAATGAGGGGACACTTGGTGAGGAGACACAACGCCTCCTTCTGGGTAACCATCACTCTGATGTCAGGAACATCGATTTCTCTAACTTTTGGTAATTTCTCCCCCACCCACCTCCCCTTATGTCTTTCTTGATTCACCATTCTGGATCCCCTCTCATGCTTTCTCTTTACCTCGCCAGCCCCTCCCCTCTTCCATCGCTCTCTTCCGTGGCCCAGCGTCCACTTCTATCAGACTCCTTCCTCTTCAGTCCTTCACCTCTTCCAAACTTCTCACCATCACCCCTTCCCCTCTCTCCCAACTACCTCCTCATCTGGTCTTACCTACCACTTGCCAGCTTGTATTCATTCCACTGCCCGCTCCCCATATTGTTACTTTGGTTTCTTCCCCATTCGTTTCAAGTCCTGAAGAATGTTCTGAGCCAGAAACATAGAGTGCTTATTCCTCTCCATAGATGTTGCCTGACGTACAGAGTTCCTCCACCATTTCGTCTATGTTGCATAGGCTAGAAGGTACATGGGATTGAAGACCTGCAACCTTCTTTTTAAGAACAGCTCCTCCTCCTCTACATTAGATTTCTGAACGACAACACAACTGTTAGTATAATTTCAAAACACAATCAACCTCTGTACTTAGTCACGTGAATGATAGCACTTGCTTATTATAGGAACGTGTGAAGCGGTGCACAGTATAATCCAGAGTATTAAATTGGTAAAATGGTAAAATGGCTTACTATTGCCACATGTACTGAGGCACAGTAGAAGCCTTGTTTTGCATATCGTCCATACAGATTAATTCAATGCAACTGTATGTTGAGCTAATATAAGATAAAGCATGACAGGGTGCAGAATAAAGTGTTGCAGGGCACAGAAAGTGTACCGCCAATGCGAAGAAAGGTTAAAAGTCACCAAGAGGTAGACTGTGAAATTAAAAGTCCACCATATTATACCAACGAAACATTCAGTCGTCTGGTAACAATGATATAGAAGTTCTTCTTGAACCTGGTATCTTCTGCCCAGTGGAAGAACGGAGATGAAAACATGACTGGGGTGGATGGGCTCTTTGATTATGCTGGTTGCTTTACTGAGGCAGTGAGATGTATAGACAGAGTCCATAGAGGGGAAAGTGATTCACGTGATGTGCTGAGCTGTGTCCAGGATTCTCTGCAGTTTCTTGAGGTCACACGTAGGGCGTCGCCATACTAAGCCGTTTTACATCCAGTCAGTGTGCTTTCTATGATGCTTCGATAAAAGTTGGCAAGATGGACGGGAATATGCTAAATTCTAGAATTATCCTGAGGAAGTAGAGGCGTTGCTGAGCTTTCTTGGTCTGATGTTTAGGTAGTTGGGCCAGGACGGGCAGTTGGCTATGTTCTCCCTTAGGAAGCTAAATTCTCAGCCCTCCAATCCTCAACAGCTGATGTAGTGAGGAGCATGTGCACTGTCTGCCTTTCTGAAGTAAACAAAATTCATTTGTTTTGTTGTTGTTGAGGGAAATATTATTCTCGTGATTCCATGCCACTAAGCTCTCGATCTCCCTCATGTTCCCGGGCGTCAGCATCACCGACAATCTATTCCGTGCTTAGCACATTAATTCAATCACGAAGAAAGCACGCCAGCGGCCATACTTCATTAGGAGTTTCAGGAGATTTGGATGTTGCCAAAGACTTGAGCAAATTTCTACGTATGTACTGTGGAGAGCATTAGGACTGGTTGCATCACCAGCTGGTATGCAGGCTCCAATGCACAAGATCGAAAGAGGCTGCAGATGTTTGTAGACGCACCCAGCTCTATCGCGGGCAAAAGCTTCCCTGCCATTGAGAACATCTTCAAACAACTTTATCTCCAGAAGACTCCATCCATCAACCCTCATCGTCCAGACATGACTTCTTCTTATTAATAACATCAGGGTGAAGGTACACAAGCCTTAATGTTGCATACTGAACGTTTGAGGAACAGCTTTGTCCACTCCTCCACCTGATTTCTGAATGGCCCATTAACTTTTAAACACTAAATTACTATGCTTTTTTGCACTATTTTATTCATCTCATTTTTATCCTAACTTGTATGTCTTGTACAATTCTGTTGCCACAAAACAACACATTTCATGATATATGGTAGTGATAATCCTGAATTTGATTCAGGTTCCTGAGCTCCAACTCATCGTTATTTGATATGCGACCCACCTCGGTGGTATTATCTGCAAACATCTAGATGCAGTTAGAACATAATCTGGCTACACAGTCACAGGGAATACAGCAAGCAGCTGAGGACACAACCTCGTTGACCACCAGTGTTTAGAATAATCTTGCTGCCTATCATTACAGCTGTGGTCTGTTGGTTAAGATGCCAAGGATCCAGTCTCAGAAGACTGAAAGGGAAGCTCTGACTCCCAGGGTCTAGAGTTTTGTGTTGAATTTCTTTGGAGTAATAGCACTGAAGGCAAGCTGTATTCAATAAACATAGCCTGATGTAGATATGTGTATTTTACAGATGCTCCAGGGAGTTGGAATTTGTTGTAGACCTGTTTCAGCAGTAGACAAATTACAATGAGTCAAGATTGACAGGTAAATTCGGAGACACTGTGTGCCTTGACCAACCACTCGAAGCACATCATCGTGGTAGATGTCAGACCGTGTGGGCAACAGCTGTTAAGGTCCAATATCTTGATACTTTTTTGGGGGGAGGTTTATTTGCAGAGGGGGGTTACTGGGATGATAGTGTCTTCTTCAAGCAAGAGGGGACGACAACCTGGAGCAGGGAGAGGTTTAAAAAGATTGAAAGTATGCCAACCAGATGATCCTCACAAGAACTCAGGACACGGTCAGGGACAATACCAGGCAGACTGATCTTACATCCGACTTGATGCTGTAGATTCAGATGCACTGGGGATTGTCAGGGTTGATGGTGACAGACTCGTTCCCTTCTGTTTAGAACATGTATGGAAGGTGATACGCTCACTCTAGGTTAAGTGTTACCTGAATATGATTAATGGAAATGATATGAAAAGACAGTACAACTCCAGGTTCACATTACATCAAGTGACAAGACATTCAGATGAAGTGATAAGTACACCAACTCCTTTATATCTGAGATATAATGATCAGATGCTGATTGGAAACGTACAAAAAGAAATTAGCCCATTTATAATTCATATCCCTGTATTATTGCTATTACATATGTATGTAATGGTTTGACTATTGTGCATACCCAAGAAATGCCTGCAACTGAGAAAGGTCCTAATGATTTACAAACGAAAATTATGTGTTAATGCACGTTTTTGACCATTCCGTCTGATTCTCTCTTTACCACAATATCTAATTCACAGGTGGTGTTCTGTCATTACAGGTGAACTAGTGGATGCTTAACAGCTGCAACATCGCCCCGGCAAATCTATAACAACTTTGGTTCACTTTCTCCCAACCTTTTGATTCTGCATTGTCAATTGCTATTGGATTGACTTTTACAAAAGCAGTGCTAAGTCAATGACAGCAAAATATGTCCTTTATAATAAGAAAAGGTAAGGGGAAATTGTCATGGAACAGATTGGAAACTGATTCTCTTGTGAAACAATGTGATGATCCTTTCAGTATAGCATTGTAATTTCACACTCTGAAAGAAAGCCCATGTTTAAAAAGCTGCCTCTCTTAATATTCAAGTGTGGGCATGTGGCCAAGTGGTTAAGGCTTTGGACTGGTGACGTGAAGGTCATGAGTTTGAGCCCCAGCCGAGGCAACGTGTTTTGTCCTTGAGCAAGGCACTTAATCACATATTGCACTGTGCCGACACTGGTGCCAAGCTGTATGGGTCCTAATGCCCTTCACTTGGACAACATTGGTGGGGCAGAGAGGGGAGACTTGCAACATGGGCAACTGCTGGTATTCCATACAACCTTGCCCAGGCCTGCGCCCTGGAGAGTGAAGACTTTCCAGGCGCAGATTCATGGTCTCGCAAGACTAATGGATGCCTTTCTTAATATTCAAAAACATAGAGCAAGCAATTCTTAGGAATTACCAGACGTCGAGTGTTAATGTGTTCTTCCGTTAACTGGTTTTATTTTTCTATTTGCAATTACTTTTCAAAATAGAGTTTGATGCAGGAAGGTAATTTTCTGGAATGCTCAGTTTTCCTGGAAAGTAACCATGTTGTCCCATTTAAGTCCTTCTTTCAGGGTACTTTTAGAAACGAAAATACTAATTCTTCCTTTTATTTCTTCTTATCCACAATCTGTCAGGGAATCTGTATTCCATCGGACACTTCCCAAAATATTTCTTGCACTCATGCAGGAGTTATTGCAAAATCATATAATTTCTAATAACCATCTTGAGTAACACATCTCAGTTCCAATTTCCATTCTCCACTTGGGAACATTTTTATTTTCTACGTTCAGAACTAAATGTTTCACTGAGTTATGAAGAAGTGGATCATTATAGAATAAGTTGTATTTTAAAATAATTCCAACATAAGGACAAACCAACGCAAAGACAAACCAAGGTAGAACATACACGGTTAATGGTAAGGCACTGAGGAGTGCAGTAGAACAGAGGGATCTGGGAATACAGATACAAAATTCCCTAAAAGTGGAATCACAGGTAGATAGGGTCGTAAAGAGAGCTTTTGGTACATTGGCCTTTATTAATCAAAGTATTGAGTATAAGAGCTGGAATGTTATGATGAGGTTGTATAACGCACTGGTGAGGCCGAATCTGGAGTATTGCGTTCAGTTTTGGTCACCAAATTACAGGAAGGATATAAATAAGGTTGAAGGAATGAAGAGAAGGTTTACAAGGATGTTGCCGGGACTTGAGAAACTCAGTTACAGAGAACGGTTGATTAAGTTAGGACTTTATTCCCTAGAGCGTAGAAGAATGAGGGGAGATTTGATAGCAGTATATAAAATTATGATGGGTATAGATAGAGTGAATGCAAGCAGGCTTTTTCCACTGAGGCAAGGGGAGAAAAAAAACAGAGGACATAGGTTAAGGGTGAGGGGGGGGAGTTTAAAGGGAATATTGGGGGGGGCTTCTTCACACAGAGAGTGGTGGGAGTATGGAATGAGCTGCCAGCCGAGTTGGTAAATGTGGGTTCTTTTTTTAACATTTAAGAAAAAATTGGACAGATACATGGATGGGAGATGTATGGAGGGATATGGTCCCTGTGCAGGTCAGTGGGACTAGGCAGAAAATGGTTCGGCACAGCCAAGAAGGGCCAAAAGGCCTGTTTCTGTGCTGTAGTTTTTCTATGGTTTCTATGGTAAAATTTATGCAGAGAAATTATAGAATTAATAAACGAGACCTACAGATGCCTTGGCAGGCCATAAGCAGTTCAGGGCAACAGGAATAGCAACAGATATGGTATATAATGTACATACCACAATGTGGTACAATGCATAATGTGATCCTTACGAAAACTGTTATCACGATGTAAGTAGCACTGGAAACAGTCCTACCATGCTTATCAAACGTCCTGGAATCCAAAGCTTTGAGCTTCACTCTGGGTATTGGTTACAGTCAGGATTCACATTATGGGCAGAGGCAGTGATATTCAATATGGGCAAAATAAAAGCATTACCGAAACTCCAAAATTACATGAATGCACACATTGAAAATAAAATCTAGCGGTAAGAAGGTGGCTAACACGAGGCGGCATAGTTTTAAGGTGCTTGGAAACGTTACCGTGGGGATGTCAGGAGTAAGTTTTCCCACACAGACAGTGGTAGGTATGTGGAATGCACTGCTTGTGGCGGTGGTAAAGTGGATACAATAGGGTCTTCTAAAAAGCCTCTTAGATAGGTACCTGGAGCTTAGAAAAATAGAGGGCTATGCGCTCGGGAAAATCTAGGCAGTGTCTAGAGTAGTTTACATGGTCAGCTCAACATTCTGGGATGAAGGGTCTGTAAGGTGCCGCAAATTTCTATGTTCTATGTTTCTCTGCTCTTTGTTTACTCTGAATTTCCACAATTACTTAGTAACTGGAGAACGGATGTCCTGCAGATGTGTTTGGGCCGTTCGTATAAGTCGTACTCAGTGGAGAGCACATCCCATCAGTGTAGTAACCTGAGCAAAATCTACATCCATTCAAGCCAGAATCAATGCCTTACACCCCTGAAAGAACACAGGAGAATCAATATCAGAACCTGAATGACATAAGTTCCTGCGATTATAATCAGGTTGTTGCTCTGATCCGGCTTCTCCCTGTGCAGCCTGGGTTTTGATACCACAATAATAACATTGCAAATGATTTGAAGTTATGAGGTTACGCTACTGTGATATTGACACATCAGGTAATTTTCGGTCATTGCCAATTACATTCGGACTACGTGTTTCTACACCAATTCAATTCCTTCACCTTAATTCCATATATTATAATATCTTTTACCATCAAGGCAGAACTTCCGTTAATTCTCCCGAGGACCTAAAGTCAAGGGAAATAATAAATGCTCTCTTCAACAGATTATATCCTTATCGCTGTTCTGAACGATATCGTTTTCCTCACTTGTAACAAATTCCAACTAGAATGTCAACAAAGAGAATGCAATAAAAGTGTTCAATTCTGATTGATTTTGTTTTACAGTAAATTCTGGTTTAAATCTGACATGTATCCGCATGCATTTTACTTTACCCCACTGGATATTAATCAAACTTTCCACCGTAACAATTAAAGCTGCATGTTGTGTGGAAAAAAAAACAAGGCGGTGATTCGATCATTGTATGCAATCGTGAAGCTATGATGCTTAAGACTTAGAGTCAATCAAATCATCTTGCGAAGAACTGGGCCTGTTGCTGAAGTAACCCGAAGTTTTACACCGTTGAAAGTAATTTGAATGAAGGTTATTACAAAACGATTGCAAATACTCTGCTTTTGCAATAAAGTTAATTAGTTTTATTAATTTATTCATTCCTTATTAACAAAGAAACAGAATCGGCAAATGTCCGCACAGCTAACGTGAAATAAAATTTCACTTTATTTTATTTGAAGTGAATAGATAGTGTTATGAGCCAAATTGTGTAAATTGCTGATTGTGTTGTGCTTCATGGTTTAGAATTATGTGCAATTAACGCTAACAATTCATCTGCCTTGCAAGTTAGACTTGGTGAGTTCAAGTAGAAGCACCTTTAGCTCAGCATTCCAGCAATCTACATTTATCTACCTGCTCTGCCTGTTGTAAAGTCTCACATTTTCTCCTCTAGGTGACTGTACGTTCCTATCTGACATCCGCCCTGAGCTTAATTGTCCCTTTCGCTTTAATAAAAATTGCAAAAGTTCAAATTGCATTATTTATAATCTATACATACATTAAATACACTTGAGATTCGTCACTTAAAAGGCAGCCACGAAACAAAGAAAGGTAAACAATCAAACACCCAATGTGCAGAGAGATAGAGGGGGAGATAACTCAGGAAAACATTCAAATCATTGATCGTGTGGATAGTCAGAGGCTTTTTCCCAGGGCTGAAATGGTTGCCACAAGTGGGCACAGGTTTAAGGTGCTGGGGAGTAGCGACAGAGGAGATGTCAGGGGTAAGTGTTTTACGCAGAGAGTGGCGAGTGCATGGAATGGGCTGCCGGCAGCGGTGGTGGAGGCGGATACGATAGGGTCTTTAAGAGACTTTTGGATAGGTACATGGAGCTTAGCAAAATAGAGGGCTATGGGTAAGCCTAGTAATTTCTAAGGTAGGGACATGTTCAGCACAACTTTGTGGGCTGAAGGGCCTGTATTGTGCTGCAAGTTTTCTATGTTTCTATGAAGACAATAAATGCCAATAAATTGCGTTCTGAACTGAAGTTCACAAAGACAGTGCTGTCCACAGACCCCTAAACTGATTTATACATGTGCATACGGGCCATGCAGTAGCCTACGCCAGTCAGCGCAGAGTGGAACAGAGAGCTGAACCGGCCCGACCCTTGCCTCAGCCCCCAACACCCTGGCATTTTCAATCTGTCCCGGTGCTTAAATCGTCTGAACAATGGGTTCAGTCGCTTCAGCCCATTCTGGGACCTGAACCCCGCCGCTTCGATTTGAACCGTATCCGACCTTTCAGATCCGGGCCGGCCCTTAAATCGATCGAACCTCAAGTCTTCCTTGCTCTCGGTGATGGGCCCGCTTCCTTGTATCGTCTCGGTTCCAACACATCGAATTGCCGCCGTCCATTATTTAACTCGAAAAATAAGTTTTTAAACTGTTCGAAAGATAGATGGTGCTCAGCAATTTGGTGCTATTAGGATTGAGATAGTAAGATATGATTCACCTTCAGCAATGTTAAGATGGTTGTTCATGGGCGAAGACAACGGAGAACCGAAAGGCAAACTGCGAGTGCGGGAAATGACGATGCGTTTTTGTAGCATTGTGGTTCTCCAACCTTAGAAAGAGTTTTTGTCCCTCAATGGATGAGAAGGAAAAAGTAGAGACAAATAAATAGACGTCAATAAACGACAATAACTTATTGACATATTTCTTTTAGTTAGTTGACCAGACCTGTACACAATAATCCTCACCAATGTCTTATGGAATTTCAACATAACATCCCAACTCCTGTACTCAGTACTTTGATTTATGGAAGTCAATGTGCCAAAAGCTCTACTGATGGCCCCATCTACCTGTGACCACCTGCAAGGAATTATTGATCTCTATTCCCAGACGCTCTGTTCTACCAGTACCACAATGCCCTACAACTCATCGTGCAAGTGCTACACTGTATTGGTGCTCCCAAAGTGCAATACCTCACATTTATCTGCATTGAATGACATCTGCCATTTTCAGCTCACTTATTCATCTGGTCCAGATGCCACTGCAAGCTTGGATAGCTTTCCTCGCTGTCCACTACACCCCCTGTGTCTGCCGCAATTTTTGCTCATCCAGTTCACCACATTATCATTCACATCATTATGTACATTAGATGATAAGGAACAACAGACCCAGCACCAATCCCTGCAACAAACCACAAGTCACAGGCAACCATCTACGACCATTCTCAGTTTTCTTCCACGAGGTCAATGTCTAATTCAATTTACCATTTCATCCTGGTTGCCAAGTGAATGAACATTCTTAGCCAACCTCCCATTCAAGATCTCATCAAAAGCCTCACTAAAATCCATGTAGACGTTATCTACTGCCTTACCTTAATCAACTTTGCTGTATGTTCCTCGATAGCCTCCATCAAATTGGTTAGTCTATCCCTGTCTAGCCAAATACTTACACCTGTACACCTGCTCATTAATGCAAATATCTATGCAGCCAGTTATGTGGCAGCAACTCAATGGATGAAACAAGCAGACAAACCATCAAACCATCATGACGAAATGTGCTGTAATTGATTTTGACTGTGGAATGATTAGTGGTGCCATGCATGGTGGTTTAAGTACCTCAGGTACCACGGATCCCTGGAATTTTCATGCAGAATGTTATTTACAGTTTACAGAGAATGGAGCGAAAACAAACAAAAAATTCCAGTGAGTGGCAGTTCTGTGGGTGAAAGCGCCTTGCTGGTAATTGAGGTCAGGAGAGACTGGCCAGACTGATTCAAGCTGATAGGAAGGCGACTGTGATTCAACAGTGAAGTGTAGAAGACCATCTCCGAACACACAGCACATCGAACATCGTACTTGTCAGACTGCCGCAACATTGTTTGGTATACGGGGGAACAGAATGCTTTCTATGGTAACTAAATACACTAAATCCTCCCAGAATGTTGATTTAATGTTAGCTTCAGCGCACTGCAAGACACTACCACATTAATGTAAAAACTCGTTTGGTACACTCATGCCCTTCGGGAGAGAAAATCTGCAATCCAAACCCAGCCTTTTTCATCCGTATTGCGAATTGAACTTCCCGGCCACAATCAGGAAAGTAATATAATCCGTGCTTTAGAAAGATAATAATTCACATTAATTGGATCCCAGCAGAAAAGCATGAACACCATTGTAATTTAATCTGAAATCTTCAGCTCCTGATTTATTGGCTGGGAAATAAAATATTAAATGTTACCCCAATACCCCATCTAGTAATCGCTCTTGGTAGAGCAACGCAGAATTTGAGCATTCACGAAGATTGCTTTTTTTTTGTTTTCGAAGTCCATTTATCCAATTTATCTCAGAGCTTCTGATAAATTCATGCATATTCTGAATTGCATCTTTCCCTTCATCCGCTTACCATTGGACAATACCTTTGATATTGCGTAAATGGAAAGAAATCGAAACCTGTTTTCCATTTTCACGCAGGTCACCTTATCAAATCCCACACCAGCGTGATTTTATTCCATTCTGATCTATCAAGTTCCAACATTTTAGAACTTCATTGCAATCAGTCTTATTCCTCTCAACTTCAGAAATAGCAGACCTCTCACATTCTACACAATTGAAAAGCTGATAACATTCCACTAATTCTGCACAGTCTTCCCGCGGATAACATACCCCTAAATGAAACAAAAATGTGGATATGATAAACAACCATCCACCATAAAGTGTCTTTGTGCCCCTTGAAGAGGTAGCTTGGCTTGACAACATTTTGTGTTGCTGTTATACAAAAGATTTTGAGTATACTTTGAATTCAGCAGTAGTCAATACATACTTGCTGAGATGAGCTACAATGTTCTATGTTCTATGTGTTGGTCAGAAGTAAACTGTACTGCAGATGAGTTCTAAACAGACCTGGTACAGCTGAACTCAAAAGCATAAAGTGGAGCAAATAATCCACAGCTCACAATATTTGTAGAGAGAGAATCCATGTTGACTTCTCAGTTTATTAACCTTACACCACAAGTTTCCTAAAACTTGGTATTGCAACTGTGGTATTTGATGCCTGAGTCAGTTAATCTGTACCTGGCCTCCAAACCTGTAGTGTGAGTGAGTGAGTGAGTGAGTGAGTGAGTGAGAGAGAGAGAGAGAGAGAGAGAGTGAAAGAGAGCGAGAGAGAGCGCGAGAGTCAGAGAGACAGTGAGTGTGAGAGTGCGTGTGTGTGAGAGTGTGTGCGTGAGAGTGCGTGTGTGCGTAAGAGTGAGAGAGAGAGAGAGAGAAAGTGAGTGTGAGAGTATGTGTGTGTGTGTGAGAGAGAGAGAGAGAGTGCGAGAGAGAGAGTGCAAGAGCAGGAGAGTGCGAGAGCAAGAGAGAGTGTGTGTTTGTGTATGTATGTGTGAAGGAGAGAGGGGGAGAGAGAGAATCAGTCAGTTGGACAAACAATAACAAAGATTGACAAACAAACGTTCAGCACTGCCAAGAAACGGCAACACTGGGTTTTAAAATAATGATCACTAGTTTGAGACCATAGGACCATAAGACATAGCAGCAGAATGGAGTCATTTGGCCTAGTCTGCTCCTTCATTTCATCGTGGCTGATACAGTTCCCTCTCAACCCTGTTCTCCTGCCTTCTCCCTTTAATCTTTCATACTTTCACTAATCAATAACCTATCAACCATTGTCTGAAATACAACCAAAGTCTTGGGTCCACAGCCGCCTGTGGCAATCAATTCCATCGATTCACCATCATCTGGCAAAAGAAATTCCTCCTCATACCCGTTCGAAGTGGACGTCCTTTGATTCTGAGTCTGTGTCCTCTGATCCTAGACTCTCCCACCATAGGGAACATCCTTCCACAACCACTTTATCTAACCCTTTCAACATTCCATAGGTTTCAATGCAATCTCCTCTCATTCTTCTAAATTCCAGCAAATCCCAAAACCACCAGTCACTCCTCGTATGATAAGCTTTTCATTTCTGGAAGCATTCTCATCAACTTCCTCTGAACCCTTTCCAAACTCAGCACACCATTCCTGAAATGAAGGGCCCAAACCTGCTTACAACATTCCAAGTGAGGCCTCACCTATCCCTTATAAAGCCTCATCATTATATCCTTATTTTGATATTACAGCCCTCTCAAAGTAAATGTTAACATTATATTTGCCTTCCCCACCGCCGACTCAACCTGGAAATTAACATTTAGGGAATGCTGAACGTGGACTCCTTTGCACCTCGGATATTTAGAATTTTCTCTCCATTTAGAGAATTGTCTATACTTCTATAGCTACTGCCAAAGTGCATGACTATACACTTCTTGACACTCTCTTCTATTTGCACATTCTCTGAATCTATCAAAGTCCCTCTTCAGCCTTCTTGCTTCAACCCTACGTGTGCATCCACCTAGCTTCGTATCATCCGAAGACTTAGCCATGAAGCCATAATTCCATTATCCCCAAATCACTGACATATCATGTAAAATGAAGTGGTCCCAACACTGACCCTTGCACAACACCACTAGTCACTAGCGGACAACCAGAAAAGGCTCCCTTTATTCACATGCTTTGCCTCCTGCCCATCAGCCAAATCTCCAGCTGGTATCTTTCCTGAAAATCCATGGGATCTTATCTTGGTACGCCGCATCATGTGCAGAACATTGCTAAAGGCCTTCTGAATATCCAACTACACAACATCCACCAATTCTCCTTTGACTATCCTTCTTTTTATTGCCTCAAACAGATTTGTCAGGTATGATTTTCCCTTAATGAACCCATACTGATTGTGTCCTATTTTACTATGTCCCTCCAAGTACCACAAAGTACATCCTTAACAATCAATTACAATATTTCTCCAACCACTGAAGTCCACTAACTGACCTAAAATTTCTTTTCCTCTGTCTTCCTCAGTTCTGGAAGGGTGGAGTGACATATGCAAATTTCAACCATTCCAGAATCGAGTGATTCTTGAAAGATCATTGCTAATGCCTCCATAATCTCTTCAGCTACCTGTTTTCAGAACTCTGGGGTGTATTCCATCTGGTCCAACTGACTTATCTACTTTCAGACCTTTCAGATTCCCAAATACTTTCTCTCCAGTAATAGAAACTGCATGCATTTTTGCTCCAATACCTCAAGCTTCCAGCATACTGTTTGGGCAATCCAAACCGAAGACTGATGCAAAATATTTATTTAGTCCACCATTTCCTTATCGCCAATCGCTACATTTTAGATCCAACCATGAAGAGATTCTAGTCTTTCCTCATCCAAGCAGCAAAGAAACCTCCGAATCTTCCATTTTACAATGGTTCTCCTGCTACCCTTCTGAAGTCCAGTGGATACAAGTCTCACTTGTTCAACCTTTCGTCATAAGGCAAACCTCACAACTCTTCTATTCCATTTATCAGTCAGTGACCTTTCAAATCCAAAGAATTAACATTTTCCCACAGGACTGCAATACTGTATACAGGTCTATAAGTATTATCTCGCTGATATTTGAATGATCCATGGACTTCTGACCCTACCTCATTATTTCTATTTTTGCACTATTTACAGATTTTTATGTCTTTGCGCTGTACTGCTGCTGCATAACAACAAATTTCACCTCACTTTTTCAGTGATGATAAAGCTGGTTCTGACGCTGGTTCTATTAACCTGAAGCACAACCAATTTTGAATTCGATTCCTCTGCCAATAAGCAATAATATTCTAATAAATTTCCTGATTTCATGCTGTGCCTGCGTATCATGATTGAATCTTAGGACGGGGCTGTGGTCAGAGGAGTTGGAGTTGTGATGAGGAGACATTAGGAAAACTGAGCAATTACACCACAAAATTATAGACAATGGGAATTAATACCTTTCCAATGCACAAAATCATGCGGAGCTACTCAGAATAAATCAGGCATGACGGTTCTTCTGGCAAAACCAGTATTCGCAGCCACATTAAGTGCCATTCAGGATAAGACGTGAAGAAATATCTTCAGCATAATGGTAGGCATATAAGAGGCTGAAGAGCCATGAAGAGGGCTGATATGTTGGGAATATTAAAGACAAAATATCGGTAGACTTTTGAGATCTTAATGGAATCAGGGATATGAGTTTAGGAAAAGAGAGTGGTACCAAGGTAAAAGCCCATCCATGGTTTTGTTGAATGACCAAGAATACTCTTGCTTCACCTACTTACATCTTTCCCTGCAAAAGAGGGGAAACATACTGTGTAAAAAATGGAAGGGAGGCGGAAGGAAGGAGCGGCGGATGCCTAAATGGCCCTGAAAGGTGGCATCAGGTGGACAGTAAAGCTGAGGTGGACGTAGGTAGAAATCAATGACACAAGAGAAAAGAAGGATAAAGTAAGGGGCAAAAGCTGAAAGGTAGAAATGTGACCTTCAGAACGAAATTGGATCTGAAGTTGTTTAACTCAGGGTCATTTCTGAGGTCGAGCTACTAGGTTTCAAAATTGTTAAACTTTATCGGCGGGGGACCTAAATAGGAGCGATGTGGGCAGTTAAATTGACAGACGATTGATAAATACAAACAGCTCCAGCGGATTAACAGCAGGGTTTCTGCCGAACAGTGAGCCCATTACCCTTTGGCTTCCGAAATCTGTACGATGGACATCGATTGTATCATGCGACTTTACAAGTTAAATAGTACAATTGTACCTTCACTTCATATTTAATGCAACTTCCCCTTTGTACATCTGCGCTTCCTCGTTTTGTTCGCAACATTCATACTTGACTTTTAAATTCGAAGGAATCACAAATGACCAGTCATTCTGCTCAATATATTTTGAAACCTCACAGTGTTATCCTGATTCCGATCCCGTTCTTATAAAGGGAAGATTCGGGAGTTTTACCTGTTTCGTGAAAGCCCCAAGGATGGCACAGCGAAATCCAGCTGATAGGAATAGCACTAGGTATTTATTTTCTCCATAGCCAAGACTTTTTTTTCCTATCGGAATGAAAGAGCAAAACACAGTACAGGACACTCCAAAAACGCCTCCGTTGAATGTTAATCCAACGCTTTTTTCTCCGATTAACTGTTCTTTCAGTGTGTCACCGCAAAATTTTGGCAAAATCTTAGTTGCCTACGTTTCCTGGCCGTGTTCCTTGACTGAACAACTAGCTCTCCATGGAGAAACTTGTGCAACCTCAATAAGTTCCCTTCCGATTGTTACAGTTGAAAACAAACAGTCATGAATGATCACTGGTCAGACCACCCTTTGCGTCTCGTGGCTCTCCACCTCGAATTATTCAGCTCCGTTCCTGAATGTACCTTTTACGGGAGGTCACAGCTCAAGAATCAGTGAGGTTAGCTTTACGCTGCTCATACGTCAATGTAAATAACTGAAAATCGGAGTTGGAATATCCATTGATAGTTCCGCCTGTTTAAGGTTTATTTGAATTAATCGAACGTCCACGAGACGTCACAGATTTCCCTAACTAATATTCTTAATGAAAAGCAATTGCATCTGAGCGAAAAACACAAAAATTAGAGGCTTAAAAAAACTGCAGATCGTAATCCAACTGTCAGTGGGCAATTCTTCTCTCCATAACAAAGAGGCAATATATTTCATAAGCCTAAAAGAATGGTAAATTGATGCTAGCCTAACCGGCCACGCCTTTAGTAGAACCTACAGAATCAAGTTTATTGCCATATACACACAAACATGTGTGCACAGGTTCAATGGAAAATACTTGCAGCAGCATCATTGGCACGCGGTATTGTATAAACATTCGCAAAGAGCATAAAATTAAATATAAATTAAACACAAACACGAGAAAGTCTGCAGATGCTGGAAATCCAGAGCAACATACACATAACGCTGGAGGAACTCAGCAGGTATTGCGCCATCGAAGGAACAGAATAAATAGTCGACGTTATGGACGGAGACCTTTTTCAGGACTAAGAAAGAAGGGGGAAGATGCCAAATTTAAAAGGTGGGAGGGGAACGAGGCCGGCTGGAAGGTGATAAGTGAAGCCAGGTGCATGAAAATGCTCAAGGACTGGAGAATGAAGGAGCTGATAGGAGATGAGAATGGACCATAGGAGAAAGGGAAATAGGAGGGGACCCAGGGCGAAGTAATAGGCAGGTGAGAAGTAAAAGATCAGCGTGTGGAAAAGATGAATTACAGGTTGGTTCCTTTCGGGCGTATCAATACATGGCCTCCTCTTGTGACCGGGTAAGACCACCCTCAGGGTCGAGGAGAAACAGCTCATATTCCGACTGAGTACCTGCAATCTGATGGCATGAATATCAATTTCTCGTTTCGGTAAACAAATCCCCACCATCCCCATTCCACTGTTCTGTACTCTGACCGTTCACTTCTTCTCACCTGCCTATAACTTCACTGTCTCCCCTCCTCCTTCCTTTTTTTCCCTATGGTCCACTATCCTCTCGTATCAGATTCTTTCTTCTCCAGCCCTTGACCTTTCCTACTCACCTGGCTTCACCCATCATTTTCCACCTAACATATATTCACTTCCCCCACTACCCCACCCCCCCCCCCGCCCCACCACCACGAACTTTTTAATTCTAGCAAGTTCCCCCTTTCTTTTCAGCGCTGACGAACCGACTTGGCCCGAAACTTCGTTTTTTATTTTTTCCATAGATGGTGCTTGACGTTCTGAGTTTGTTCAGCGTGTGTGTTGCTTTAATAGTTGCATTTGGTTGATAAATCTGTTTTGAGATTATTTTGACAGCAAGACTTGGCAGCAATATTACTGAACATCAATATGCAACCCTGCGAGCTTTCGAACTACAACACCAAAGCATGATCAAGAACAAGCGAAAATCTGCAAATGCTGGGAATCAAAGTAACTGGTGATACCAGGTTCGGGCCAGTTCCTTGACAATATCGCTGTGTTCAACTTCTGTAACAAGGTTCGGAGGACAAGTAATGAAATCTGAAACAAAAGCTGCATGAACCCAAGAAATTCGATTCAAAATCTTTAGCATTAATTATGCATCACCACTGTGACATCACAATTACCCTGAAGTCATATACAAGTTTCGATTTCCAATCAAAGTTCGAAGTACATTTATTATCAATCTTTTTGTTGGTTGGACACACTTTGTCCTTTTTACAGTACAATGCACTACTATGTACGAAGTAGTGTTAGAGTTTACGGTCAAACCTCAGGAGCACGGGTCGGTATTGAGGTGACGAATCTCGACGACACTGGAAGCCAAATATTGAAGAAATTGCGGGTTTCGATTTTGCAACAGAGGAACAGAGTTCTGCAAAAGTTTCGACCATCTTTTTAGGGCGAAGATGAAAATATATATACCATACTACCGTCGGATTATTCTGAATTGATACAGGAATTCTTGGGGCCGAAGTCCATACCGCAGTTGCACCGCATTTAGATAGAGTCGTAAAGCATGCTTGCCTCCTCGTTAGGGGTCTTGAGTGTAAGAGTCAGGAAGACGAGATGCAGATGTATAAAATTTTGGTTACAATATTTTCTGTAGGTCTGTGGCTCCGTTATAGAAATAATGTGAAGGATCTGTTGGGGATGAAAAAGGGGGGTTATAAGGATTCTGCATGGATCAGAGGACATTCGTTATAAGGAGTTGCTGCATAAATGTGCAGTGTTTTCTCTGGAGCATAGTAGGCTAAGGAGCGACCGATAGCTTACAAGTTCGGAAGAGGCATGACAGCCAGAATCAATGTCCCTGGGGAGAAATGACCAACACAAGAGAGAATGACTTTAAAGCGAGGGGTGGGGTTGGGCAATGTACAGGGCTATTTATTTTTTAGGTAGTGTATGGTAGGTTTCTGAAACGCACTGCCGGGGTAGTGATGGAGACATGATAGTAGCCTTCAAAAGGCTTTTAGAAAGGCACACGCATATGCAGTGAGCGGAATGTTATGAATCATATTCCCGTACTGTAACATCCTATGTTCGACGTTCGTGGGACACTGAGACAAAATGATTTTCCGCCATTGGATACTGTAAAAGCATTTCGTGGTAAACCTGGATTAGTTCATGGTATTCCACGATTTGATGCAAAAATTGAGGCAGTGCGAAATCGGTTTTGTGTGGGAAGAACATTATAGTTAAGAGAATAACTCAAGGTCGAATTATCTGGACTAAATTGTTCATACTGGATTATTCGCAGGCCATTTATGATGGGATGTGGCAGGACAGGAAAGTATCGATTGCTCTTTGAGTTTAAGTCATTCAGTATATGGTTCTGGTCACCACGCTGCAGGAAGGATCAGGTAGTACAAGAGAGCAGAAGAGATTCAGCGGGATGTTACCTGAAATTGAGGACTCCAGTCACAAGCAGAGATTGGATAGGGCACGATTGTTCCCCATGTGACGCCGGAGGCATGGGCATACCCCTGAAGTTATGAGAGGAAGGAAGGGCGGTTTTTCCAAAGGCAATCAGGTAGAGAATTAGAAAACACAGGATCAAGGTGAGAGAGAGGAAATTTTAATGAGATCTGAAGGGTAACGGTTCTCACACAGAGAGTGATGGTTATCTGGAACAAGCTGCTAGAGGTGGTAGTAGAAGTGGACACAACAACACCGTTTAAAAGACAATTGCACAGATGCCAATATAGGAAGAGAGGAAATCCAGCCTCACACAGGGAAGTATGATTGTTGTTAAGGAACAGGTGGACCTTTAGTAGCCGTTTCTGTGTTGTAGATGGTAAGATTTGTTTTTTCCCAATCTTATCTTTTTCTATTAGTGCAGGGGGCTTTGGATAGAGGTAGTACCTTTGATGTCTGGCAGCTGCACTCTACCTAGTTGGATGGACGGGCATCACTGGTCCTCATCCATCTCCTAAATCTCTCGCGTTGCCTCCAAGTGGCACACAGAACATTAGAATGAAAGTCAACTTGGAAACACAGAAGGACCACTCCATCGCCAAATCCTTCAAAGCAACAGCTGGCAGAAAATTTGCACCACAGCTGACACTTGATGAAGATGTTCAAATGTTGACAGCTATGTTCAGTGAAGTGAGGACAGAAACAGCGAATGCGATACTTGGAAAACACGGCCAGAAAACCCAACCCTAGGTAATAGAGAAGATCCTGGAAGTGTGTGACACTAGAAGAGAACCTAAAGAAATTTAAGAACACAACAACCGGAGCAGTGACATGCAGAGAGGTAAGCACGATCAGGAAAAAACATGATTAAAGCCAAGGAAGAATGTATTGAGAGACAGTGTACAGAGTTAGAAGATAGGCTGAACAAAAACAACAGGCGAGCATTTCAAATTGTGAGGGACCTGACGAAACAAAGACAGACACGAGTCTGCAACTCCAAATCAAAGAAGGAAACTGTCTCACAGAAGATGAATGCATTCTCATCAGATGGACTGAGTATTGTTCAGACCTATACAACAATGAGATCCAATAAGACTCCAGCATACTCACAAGCCAAGACTTGTCAAACGACGATGACTTCCAATTCTGTGGGAAGAAGCAGAAGCAGCCATAGTATCGCTGAAGAATGGGAGAGCTGCAGGAAGAAACAACATCCCAGCCAAGCTGATAAAACACAGAGGAGAGGCAGTGATGTTCTTCACCAATATCTGCTACAAAATATGGCAGACCGAGAAATGGCCAACACTCTGGACAAAATCACACATCATCACTCTTCCCAAGAAAGGCCACTTACAGCAGTGTCAGAATTATAGAACTGTAAGTCTTACCGGCCATGTAAGTGAAGTGATGTTGAAAGTCATCTTAAACAAACTGAAACCACAGGCAAAATCGCCAAGAACAGGCTGGAATCAGAACTGGAAGTAGTACAACCAAGCAGATATTCAACCTCCAAGTACTGATCGAGAAATACAAACAACATCATCAGGATATCTGCTTTGTATTCATAGACTTCAAGAAGGTATCCAATAGGGTGCAGCATAATGCGCTCTGAGCCACAATGAAGTGGTACAACATGGGCCAGAAGCTGATCGAAACCATCAAGCAGCTCTACACCAAAGGTAGCAGTGCGGTATTTGTCCAAGGAACAGTAGGAGAGTGGCTCCACACATCAGTTGAAGTCCGACAAGGCTGTCTCCTTTCACCCACGCTGTTCACCTTTTTCCTGCAGCAAATAATGACAGATGCCCTTGAAGACCACATCAGTACAGTCAGCATCGCAAGACAGAACAAAACCAACCTCAGGTTCACCAATGATATTGATGGATTGGCAGGGAGTAAGGGTGAATTGGCCTGCTTTGTGAAGCATCTGGATAGTACATCCACTAGATATGGCATGGAGATCAGCATAGAGAACACCAAGCTGATGAGGAACAGTGAGAAGCCAATCACAACAAAAATCACAGCGAGTGGACAAGAACTAGAGATTGTCAAACAGTCCAAGTATCTTGGCGCCATCACCACCCAAGAAGAATCAAAGCCTGAAGTCCTTCCAAGAACAGACCAAACAACAGCAATGTTGGCTAAACTAAAACCACTTTTGAGAGACAATAACATCGCTCTCGGAAACTATTTCATGCACTTGTGCTCTCTACCTTCTTGTATGCATGTGAATTGTGAACTTTGATAGCAGAACTGCAAAAGAAGATCCAGGCATTAGCAATGAGATGCTTCAGAAGGCTCCTTGGCATCCCCTATACAGACAGACCATGTCTCAAAAGATGAAGTTCGAAGAGCCATTACCCAGCACATGAGAGATTACGAAGACCTACTGCCCACAGTAAACAAGAGTAAACTGAGATGGTATGGCCACATAACAAGATCAGGTGGACTCTCAAAGCCCATTCTTCAGGGGTGCAGGGGAAAAGAAAAAGGGGCAGAAAGAGGAAATGTCCGGACAACATTACGGCGTGGACCGGAGAGAGCTTTGTCGAAACCCAGGCACTCGCCCATAACTATGAGAGATGGAGATACTGATGCAGCGCTCATCTGTACAGCGCCCAACAGCACAAGCAGATTCAGGATCCATAACCGTAACCATTTTCTTGAAATCGACGACATCTCGGAATGTAAAGTTGTTCCCTTGCCCTCTCGTCCACAACAGAGGAAAGAGCTACATTCTGGATGCATCCTATCTTTGAAAGCTCCTGAACTTGTCAGTGTGTTGAAGGCCGAAAGTCTAAGTTTTCTTTGGAACTATGCACCGTCTGTCAGCTCACTTCGGGCTTCTGCACTCGGCTGCTCTGTAAAAAACTGTAGATACTGAAAGTTGGGTCCACATAATCCATTCATAGGGCATTGTCACATATTGTCGTGATTTCACAGACAAATTTGAAGCATAACATTGATGGACCAATGAGCCAAAGACCCATTTTCGTCACTCCACAACTTTACAGGGATGAGTGTGGAACAAAGAGCCCGTGTTTTATTCTACTCATAATGCAACTCTGGTCGGGCCGGTGGGGTGGAAACGAGTAGAGTTTATGACTGAACATGTTGTCAAGTAAAATGCATGTTTCTATCTTTTAATAGAGATCTGAGCGTGTGGGACATTGGAGTTGTGCTTCTTCTCTGATTCGGTGCATGTCTGTGAGATGTGTGGTACATTGAACGAATGGGGTTTTGCGGAGAAGGGCGAAAATGAGATGAGTTGGGCTGTGGTAGATGGCAATGGGGTATTAAAGACAGACAGTATTCACCTGGGGAATGATGCGGAGGAATACATGCTGCGCTGTGGATGAAAATTAGTACAGACTTTCGAAATGCAGTCGCCTCTTTTCGACATGGATAACATAATTCAATTTCCGGTCATGCCTGTAGTTTCCGCATGCCGACTGTGATTCACGACTTTTCCGTCGGTTTCCTACTTCGCTATGCAGCCAGTAAACACTGGAAACATTCTTGAGATTATCAGTAACAGACACATTTCCTTCAACTTGTTTTGGCATTTTTACCAAATCTTCTCAGCATTGAAAAGGAAACAATGAATAATTCGCTGCAGTTCCCTGACATGTAACGATATAAGTGTTTGTTATTTCTTTTTTTTTCCAAAAGAAAGGAAATGTCAGAAACGGTTCAGCAGCTCGAACTGAGAAGTGCAGACAATATCAATGAATTCATTATATGTCCCGTCTCCATTTCAAATCTCAGAGGAATATAATTCTGGAAGATTAAATAAACTACTGTTTCCGGAGACCCGATGTGGTGCGGTTCGTGTTTTATCATCAACCGTTCACTCGTAGCTGATGGAAATGCCCTACCATTGATAGATAAGTCCTATGCTGGTTTGACTTTTGAAAATCCATCACTTCACACTTAGCAGTATTGAATCTCATTGGTCTATTTCCCTAATTGATCAAGAATTTGGTACTTGAAGGCACATGATAAATCAGGCCAATTCAGCATGGTTTAGTGAAGGGAAAATCTTACCTCACATATCTGCTGGAGTTCTTTTTGGAAATATCAGGCAAGATAGACTGAAAAGAGTTGGTGGATGCTGTTTACTTGGATTTTCTGAAGGTCTTTGACAAGACGCTGTAGATGAAGCTGCTAAACAAAATTATAGGACACGGTCCTACAGGAATAATACTAGCATTGATAGATTGGGTGACTGACAGAAGGCAAAATAAAGGAGGCCTTTTCTGGTTTTCTGCAAGAGGCTAGCAATGTTCCACAGGGGTAGGTGTTGGGACCGCTTCTTTTCAGGATATATGTCGATGATTTGGATGATGGAATTAATGCCATAGTAGGTGGAGGGCAGGTAGTGTTTCCTATCGTGAGGGACGCTAGGACCAGTGGGCTGAGACTCAGAATACTAAGACATCCCTTTACACCAGCTTAATTTCTGAGAAACAACCTTCAGCTGCCACTCTGCTTCCTACCTCCCAGCCAGTTTTGAATCCGTCTAACTGCCTTTGCCTGGATTCCTGGCCTTCCAGACCAGCCTACCATGTGGGATATAATCAAAGGTCCAGCTCGATCCTCAACTACCATTTTGTTCACCTCTTCAAAAACTCTAGAATATTCATCAAGCATGGCTTCCCACAAATAAAGCCACACTAGCTCCTCCAGTTCCTGTCGCTCAGAATTCTCTCGAGTGAATTCCCTGCCAGTGATATCAACCTGAGTGACCTGTAGTTCCCTGGCTTGTCATTGTTCAAAGTTCTTTGATAACATAATCGGTGGGATAAAGGGGTGCAACACACACACACACACACACACACACACACACACACACACACACACTCACTCACTCACATACATAAGGGAAGCTATTATCCTGAAGCACTTATGATTCTATAAAGCTTCGATGTTAAGGTCTGTTGCACTAAATAGATGATTGCTAGAAAGACACAAAGATCTGCAATAATGTATGGACAGGTTTGATAAGTTAGCAAAAAGGCAGCTGGAGTAAACATACAAGAGTTTCTGCAGCTCCTGGAAATTCCATGTAAGATTCTGGAGGAACTCTGCAAGTCAGGCAATACTGTATATATGGAGGCAATATACAGTCGATGTTTGAGGCTGAGACCCTTCATCAGTACTGGAAGGAAGGAAGAACAAGCTAAAATAAGAAAGTGGGGAGAGGAAAGGAGTACAGGCATGTGAAGACAGATGAGGAGGAAGATAATTTAGTGAGGGAGTTAGAATGAAGTGAAAGGCATGGAGGTGACTATTGGAAAGTATAGTCATGACAATGTAAAGCTGTTGGTTTAGGAAAAATGTTTGGACAGCATACTATATGAACGACATTAAATGACAATAACCAATCATGTTTCATGAAGGGGCTTCCAGAAAACAGCTAATAGAACTGATAGCTCACAGCTCTACCAACTCAGAACCTTGCATGGACATGCATAGGCCAGCTTGGGGCTTTCTGGGTCACACCAAATCCCTCCCACTGTTCAACAAATTCATATGCCATTGATCTTTCCTGAGTTGATTGCATGATAAGCTACTCTACATCACATATTAATGTTTTCTGACTGCAGATTGCCTGTGAAAATTAAAAACATCGTAATCCAAGCCTGAATCTAATTTGAAAATCAAGACTCGCGTGAAGCATTTTATTTGAATTGATGTATCGAGAAAGCACACTGGGATTTCCAAAGGTGCTCTTTAGAACATAGAACATAGAATAGTACAGCACAGTATGGGCGCTTCGGCACACAATGTTGTGCCAACCCTTAAACCCTGCCTCCCATATAACCCCCACCTTAAATTCCTCCATATACCTGTCCAGCTCTTAATTTTCACTAGTGTATCTGCCTCCACCACTAACTCAGGCAGTGCATTCCACACACGAACCACTCCCTGAGTAAAAAAAAGCTTCCTCTAATATCCCCCTTGAACTTCCCATCCCTTACCTTAAAGCCATGTCCTCTTGTATTGAGCAGTGTTGCCCTGGGGAAGAGGTGCTGGCTGTCCACTCTATCCATTCCTCTTAATATCTTCTATACCTCTATCATGTCTCCTCTCATCCTCCTTCTTTCCAAAGAGTAAAGCCCTAGCTCCCTTAATCTCTGATCATAATGCATTTTCTCTCAACCAGGCAACATCCTGCTAAATCTCCTCTGTACCCTTTCCAATGCTTCCACCTCCTTCCTATCATGAGGTGACCAGAAATGGACACAGTACTCCAAGTGGGGCCTAACCAGAGTTTTATAGAGCTGGAACATTACCTCGTGACTCTTAAGCTCTATCCCTCGACTTATGAAAGCTAACACCCCATAAGCTTTCTTAACTACCCTATCCACCTGTGAGGCAACTTTCGGGGATCTGTGGACATGTACCCCGAGATCCCTCTGCTCCGCCACATTACCAAGTATCCTGCCAATCACTTTCTACTCTGCCGTGGAGTTTGTCCTTCCAAAGTGTACAACCTCACAGTTCTCCGGGTTGAACTCCATCTGCCAATTCTCAGCCCATTTCTGCAGCCTATCATTGTCTCTCTGCAATTTTTGACAATCCTCCACACTATCCACAACACCACCAACCTTTCTGTCGTCTGCACACTTGCCAACCCACCCTTCTGCCCCAACATCCAGTCGTTAATAAAAATCACGAGAAGTGGAGGTCCCAGTATTGATCCTTGTGGGACACCACTAGTCACAACCCTCCAATCCGAATGTACTCCCTCCACCACGACCCTCTGCTTTCTGCAGGCAAGCCAATTCTGAATCCACCTGGCCAAACTTCCCTGGATCCCATGCCTTCTAACTTTCTGAATAAGCCTACTGTGTGGAACCTTGTCAAATGCCTTACTAAAATCCATATAGATCACATCCACTGCACTACCCTCATCTATATGCCTGGTCACCTCCTCAAAGAACTCTATCAGGCTTGTTAGACATGATCTGCCCTTCACAAAGCCATGCTGACAGTCCCTGATCAGACCATGATTCTCTAAATGCCTATAGATCCTATCTCTAAGAATCTTTTCCAACAGCTTTCCCACCACAGACGTAAGGCCCACTGGTCTATAATTACCCGGACTATCCTTACTACCTTTTTTGAACAAGGAAACAACATTCGCCTCCCTCCAACCCTCCGGTACCATTCCTGTGGACGACGAGGACATAAAGATGGCTCAGCAATCTCTTCTGTCGCCCCGTGGAGCAGCCTGGGGAATATTCCGTCAGGCCTCGGGGACTTATCCATCCTAATGTATTTTAACAACACCAACACCTCCTCTCCCTAATGTCAACAAGCTCCAGAACATCAAACTCACTCATATTGTCCTCACCATCATCAAGCTCCCTCTCATTGGTGAATACCGAAGAGAAGTATTCATCCAGGACCTCGCTCACTTCCACAGCCTCCAGCCACATCTTCCCACCTTTATCTCTAATGTCCTACCTTCACTCCTGTCATGCTTTTGTTCTTCACATATTTGAAGAATGCCTTGGGGTTTCCCTTTACGCTATTCGCCAAGGCCTTCTCATGCCCCCTTCTTGCGCTCTTCAGCCCCTTCTTAAGCTCTTTTCTTGCTGGCCTATATTCCTTAATAGATCCATCTGATCCTTGCTTCCTAAACCTCATGTATGCTGCCTTCTTCCTCCTGATTAGATTTTCCACCTCACTTGTCACCCATGGTTCCTTCACCCTACCATTCTTTATCTTCCTCACCGGGACAAATTTATCCCTTACATCCCGCAAGAGATCTCTAAACATCGACCACATGTCCATAGTATATTTCCCTACAAAAATATCATCCCGATTCACACCTGCAAGTTCCAGCCTAATAGCCTCATAATTTGCCCTTCCCCAATTAAAGAAAAAAAATCCTGTCCTCTCTGATTCTGTCCTTTTCCATGATAATGCTAGAGGCCAGGGAGCAGTGGTCACTGTCCCCCAAATGCTCACCCACTGAGAGTTCTGTGACCTGACCTGGTTTGTTACCTAATACTAAATCTAGTATGGCATTCCCGCAGCCGGCCTGTCAACGTCCTGGACACACTTAACAAACTCTGCTCTGTCTAAACCATTGGAACTCATCAGGTGCCAATCAATATTAGGGAAGTTAAAGTCATGTTAACAACCCTGCTATTTCTGCACCTTCCCAAAATCTGCCTCCCAATCTGCTCCTCGGTATCTCTGCTGCTACCAGGGGGCCTATAGAATACCCCCAGTAGAGTAACTACTCCCTTCCTGTTCCTGACTACCACCCATACTGACTCAAAGTAGGATCCTGCTACATTACCCACCCTTTCTGTAGCTGTAATAGTATCCCTGACCATTAATGCCACCCCTCCACCCCTTTCCCCCTGTCTCTATCCCTTTTAAAGCACCGAAATCCAGGAATATTGGCAATCCATTCCTGCCCCGCTGCCAGCCAAGTCTCTGTAATGGCCACTACATTAGCTCATAACCTTTGTTCCTGATGCTTTTTGCATTGAAGTGCACGTACCATAGCTCTTCTGCCTTACTAATTTTACACTCTTTATTCTGCTTCTCTTTCCTCAAAGCCTCTTTATATGTTAGATTTGGCTTTACTCCATGCACGTCTTCCACTGCTCTATTGCTCCAGGTCGAATCCCCCTCACAAATTAGTTTAAACCCTCCCGAACCATGCTAGCAAACCTACCTGCGAGGATATTGCTCCCCCTCGAGTGCAAGTGCAACCCATCCAATCTGTACAGGTCCCACCTTCCCCAGAAGAGATCCCAATGATCCAAACATCTAAAACCCTGCCCCCTGCACCAACTGCTCAGCTACACATTCATCTGCCATCTCCACCAATTCTTACCATCACTATCACGTAGCACTTGCAGCAATCCTGAGAATGCGACCCTTGAGGTCCCGTTCTTCAGCCTTCTGCCTAGTTCCCAAACTCATACTTCAGGACCTCATCCCTCTTCCTGCCTATGTCATTGGTGCCAATATGTATCACGACTTCTGGTTGCTTTCCCTCTCGTACCAGGATGTCATGCACCTGGTCAGAGACATCCCGGACCCTGGTACCCAGGAGGCAACAAACCATGCGGGTGTCTTTCTCACGTCCACAAAATCTCCTGCCTGCTGCCCTGACTATAGAGTCTCCAATGACGACAGCTCTCCTCTTCTCCGTCCCATCCTTCTGCACCACAGGGTCAGACTCAGTGCCAGAGGCCCTGCCACCGTGGCTCACCCCTAGAGCAGTTCATGATTTCACGGAACAAAACACTTCTTGCTGTCTCTTTCAATCATTCTCACCTTTGGTTATTTTAGCTAATCAGGACAAAAACAGTGGGTTGTTATGGGGTACAGAAATAATCCTTCCTTCAAGGCATGATTTGTGGACAAAGATATGTGAGTTTTATTTACATATAATTATGAAAAAAAAGTTCTTAAAAGTTGAAACTCATGGAACTGAAATGAATCATTTTCATATGGTTTGGAAATTAGTTGATCAGCTGTGTAGCAACTGATAGAGTAGTACTAAATTGATGGGCACAAATTTACAGAATGTGAACTAGAGGACGTGCCAAAGACTCTGCAGAGAGTCAATCCCCCTATAGCGACGGCACCAGCCAATATCCTTGACCGAGTACTCAGGGAGTGAGCACACCTACTCACTGACGACTTCATAAACATCTTCCATACTTCAGTCATCCAGGCTACTGTGCCAGAAGTTAAAATCAGCCACCATCATCCCTGTACCAAAGAATTCTACATCTTCAGAAATAAATGACCACCGGCCGATGACATTGACACCAATCATTCTGAAGTATTTTGAGGGGCTGGACACATATCAAAAACGAGTTTGCCACCTTGAACACTCACTAATACGCTTACCGACAGAACCGTTCTGTGATAGATGCCACAGCATCAGTCATGCTTCTGGGCCTGACACACGTAGAAAACAAAAAATGATGTTTCTCGATTTATTTTAGCAGTTCAACATTATTATTCCAAAGATCTTAGAGTCATAAAAAAGTACAGCACAGATGCAACCCATTTAGTCCATGGCAAAACCATTTAAACTTCCTACTCCCGTGGACCGGCACCAGGACCATAGCCATCCATATCCCTACTATCCTTTGTGACGGGATCCTGAATTACCCCTATGAACTGTGCTTTTGAAAAGAGAGAGAGAGAGAGAGTTATTTAACACCAACATGTTGTTTGTAAAAGAGAGAGAGAGAGACGAAGACTAACTGTTGGACTGTCACTTTAAAGCACTGGAAGTAGCTTTGGATTTCTACTGAGTTGGAGTTGGAGACAGCACTGAGCAGCTCGTAAGTTGCTATGGTGACCGAAGGCGGTGTTATTTAATGGACACTCGCTGTTATGATTTTCGGCAGGTTGTTGACCCTTCTCAAGGACAGTTCGCCTGCTTGTGCATTTCTTCACAGAGAGAGAAAGGAGGCATTATTTGAATGACAATTGATGCTCAACACAGGAGGATAAAGTAGGAGGTCAGACAATAGACCTGAGACACATGTTCTGGACAGTGAATGAGCATTGTTGTGCCCGCAGGAAAAGTGTTTTGGGGGATCGATCGGGTGGATCGATTCATCGCTCTTGCAGTGGAAAGGAGGATAACGGTTGACTGGTGGGGAATTGACCATGTGTCCACCCTCAGCTGGGGAATAGCTCTACCACAGAAAACCGGTCCCCTTTGTTAAAGTCACAGTTGGTGACTTATAAAGGAGTTTGAAGGACAACGAGAAGATTAACGCATCAGCTCACCTGAAGACACAAATCTCTCTCTCTCTCTCTCTCTCTCTCTCTCCCCATCACTACTCAACTCAATACCACGAACTGAACTGAACTTTACTCATCATCGTAAGACTGTATCTTTTTACCCCTAGACTTAAAGAAGCTTGGTTTTTCATACATCTATTTCCACACTTACTGATATACATATTATATATATATATATATATATATATATAAATAATCATTGCTAACCTGTTTGTTGTATCTACATTTATATTACTGTATTGAGTAGCTACTAATAAATATTACTAGTTTATAGCAATACTGGACACTAAAGTGTTTTCTATTTCTGCTGGTTCTTTATTTCCATCACGGGGTTCGTGACAAAATTGGGGCCTGCGTCCGCGATATGAACGAATAGGTTGGGAGGCTTGTTTGATTTGATTGGGAAAATCCCTTTCAATCTGCTTGTGTGGAAATACAGCAGAAATGGACGTTAGTGTTGAGGAGTTTATGTTGGAACCAACCCCGGAAGTGTTGGATGATGCTACGAGGGTTGTGCTGTTGGGAATTGCTTACAAGTTAATACTAAAGGTGACCAGTACAATGATGAAAGCTCAGATGCAGACGATAATACCCCAGCATTATATAGATAAGGGAATGTTTGATGAGGAGGCGTTGGAGTTGTTCATGGAAGGTAATCCTATTGAGGATGAGCTTCAGCTTCGTTAGGAAAAACTAAGAATGGAGCATGAATTAAAATTAAAACAGCTCAAGAGAGAGGCTAGAAAGGCAGCAAAACAGAGAGAAGAGGCAGAAAGACAGAGACATTTCGAGAGGGAGAAATGGTAATGTGAAGATCACGTGGCAGACAAGCAGAGGCGTTTCGAGCTGGAAAAGATAGAGAGGTTGCAGCAAAGAGGTTTAGTGTCGGATCCTGATGATTTTTGCAGCTCGGTCTGGCTTGTTTTGTGTGATGAATTTTAAAGTTCTGAACTTGTTGATGTAAGGGCATACCCAGATGCAGAGGATGCCGCAACCCTACAGGGATTTCATAAGGAAGCAGACGAAGAAATTTTAACCCACGAGGTTGTGTTTATTCCAGGTAAGCGTTCGCCAGGGAATAGCTGGGAGCTTCAGGGTGACCTTGAATTTAAAACTGGGACAAGTGATGACAGCCCAGAAGAGGCAGCTGTTCCGACTGAATGTGTTCAGTTTGTGGAAGTACTTGTGAATTCACAGGATTCAGAACCTTATGTTAAAGCTCAGTTCAAGTCTGAAGTGTCTGACTAGGTTGGAAAGGAATGCAGTTTCTGTGTGTCAGATGATTTTGGTTCTGTGAATAAGGGGTGAACCTTGGTACCAGTGATATGTGAGGATTCTCAGTCACTTGTATTAGGCAGTATTTTAAAAGTTGGTGAAGAGGTGGAAATTAGTGAGGTCAGCATTGCTGAAAATAATGGGAAAAGTGTTGTTCCTGGACTTTTGGATAAAGTGCTGGAAAAGGTTGAATTGATTGCACGACCTTTGACCCAGCTTGCGGGACAAAGGCCTGCTGAGAAAGGATGTGCTACTCTGTGGAATTTTGTTTGGACATTTGGAAGTAAGCACCTGCAAGGTCATGCTGTTATTCAGTGTAATGTTATGGAGATAAGTCGGAGAGAAAATCAGAGGAATTTGATGAATGGATTGTTTGTTCTCTTCCTTAACGTAAACATGATTCTCATAAGCCTGATGATGGTACTGAGTTTCGTAAACAATGGAGGCATGTTGACACCTCTTCAAGGTAAGGTTGATATAGCTGTTCAGCTGATGAGTAAGCAGCCTGTTGAGTCCTATGATTTTAAACCAGAGGTTTAAATTTTAATGATGTGTCACAGTCTTTTCTACCTTCCAGATTTCAGCAGCACTTAGAGGGTGGTAAGGCTGTGAGGAATAAGGTGCATGAGAAAGGTTTGTTCTTATTGAGGAAGGAATTTATAGAGGAACAGATGCGAGATTCTGGAATGGTGGCTTTAAAAGAGATAGCTCTCTCAGGAAAGGAGGTTCAGAGAGAGACAGGGGGATACTACCTTAAAGATGGGGTGTTGATAAGGAGGTGGAGATCAGCCACAGCTCCTGCAAGTCATGTGGTAGTTCTGAATGTTTACATGGCTGTAATTTTAAACATGGCTCACAGTATGTCTCTAGGTGGACCTCATGGAGTGAGAAAGACAGTGAACAGGATTATGAAGGAATTTTACTGGCCTAGTTTAAGGAAGGATGTTGTGATTTTTTTTTTAAAACAGGATTTTCCATACCTGTCAAGTTAAGGGGAAATCTTATCAGGCTGTTCAGGTAACACTACTTAAACCGATATCTGCTTTTAGTGAACTTTTCCCTAGGGTCATAGTGGATTGTGTAGGCCCATTGCAAAAGACTGCAGATGGTTATCAGTATGTGCTAACAAATGCGTTTGCTGTGTCTAGGTCCCATGAAGCAGTGTCTTTTGAAAACATTGAGGCCAAGACTGTGGTAACAACATTCAGTAAGTTTTTCACACTGGTATGTCTGCTCAAAGAAATTCAGTTTGACCAGGGCCGTACCTTTACTTCGAGAACATTTTGGGGGATAGTTAGAGAAGTGGAGGTGAAGCACATTGTGTTATCTACATATCACACAAAGTCCAAGGGAGCCTTAGAACAGCTCAACTCAACTCTAAAGACCATGATTAATGCACATTGTGTGAGGAATGGGGAAAAAATGGGATGAGGGGGATTCCTCTCTCTTATTTATTGTTGGAGATTTGATTCCAAAGGCATTGAAGGGTAGTTTGTTGGAATGTGTATTCAGTTACAGGGCAAAAGGAACTTTGACCCTACTCAGAGAAATATGGTCTGATCTAGAAATATGTGTCAGTGTGCTTAATTATGTTTTCAATCTTTGGAAGAGATTTAGTAAACTTTGTGTCCTTGCAAAGGAAAGTTTACAAGCTGGTCGAGTCAAAATAAGACACTTGTTTGCTAGCATTGCAGCTGGGAGAATTGTTATGGAACAAAATGGAGTAATGGAATCTGATAATGGAGTGGAAAAACATGTTTACCCACTAAATCTAGTCTCACTAAAATGTCAGGATTCCATTGTTTTGGAAAATATTACTGATAAGGTCCATGAGTTGGACACAAAACTGCAGAAACAAGTAAAAGGACTAATTGGCATTTTGAAATGGTGTGCAGGTGCAGTGCATCACGTCATTATAAATTCAGCCCAGCCTATGAAACGGTATCTTCATAGGGAGAACTTTGAGAAAAGTAAAATGGTTGAAGAAGAAATTGAAAACAGGAAAGAACAAGGAAAGAGACTGTATTGGTAGAGTGGGGAAGGCTAAATACCTTATAAACATCGACTTGGTAAGAGGATACCGGGTTGTTCCTTTAACAGAGAGGGCTAAAGAGATATCACCATTTGTGACACCGTCTAGACTATATGAATACAATGTTTTACACTTTGGGATGAAGAATGCACCAGAGACATTTCAAAGAATGATCAGTTCTGTGATTGGAGGGTAAGAAAGCACAGGGGTTTATATCAATGACTTAGTGGTCTGGAATAACACGTGGGAAGAGCTTATTGCAGCAGTACAAAAACTGTTTGACAGACTTTCTAAGGCCAATCTTACTGTGAACTTCACTAAAAGTGAGTTTGGCCATGCCACAGTTACATATTTGGGTTGTGTGGTGGGCCAAAGCCAACTGGCTCCTGTACAGGCCAAGGTTCAAGCTATTGCTGAAGTTCCTGTATGACTAGCAAAGAAGCTTTGAGAAAGTTTTAGGAATGGTTGGGTATTATTGTAAGCTAGGTAAGAACTTTGCTGACATCGCTCTCCTCCTAATAAAACTCCTAGGGAAGAGTGAAAGATTTGAATGGAATGAACTTTGTCGGGAGGCATTTGAACATCTGAAAACTATCCTGTGTTATCATCCTGTGTTGAAAGCACCTGATTTTTCAAAGCCATTTTCTATAGCAACAGAGGCTAGTGATGAAACTGCTGAGGCAGAACTGTTAGAGGAAGGAGTGAATGACATTGAACATCCAGTAGCTTATTTCTCAGAAAACATTAATGTACACCAGAAAAATTTTTGGCTAAAATGAAGGATAAGAATAGACGGTTGTTAAATTGGAGTCTGATATTGCAAGAATATGACTTAAAAAGGAAACATGTGAAAGGTACTGACAATATTATAGCTGATTAGTTATCCAGATATTAAGTTGGAAATTGTACACATTTTTTCACTGTCATTTGATGATTTTACTTGTCTTGCTTTAAACTTTGAAATTTACATTTAGACAAAAATATCGTCCTCATCTATCTTTTTTTTTTCTCTGAGGAAAGGGAGTGTGACGGGATCCTGAATTACCCCTATGAACTGTGCTTTTGAAAAGAGAGAGACAGTTATTCAACACCGACATGTTGTTTGTAAAAGAGAGAGAGAGACGAAGACTAACTGTTGGACTGTCACTTTAAGGCACTGGAAGTAACTTTGGATTTCTACTGAGTTGGAGTTGGAGACAGCACCAAGCAGCTCGTAAGTTGCTATGGTGACCAACGGCGGTGTTATTTAATGGACACTCGATGTTATGATTTTCGGCAGGTTGTTGACACTTACAAGGACAGTTCGCCTGCTTGTGCATTTCTTCACAGAGAGATGAAGGAGGAGTTATTTGAATGACAGTTGATGCTCAGCACGGGAAGATAAAATAGGAGGTCAGATGATAGACCTGAGACACATGTTCTGGACACTGAATGAGCATTGTTGTGCCCGCAGGAAAAGTGGGTTTTGGAGGATTGATCAGTCGAATTGATCCATCGCTCTTGCAGTGGAAAGGAGGCAAAGGGTTGACTGGTGGGGAGTTGTCCATGTGTCCACCCTCGCCTGGGTGATAAATCCACCACAGAAAACTGGTATATATATATATATATATAAAATCATTGCTAATCTGTTTGATTTATCTGTATTTATATTACTGTATTGCATAGTTAGTAATAAATATCATTTGTTTATAGCAATACTGGACTCCAAAGTGTTTTCTATTTCTGCTGGTTCTTTATTCCCGTCATGGGGTTCATGACAAAATGTACCTATCCAAACTTCTCTTAAACATCGAAATCAAGCTCGCATGCACCACTTGTGCTGGCATTTCATACCACGCTCTCACAATTCTCTGAGTGAAGAGGTTTCCTCTGATGTTCTCTTAAACTTCTCGCCTTTCACATGTAATCCCATGACTTCTGGTTTTAGTCCCACCCAAACTCCAAGGAAAAAGCCTGTTTGAATTTACCCTATCTATAGCCTTCATAATATTTATACCTCTATCAATTATCCATCAATCTTCTATGTTGTAAAGAATACAGTTCTAACTGATCAATCTTTCTTTGTAACTCAGGTCCTCCAGAACCGGCAATATTCTTGTAAATTTTCTCTGCACTCCTTCAACCTTGTTTATATCTTTCATGCAGGTGGATGACCAAACTGCAACAATACAACAAATTAGTCTTCACCAACATCTTACACAACTTCAACCTAACATCTCATCTCCTGAACTCAATACATTGATTTATGAAGGCCAAAGTACCAAAAGCTTTCTTTCCAACTCTATCTACCTGTGATACCACCTTCAACCAATTATCACTATCACACAACTCTCATTGGAACCTCTACACACTGATGAAAGAAACTTTCCTGAACACATTTGATAAACTCTATAGCATCTAATCCTTTTATACTATGGGATTCCCAGTTCATGTACAAAGTTAAAATCATCTACTATAACACCCTTATGTTTCTTATAACAGTCTGTGATCTAAAACTAGAGAGAATGTTCTTGGGAAACTGGAAGGTCTGAAGGTAGATAGGTCACCTGGACCAGATGGTGTACACACCAGAGTCTGAGTGAGGTCACTGAAGAGATCGAAGAGGCATTAGTATTGATCTTTCAAGGAGTACTAGATTCTGGAATGTTTCCAGATGACCACAAAATTGCAAGTGTCACTCCACTCTTCAGGAAATGAGAGAGGCAGAAGAATGGAAACTATAAGCCAGTTAGTCTGACCTCAGTGGTAGGGGAGAAGTTGGCATCAATTATGAAGGCTGAGGTCTTATGGTACTTGGAGGCATATGATAAAATAGACCATAGTCAACATGGATTTCTCAAGGGAAAATCTTGCCTGGCAAATCTGTTGGAATTCTTTGAATAAATAACAAGCACAATAGACAATGGCAAATCGGCTAATGTAGTGTACTTGGATTTTCATAAGGCCTTTGAAAGGTGCCACATATGAAGCTTCTCAACAGGTTATGAGCCCATGATATTACAGTAAATATGCTAACATGAATAAAGCAGTTGCTGAATTGCAAGAAGCAAAGAATGTGAATAAAGAAAGCCTTTTCTGGCTGACAGCTGGTGTCCAGTGTTCCACAGGGTCCGTGTTGGATCCAATTCCTTTTACATTATATTCAATGATTTGGATGATGAAATTGATAGCTTTGCTGCAAAGTTTGCAGACAATATAAAATAGGCTGAGGGGCAGGTAGTTCTGAGGAACTAAGAGAGCTTCAGAGGGACTTGGATAAATTAGGTGAATGGGCAAAGGAGTGGCAGATGTTGAGAAATGTATGGGCATGCACTTTGTAAGAAGAAATTGAAAGGGTTGACTATTTTCTAAATGGGGAGAAAATACAAAAAAACTGAGGTGCAAAGGGACTTGGGAGTCCTTTTGCAGGGTGCCCTAAAGGGTAACTTGTAGGTTGAGTCCGTGGTAAAGAAGGCAACTGCAATGTTAGAATTCATTTCAAGAGGACTAGAATATAAAAGCAACGATGAAATGTTGAGACTTTGTAAACCGCTGTTGAGCAAACTGGAGCATTTTGAGCAGTTTTATACCCCTTATCTTGAAAAGGATGTGCTGAAACACAGAGAGTTCAATGAAGGTTAACAAAAATGATTCCAGAATTGAATGGTTTGTAATATGAAGAGTGTTCGATGGCTCTGGGCCTGTATTCACTGGAATTCAGAAGAGTGAGGGGTGATCTCATTGAAACCTATCAAATAGTGAAAGGCTTTGATTGAGTGGATGTGGAGAGACTGCTTCCTATGGTGGGATAGTCTAAGACCAGAGGACACAGCCTCAAAATGGAGGCTGTCCTTTTAGAACATAGATCAAGAAGAATTTCTTTAGCCAGAGAATCTGTGGAATGCTCTGCGACAGGCAGCTGTAGAGGCCAAGCCTATATGTATATTTAAGCTAAAGACTGATAGATTCTTGATTGGTTAGGGAATGAAGGCATGCTGGAAGAAGGCATGAGAAGAAGGTTGAGAAAAATTGGATCAGACATGATGAAATGACAGAGCAGACACGATGGCCAAATAGCCTAATTTTACTCCTATTATCTTATGGTCTTATTTCTTTAGAAATTTGTTCCTCCAAATTCCAAACATTGTTGGGCGCTCTGTAATATAGCCCCATTAACATGGCTATATCTTTCTTTTTTCTCAGCTCCACCCATATTACCTCACTAGTCAAATTCCCTAGTTTGTCATGACGGAGCACTGCCATGACATTTCCCCTGAAGAGTAACAACACCCCTCCTCCTTTAATCCCTCCAACTCTGTCACAGCTAAAGCAACAGAACTCCAGAATTTTGAGCTGCCAGTCGTGACTCCTCCAACAACCAATTCTCACTAATGAATGCAACATCATAATTTCAGGTGTTAATCCATGCCCTGAGCTCAACCCCTTTCCTACAATACTTCTTGCATTTAAATACATGCATCTCAAGACACATGTCACACCATGATCAGTTTTTGATTCCTAAATTTATCTGATGTCTGGCCAACATCTGCCTCCACAACCTCTTCAACAACCCTTTTGGCCTTCTGGTTTCCATCCCCCTACAACTCTAGTTTAACTACCACCATGCAGAATTAACAAACCTTCCCACTAGGATATTAGTTCCCCATCAGTTCAAGTTCAAACTGTCCGTACTATACTGATCCCACCTTCCTTGGAAGAGAGCCCAATGATCCAAAAATCTTATGCTAACTCCTATACGAACTCTTTCGCCATGTGTTAAACAATATAATCTTTCTAGTTATGGCCTTACCAGCACGTGGCACGAACAGCAATCCTGAGATCAAAACCCTGGAGATCCTGCTCTTTTGCTTAACACCTAACTCCCGATGCAGAACCTCATCACCCGTCCTACCCATGTCATTGGTACTACATGAACCATAACCTCTGGCTGTTCACCCTCCCACTTGAAAATACTGGGGACTCAGTCCGAGATATCACGGACCATGGCACCTGGAAGGCAACATACCACCCAGGAATCTCATTCTTGTCCATAGAACCTCCTGTCCATTCCCCTAACGAATCCCCTAAAACTGCTGTATGCCACTTCTCCCCGCTTCCCTTCTGAGTCACAGAGCAATACTCAGTGCCGGAGATCCTCCACTGTGACATTCCTCTGTCAGATCACACCCATCCCCAACAGTATCCAAAGTGATATATCTGTTTTTGAGGGAGATGGCAACAGGGGTACTCTGCACTGGCTCCTTCACCTCCTTCCCCTTCCCGATCATCACCCAGTTTCCTGTGTCCTGCACCTTGGGTGTAACTACCTCTCTATAAATCATATCTATCACCCCTTCAGCCTCGTGGATGATCTGGAGTTTATCTTGTTCCAGCTGCAACTCCCTGATGTGGATTGTTAGAAGCTGCAGCCCAATGCACTCACACAGTTATTGTTGTCAGGGACAATGGAGGCCTCCCTGCCTTCCCTCATCCTACGAGGAGCATTCAACTACCCTGCCTGGTATTTATATTTCCTAACTGAGCAGATAAAAAGAAGGTAAGAAAAAATGTAACACAGAACTTTCCTTTTCTTTCATTTCTCTGATTGAAGCCTCTCTTCACTGAAGCCTTGAAAAGCAAAAGCCTCATGATCACTACTCTGACTGTCTGCTCAGATGGTGACCCCTGCACTTGCCCCTGCCTTCCTTTAATTTGCTGTTGCTAATCAATCCCAAATACAGATTAGTCGCTGGTCAAAGATCAGTTATGCTGCCGCAATCCACTGCAAGCCTTTTCTCTACTGAGGATCTCAGTGAAATCTCCGCCTCTCAAACTTCTGATGTCTGCATTGGTCACTTGTCAAAGTTCATTACCTTGGTGAACAAACCCCTACCCCTCGGTATAAATACATCACTGTGCAAGTGGGTATTGTATGTCCTAGCCAACAAACCTCAGGTAGTCATGATGCACAACTGATCCTTCCTCCCTATCATCCTCAACACGAGTGCACCCCAAGGCTGTGTGCTGAGTCTATTGCTGTACAATCTGCTCACACCCGAGTGCACGGCTAAACACCCGAGTAATCATGTTGCCGAGTGGTGAAGCTCATCACCAACAATGAGGAGACAGCCCACAGAGAGAAGCTGGAAGAGCTCGAGGACTGGTGCCGGGGATAAAAAAGATAATATTGTTTACTTAAAATAGTTCATTACAGCAGGGAAAATTGTCTACCTCCAGCTTAGAAGTTCTAACTTGGATTTTATGCTGCACGTATTCTTCTCCTGATATATTGCAAAATTCCTCAGCCCCTTTCCCCAGTTGTTGAGAAATTAATATTTGACTCTCCTCATGATTATGAAACCTCTTATGGCTCCTGTTTCTATTCATTCCTCTTATCCCACACACAGCAGCCCCCTCACAGACCCAGCTCTTCCCACTGCACTCTTTGAGAATATCCTGTCATGAGCCGTACACAACCATGCCAGCTTGCAGGCTTCAGTCGCTCTAACTCTCCCGAATATGGATAGCTGCCGCAGCTCTTTAAGGGTTCAGGACCATCCCGCTAATTGCTGATCATGTTTTGGGTGCCAATCATTGAGTAATTAAATAGCATCTCTACTGAGCTTCAGTGCTCAAACATAAGCCCTACTAGTGATACTGCTTTGCACTCAGTTCTCAATCCAGTTTGATACTGTGTCTCGAACCTTGCTTTAGATACTCCAGCATTTGGGTCCAAACCATTCTTGATCAGCACTCTCGTCACATATCCTTGAACTATCTCCTGTTTTCCTGCTACTCTCTTGTAGCAATAGAGTGTGTGTGTGTGTGTGTGTGTGTGTGTGTGTGTGTGTATACACACAAGCAGCTTGGCGATCATTAGGGTCCATTCATTGAAGCCGGATTATTGAAAGTAGAGGCTTGGGGCTGGACTTAGCCTGGAAGAGGATGCCATCATTGATTCCATTACTCTGCAGGTGAAGTTGGGTGATATTCTTGAGGCAGCATTGGCGATGCCTTAAGTGCATGAGGTGCCAGCTCTCAGCAGATTCAGTCTCACAGCAATATCAAGATGGCGTTGGTAACTGGCGACTCTCAACGTCCTCTTCCGAGCAAACTGCAAACTACACTATCCTATACCCGAGAAATCCTTCTAAACCTCCACTCTGCTACATCTAACAAGATCAACAACACCTTGGCGAAACTACTGACCCAGCTGGAGATTACCACGCCAGAATTGCTCCTTAAACTCCAGACCGCACCTGGGCCCGACCAGCGAGGCCTGGTCCGAGGCCCACCACGTTCCCGGAGACCTGTGGCCTGCTACCGTGCCGGAGCGCTAGGAGACGCGGCACATTCCGACCAGCACTTCTCCGGAGCAGACGACGACACAGAAGTGACGGCGGAGACCTCAAGGTGCCCCAGACGCTTCCCCGGAGCAACCACCGTAAAGCCCCGTTGGTGGCCATCCACAGCTGCCGGAAGTGAGGCCTCCACCGCCGACCTTGGAAATCGAGCCCGAGGCTCGACTGGATCGGAGACCTCCGCAAACATGACTCAGCTCACGGACTTGTTTCAGCCAGGAGCCCAGCCCTCCGGGATTATATGTCGGCTTCGGGGCCCGACCCAATCGACAGCCCGGGCCCCCAACATCTGGAAGTGGCAGCAGAGCTCCCCGTCACTCGGCCCGACACGAAGCGGAAGGTCACGGTGTCAAAAGTAGTGTCGTCTTGGGTGGAGGAAACGGATAAGATACTCCGTGACTGCTTTGAATCAGTGGACTGGTTAGTATTCAGGGACTCGGCAGCTAACCTCGATAAGTGTGCCTCAGCTTTCGCGGACTTTATTTGGAAATGTACAGAGGACTGTTTGTCTCGCAAGATGATCTGGGTATTCCCTAACCGGAAACCTTAGATGAATTATGAGGTCAAGTTCCTTTTGAAGGCTAGAGCTGCAGCTTTTAGGTCCGGGGATACCAGTCGCTACACAGAATCCAAGCGTGAACTCTGGAAAGCCATTAAGGGCACCAAGAGGCAATATTGAACCGAGTTGGAAGCCCAGGCTAACCTGAGGGATGCTGGTAGACTATGACAAGGTCTAAATGAGATCACTGGGTGCAAAGAAAAAGCTGGGAATATCAATAACCGTGGCTCTTCTCTTCCTGATGAACTTAATGTATTCCGCGCAAGATACGAACCGCTCCCTCTGGATGAACTGGACCTGGTGGCATCAAAATTCATCGTCACTGGGGAGGTCATTAGAAGGGCCTTCCTGAAGATAAATCCAAGGAAGGCGATAGGCCCAGATGGCGTCCCGGGACGGGTTCTCCAGCCCTGTGCAAGCGAGCTAGCAGGAGTGTTTGCTGACATCTTCAACTGCTATTTGCTTCAGTCTAAGATCCCCTCGTCTTTTAGAAAGGCAATGATAATCCAAGTGCCGAAGAACAGCAAGGTGGGATGCCTGAATGACTATCGACCTGTGGCTCTAACATCAATTGCTATGAAATGCTTCGAGCGGTTCGTTACGGCACACATCAACCACAGCCTAACGGTCAACCTCGACGCTTTGCAATTCGCCTACCAGAGCAACAGATCAACGGCAGATGCCATCTCTCTGGCCCTACATTCCTCCTCAGAACACCTGGAGAATAAAGACGCATTCGTTAGGCTCCTTTTCATTGACTACAGCTCTGCCTTTAATACCATGGTTCCAAATAAACTGATTCCTAAGTTCCGGAACACATCACACAAACCAATCTTCCGCCCTTGGACTCACTTTACACCGCACGCTGTCGGAGAAGTGCTGCCAGGATAATCAAGGACACGACCTACCCAGCTAACACATTTTTTGTCCCTCTTCCCTTCGGGAAAAGGCTCAGGAGCTTGAAGACTCGTACAGCCAGATTTGGGAACAGCTTCTTTCCAACTGTGATAAGACTGCTGAACGGCTCCTGACCCGGATCTGGGCCGTACCCTCCGAATATCCAGACCTGTCTCCCGGTGTTTTCTTTTACGCTACCTTACTTTCCATGTTCTATTTTCTATTTATGATTTATACTTTAAATTTTTAATATTTACTGTCGATTTGTAGTTCAGGGAGCAGGAAGCGCAGAATCAAATATCACTGTGATGATTGTACATTCTAGTATCAATTGTTTGGCGACAATAAAGTATAAAAAGTATGGAAAAACAGGGTCCGCTGCTCTCCTGTAGGCCATGAGCTTCAGTGAAGATTCAAGTCTTGCTTTTTCTCTCCCATTTGTTTCAATGGCCAATGACTGTTAATTCTGAAAGTGATGATTGTTAATGCCTGTCTTTCTCTTCAAGGCAGCTCCAAAGAAATGTGAAGATCACATTTTACAATGATTTTTCATGGAAGTTTATTGTCAGGGGCCTGTTGTTAAGCAGTGGATGTACATTAGCAGAAGATGTCTGTTTTATGGATTGTAAGTATAAGGCCTATTTGTTCTCATACATGCATCATTGAAGAAGTTGGTTACAGCTTGGAGCTTGTCCTCTTAACATGTGTATATTCAAGTTTCATCTGGATGGTGCAGCATGGATACAGTGATTTTTGTTCTGGTGTTGGCTACCAAAGCCCACAGAACACCAATGCAGTTAGTTTTCCCAACTCCTTCCTCATCTTTGTGGAGGCAATGTGACAGAACAGTTTTCTATTTCCTGTGTAATTAGTTCTATCGCATTTGGACAACTGCTGGCAGCCAGGTGGAGTATTAATGCAAGAAGGATCAAGGAGAGTGTTGTGATGATAATGCAGCCTTGCGGAGCAGTTCAGTTTATTGTTGGTTATCACGAGCTCAGTTTGCTTGAATTCACATTGCCATCATACAGCAAACATAGACAAATCAAAGGTTAATCAATATTGTGAGGACGATAGCCTTAAGCTACAGTTGGTTTAGAAAAGGTAGTTTGCGATGCAGTGGAACCAGGGACGCTTATGTCAAAGATAGAATTGTTTTGATGAGCTATTCAAAATTCACCTTCCCGTGTGTAATGACTGCCATTCATTCCATGCTATTCAGTGTGTTTTGGCTCTCAATGGCATGGATCCTTCTGTTTTTGGATTATCGATGTCTTGACAGTGTTGAGGAATCCATACCATGAGACCATAAGACATAGATGCAGAATTAGGCCACTTGCTTGAATGAGACCCCTCTGCCATTCCAGCACCGTGGATTTATTATCCCTGTCAACCTCATCCCTCTGCCTTCTCTCTATTACCTTTGACATCTTGACTAATCAAGGACCTATTCACCCCCACTTCAACCATAAATAATGATTTGGCCTCCACAATTACATGTGGCAATGAATTCCACAGATTCACCACACTTTGGCAAAAGAAATTCCTCATCCTAGCTCTCGAGAGATGCCCTTATTTCTGATTTGTACCCTCTGGTCGGAGATTCCCCTAATACTGGAAACATCCTCTCCACATGAACTCTGTCTAGGCCTCTCATTATTCAGTATAACTTGAGGTTATTAGCCCGCTGTCCTGCTTGTTGTCCAATTGGCCCCTTTTCTTTCAATTTAGATTATATGTTGAACCCCCACCTTGTTCCTTGTGGAGCTTCTATACTTCCTTCAGCTGCAGTGGGATTTCTAATTTCGGAACCCAATGTTCTTGCAGTTAATTTGCTCTTGATCGTTCTCTTTAAACTAAAGAGTCTTGATTCAGGTTCTATTTTAATGCGAGGAGTATCATGAATAAAGCGGATGAGCTTAGAGCGTGGATCAGCACTTGGAGCTATGATGTTGTGCCCATTAAAGAGACGGATGGTGCAGGGGCAGGAATGGCTACTACAAATGCCAGGCTTTAGAGGTTTCAGAAAGGATAGGGAGGGAGGCAAAAGAGGTGAGGGCATGGCACTGTTGATTAGCAAACGTGTCACAGCTGCAGAAAAGGAAGAAGTCATGGAGGAGTTGTCTACAGAGTTTCTGTGGGTGGAAGTTGGGAATAGGGAGGGGTCAATAACTCCACTGGGTGTTTTTTGAATATCTGCACCACCCAATAGTAACAGGGACATCGAGAAGCAGATAGGGAGACAGATTCGGGAAAGGAGTAATAATAGTAGGGTTGCTGTGGTGGGAGGTTTTAATTTCCAAAATATTGATTGGCATCTCCCCAGAGTGAGGGGTTTAGATGGGGTAGGGTTTGTTAGGTGTGTTCAGGAAGGTTTCTTGACACAATATGTAGATAAGCCTACAAGATAAGCCTGTACTGTACTTGATCTGGTATTGGGAAATGGACCTGGTCAGGTGTCAGGTCTCTGAGTGGGAGAACATTTTGAAGATAGTGATTACAATTTTATCTCCTTTGCCATAGCATTGGAGAGGGATAGGAACAGACAAGTTAGGAAAATGTTTAAATTGCAGTAAAGCAAAAGGAAAGGGTAACAGGCAGAAACTTGGAAGCATAAATTGAAAACAGATGTTCTCATGGAAATGAACGGAAGAAAGTTGCAAATATTCAGGGGATATTTGTCTGGGGTTCTGAGTAGGTACGTTCCAATGAGACATGGAAAGAACGGTAGGGTATAAGGTTCATGGTGTCCAAAGGCTTTTGTAAATCTAGTCAAGTAGAAAAGAGCTTACAAAGGGTTCAAAAAACTAGGTAATGATATGAATCTAGAAGATTATAAGGCTAGGAGGAAGGAGCTTAAGAATGAAATTAGGAGAGCCAGAAAGGGACCTTGAGAAGGCCTTGGCGAACAGGATTAAGGAAAACCCCAAGGCATTCTACAAGTATGTGAAGAGCAAGAGGATAAGACGTGAGATAATAGGACCAAACAAGTGGGACAGTGGAAAAGTGTGTATGGAACCGGAGGAAATAGAGGAGGTACTTAATGAATACTTTCTGTCAGTATTCACCACAGAAAAGGATCTTGGTGATTGTAGGGAAAACTTGCAGTGGACTGAATAGCTTGAGAATGAAGATATTAAGAAAGGGGATGTGCTGGAGCTTTTGGAAAGTATCAAGTTATATAAGTCACCGGGACCAGATGGAATGTACCCCAGGCTACTGTGGTAAGCGAGCAAGGAGATTGATGAGCCTTTGGCAATGATCTTTGCATCATCAATGAGGATGGGATAGGTTCCAAAGGATTGGAGGGTTGCGGATATTGTTTCGTTATTCAAGAAAGGGGGTAGGGATAGCCCAGGAAAGTATAGGCCAGTGAGTCTTACTTCAGTGGTTGGTAAGTTGATGGAGAAGATCCTGCAAGACAGGATTTATGAGCATTTGGAGAGGCATAACATGATTAGGAATAGTCAACATGCTTTGTCAAAGGCAGGTCGTTCCTTACGAGCTGATTGAATTTTTTGAGGATGTGACTAAACAGACTTTTGAAGGTAGAGCCATCGATGTAGTGTATGTAGATTTTAGCAAGGCATTTGATAAGGTGCCCCATGCAAGGTTTATTGAGAAAGTAAGAAGGCATGGGATCCAAGGGGACATTGCTTTGTGGATCCAGAACTGGCTTGCCCATAGATGGCAAAGAGTGGTTGTGGACGGGTTATATTCTGCATGGAGGCCAGTGACCAGTGGTGTTCCTCAGGGATCTGTTCTGGAACCCCTACTCTTTGTGATTTTTATAAATGACCTGGATGAGGAAGTGGAGGGATGGGTTAGTAAATTTGCTGATGACATAAACATTGGTGATGTTGTGGATAGTGTGGAGGGCTGCCAGAGCATACAACGGTGCATCGATAGAATGCAAAACTGGGCTGAGAAGTTGCAGATGGATTTCAACCCAGATGAGTGTAATGTGGTTCATTTTGGTAGGTCAAATATGATGGCAGAATATAGCATTGATGGTAAGACTCTTGGCAGTGTGGTGGATCAGAAGGATCTTGGGGTCCAAGTCCATAGGATACTCAAAGGTGCTGCACAGGTTGACTCTGTGGTGAAGAAGGCATACGGCGCATTGGCCTTCATCAATTGTGGGATTGAGTTGAAGAGCCGAGAGGTAATGTTGCAGCTATATAGGACCCTGGTCAGACCCCACTTGAAGTACTGTGTTCATTTCTGGTCGCCTCACTACAGGAAGGACGTGGATACCATAGAAAGAGTGTAGAGGAGATTTATAGTCATAGTCATAGTCATACTTTATTGATCCCTGGGAAAACTGGGTACAATGATATTGCCTGGATTGGGGAGCATGCCTTATGAGAATAAGTTGAGTGAACTCGGCCTTTTCTTCTTGGAGAGACGGAGGATGAGAGGTGACCTGATAGAGTGTACAGATAATGAGAGGCATTGATCATGTCGATAGTCAGAGGCTTTTCCCCAGGAATGAAATGACTAGTCTGAGAGGGCATAGTTTTAAGGTGCTTGGAAGCAGGTACAGAGGAGATATCAGATATTAGATTTGTTTTTGTTATTTTTTTTTAAACACAGAGTGTGGTGAGTGCGAGGAATGGGCTGCCGGCGGAGGCAGAAGTGATAGGGTCTTTTAAGAAACTCCTGGATTGCTACATGGATCTTAGAAAAATAGAGGGTTATGGGTAAAGCCTAGGTAGATGTCAAGTAGAGACATTTTCACCACAGCTTTGTGGACCAAAGGGCTTGTATTGTGCTGTATGTTTTCTATGTTTCTATGTTTTGATATTAGATTTCAGCTAGTGCAGTTAATGTTGAAATTGTTGTAGGGTTATTAAGATTGCGAGGTGGTATCAGAGGTGGTATGTTTGTGGTGCCTTTGAGACCTTCAATATTTATGTATTTGCTTGCAGCAATCCAACAAATGATCGAGGTCTTTAGGAAGGTGCAAACTGATCACTCCCAAATGCACATCACTGGCTTCTCCATGGAGAGAGTCAGGAGAACCACAATGCACTTAAAACATAGTCAATGATGCCTCAACAATATCATCAAACTTCACCAGCAAAGTAAGTGAATCAATATTGGCATCCTCTTCCAGGCCTAATCCAGCACCGAGCCGCCAATTTCCTATTCAATGACTAGGCCCTATTCAATGTCAAACCTTGAAGTGGGTGGCTACATCAGCAGAAGACTATGAACATACACTCAGTGGACTCTTTATATTAGGAATGTTCTCTCCTAATGGTGGCCACTGAGTGCGGAACATCATTGCATAGTACAGCCCCTCAGGCACACGATGATGTGTTGGTTATTCAACCTTCTCTTAGGTCAATTAACCCTTCCCTTCCTATATTGTCCAATATTTTCTATAATCCATGTGTCTAAGAGTTTCTTAAATACACATAATACATCTGGCTCCACCATCACCTCAGGCAAAGGCCACCTTACACCCATCAATCAGTTTCTCTGTTAAAAAAAAACAAATACCAATTATTTTAAAATAATGCTTCCACATAGTAGCCATTTCTGTCTTGATAAGTCGTCTCTGGCTATCCACTTGATTTATGCCTCTTACCATCTTGTACAGTTCGGTCATCACCTCCCATTCTTCTCCTCTCCAAAAGATAGGGATATAGAAGGGAAGGGCTTGGAGAGTTATGGAATGAATGCAGACAACTGGGACGAGCAGGGAGTATGATATGGTTGGCATGAACCAGGTGAGCCGAAGAGTCTATTTCCATACAGTATTACTCTATAACTATCTCACTTCCAACAACCTTCCTAACGATCTGGAACTAGTGTACAGGAAGAATGAGAAGCTGTTCAGCCTTCATCCCTTCCACTGTAGAACCAACATTACCCAATCTCAGCCATTAAGTTGCACTATGTAGAAAGTTTGGAAGCCAAGCTCTGCATTATATTTAACTCAATCAGCAAAGCACAGGAAAGAAAGGGCCTTAGATATGCAATAAACAAAATGTTGTTTATCAAAATGTCCCTGCTGTAAAACATTCTTAATCTGTTTGAATGGTGCTATAGCAATAAACACTTGCTCAACATCAGAAAAAACAAAGAGATGATTATTAATTACAGGAGCAAAAAGCCAGAGACCCGTGAGCCAGTGCTCATTAGGTGTTCTGAAGTAGCAAGTGTCAGTAACTTTAAATTAATCGGCGCTACCATATCGGAGGATCTGTCCTGAGACTGGCATTAATGGCATTTTGATGTCAGTGGTGGGTAAATTGATGGAAAGATTCTTAGAGATGGTATGTATAATTATCTGGATAGACAGGGTCTGATTAGGACCAGTCAACATGGATTTGTGTGTGGAAGGTCATGTTTGACAAATCTTATTGAATTTTTTGATGAGGTTACTAGGAAAGTTGACGAGGGTAAAGCGGTGGATGTTGTCTATATGAACTTCAGTAAGGCCTTTGACAAGGTTCCACATGGAAGGTTAGTTAGGAAGGTTCAATCGTTAGGCATTAATATGGAAGTAGCAAAATAGATCCAGCAGTGGCTGGATGGGAGACGCCAGACAGTAGTGGCGGATGTCTGTTTCAGATTGGAGGACGGTGTGTAGCGGTGTGTCTCAGGGATCTGTACTGGGTCCAATGGTGTTTGTCATATATATTAATGATCTGGATGATGGGGTGGTAAATTGGATTAGTAAGTATGCAGATGATACTAAGATAGGTGGCGTTGTGGATTATGAAGTAGGTTTTCAAAGCTTGCAGAGAGATTTAGGCCGTTAGAAGAGAGGGCTGAAAGATGGCAGATGGAGTTTAATGCTGAAAAATGTGAGGTGCTATATTTTGGTAGGACTCATCAAAATAGGACATACATGGTAAATGGTAGGGCATTGAAGAATGCTGTAGAACAGAGGGATCTAGGAATAATGGTACATATTTCCCTGAAGGTGGAATCTCATGTGGATAGGGTGGTGAAGAAACCTTTTGGTATGCTGGCCTTTATTAATCAGAGCATTGACTATAGGATTTGGGTTGTAATGTTGAAATTGTATAAGGCATTGGTAAGGCCAAATTTGGAGGACTGTGTACAGTTCTGGTCACCATATTATAGGAAAGATGTCAATAAACTTGAGAGAGTACAGAGAAGGTTTACTAAAACGTTGCCTGGGTTTCATCTCCTAAACTGCAAAGAAAGGTTGAACAGGTTAGGTCTTTATTCTTTGGAGCATAGAAGGTTGAGGGGAGACTTGATAGTGGTGTTTAAAATTATGAGGGGGATTGATACAGTTGACGAGGATAGGCTTTTTCCATTGAGAGTGGGGGAGATTCAAACAAGAGGACATGAGTTGAGAGTTAAAGGGCAAAGGTTTAGGGGTAACATGAGGGGGAATCCTTTACTCAGAGAGTGGTGACTGTGTGGAACGAGCTACCAGCAGAAGTGGTTGAGGCAAGTTTGATGTTGTCGTTTAAAGTTAAATTGGATAGATATATTGACAGGAAGGGAATGGAAGGTTATGGACTGAGTGCAGGTCACCGGGACTAGCTGAAAATAGAAGTTCGGCATGGACTAGAAGGGCCGAGATGGACTGTTTCCGTGCTGTAATTGTAATTGTTATATGGCAAGATTCTTGGCAGTGAGGAGGACCACAAAGAAAGCATGACATTG